>NC_090068.1:8038574-8338574 GCF_038355195.1 Osmerus mordax
TCAGGCCGGAAAGTGTTTATAAACTTGAGCAAAGCCTGTCAACGTTATTTGTGTTTCGGATGGGTTTTTCTATGTTGTTCGGAGAGGAAATGGTCGTTAATGATGAAGGTTATCGTGGGGTGGGTGTTAACCAGTGTTTAACGCCACGCCCTCTTGTCTCTGAACTCTCTCCAGGACGAAACACACCTGGTAATCTCTCCTCTCCCTTTCTCCTTCTGTCTCCCTCCCCCCCTGCTCTCCCCCCCTATTCCCCCTATTCTCTCCCCCTCTCTTATCCGCTCATCTCTCCCTCCTCTATCTCCCCCCCCCCCCCCAGAGGAAGCGTTCTCCACCCTTCACCAGAGTCTGGATGCGGAGAAGGAGTCGTTAGCAGAGCAGCAGAAAGAATGCACTGCCAAAAGGTATGTGCCAACCTGTGATTATCTGGCTCTTTTATTTGACTTCCCCCTCCACGTCTCAAACACGCTGCTTCAAACATTGTCACACAATTGTTTGCACACCCACCCACACACACACACACACACACCCACACCACCTGCTAGAAATTAGCCAGGCCCCACGGAACGAACTTGCTCTAAAACGCTTTCGTCGATTGTTCTAAACGGCGCCGTGAGACTGCAGCCGTCCTCGACAAAGAGGGGATGTCGGCGGCGCCGCTGGCTGCGTGCGTCTTCCAGCCAGCCCCTGGAGAGAGTAAGCAGATTGCGGGGGCCGGTCCTCGCGTGTTTGCCTTGGGCCCGCAGGGGAGGCACACGGCCTCCAGCGCCAGCCTTGGACACTCCGCTTGTTTGTCTGAGGAGTACCTGGCAGCCGGCAGGGCACAGCCCGGGCCCGGCTACGGTCGGGGGCCACACGCACACACACCTCAGCCTGCAAGCCTCACACAGACCCCCCCACCCTCCCTCCCTCCCTCCACCAACACACTCAACAGGGAAATTAACTGTGACACCCCATGCATCTGCCTAGCATCCACCCCTTTGGAACATGTCTATTTTGGTTCAGAGAGGCCACAAAGTGTTTGTTTGAAGGTTTCTGAGTTCGCAGCGAAAATACAGTTAGAGAAGCTTGTTGCTGGGGATTCTTTTTTTGGGGCCTTTTAACTTCAGGGTGGTGGTGGTGGTGGTGGGGGGGGGGGGGGGGGGGTCGGAGGCCTTGCATCTGCGGCCTAAAGCTAACAGATAAAATAAAGCCTATTAGGATGAGGTGGGAGATTACTCGGAAAAGTAATCTCGGTATGGTCTCGTCTCCAGAGAAAATAAGATGTCTTCAGATCACCCATGACCACCTTCTGTGGCACAGGCTCGGCGACCGCACGGAGAGCAGGATGGGTAATGGATCCCAGAGCGGGGGAGGAAAGACCCCGTCTCATCCAGTAATCATCCCTCCATCCCCCCCATCCTCTCCCCCCAGCGGGCCTTTTCATCTGTGTGAGATGATGGGCCGTTCCCCAATCCCCAAGAACTGGCTGGAACACACAAGATCTACTGTATTGACACTCGCGTTCTCTCACACTTGATCACAGACACACACACACGCACACTTTCTCTGAAGTCACAACCTTCTCCGTCAGAGGTGGACATGGGAAAGTCAACATTATTCCAGACGTTTCCCCTTCTCACCTTGGCAGGTCGGATGACCCCCCCCCCCCCCCCCTCCCCACCCCCCCAGCCAGCTGTGGTAATGGAACAGGCCAGGGCAGGGCTAAGGGGCCAGGGGTTGATCATTTGGGCCTGTCTCGAGGGTTGGGTGGGGGGAGGAGTGACTGGTAATTTTGCAGTTATGATAATTGAGTTGCTCTTGCAATTACTGTGGAGATGATTCAGTGCGGGGCCATTAGTTTTCTCTCGTCTAGGCGGAGCCAAAACTAACAGAACCCTGCTGGTCTCCTCTCCTTCTCCGCCTGCCGTCAACACACCGTCACTCCTCATTACTTCCATACCCTATCTACCTCTCTGACTGCCCTGCCTCACTCACCCTCTCCTCCATCTGTCTGCCTCCTCCTCCTCCCCCTCACTCCTCCATCTCCCTGCCTCGCTCTACCTCACTCGCTCCTCCATCTGCCTGCCTCGCTCTACCTCAATCTCTCCTCCATCTCCCTGCCTCGCTCTACCTCACTCTCTCCTCCATCTCCCTGCCTCGCTCTACCTCACTCTCTCCTCCATCTCCCTGCCTCGCTCTACCTCACTCTCTCCTCCATCTCCCTGCCTCGCTCTACCTCACTCTCTCCTCCATCTCCCTGCCTCGCTCTACCTCAATCTCTCCTCCATCTCCCTGCCTCGCTCTACCTCAATCTCTCCTCCATCTCCCTGACTCGCTCTACCTCACTCTCTCCTCCATCTCCCTGCCTCGCTCTACCTCACTCTCTCCTCCATCTCCCTGCCTCGCTCTACCTCACTCTCTCCTCCATCTCCCTGCCTCGCTCTACCTCACTCTCTTCCTCCATCTCCCTGCCTCGCTCTACCTCACTCTCTCCTCCATCTCCCTGCCTCGCTCTACCTCACTCTCTCCTCCATCTCCCTGCCTCGCTCTACCTCACTCTCTCCTCCATCTCCCTGCCTCGCTCTACCTCACTCTCTCCTCCATCTCCCTGCCTCGCTCTACCTCAATCTCTCCTCCATCTCCCTGCCTCGCTCTACCTCAATCTCTCCTCCATCTCCCTGACTCGCTCTACCTCAATCTCTCCTCCATCTCCCTGCCTCGCTCTACCTCACTCTCTCCTCCATCTCCCTGCCTCGCTCTACCTCACTCTCTCCTCCATCTCCCTGCCTCGCTCTACCTCAATCTCTCCTCCATCTCCCTGCCTCGCTCTACCTCAATCTCTCCTCCATCTCCCTGACTCGCTCTACCTCAATCTCTCCTCCATCTCCCTGCCTCGCTCTACCTCACTCTCTCCTCCATCTCCCTGCCTCGCTCTACCTCACTCTCTCCTCCATCTCCCTGCCTCGCTCTACCTCACTCTCTCCTCCATCTCCCTGCCTCTCTCCCCTCCGTTCTCCACCATAACCCTGTCTCCCGCCCAGCGGCGGCCTTAAGCATCTGGGGGCCATTTCATTAAGTAATATGGGCCCCATACCCATATAAAACATAAACATAATAGAGCAGAAAAAGCAAAAGCTGGTTGTTGGTTTGCATCAATGGTGTATTATTTTATTACGTACCCTTCAGCTTCATGAACAGGGCAGCTCAACATAGAAATAATCCAACCATGATTGAAACGATATACAATTATTTATACAGTGTTTTACTTTGGAATAAGCCTCGCCCTTTCACGCACGGCAACTTCACTGATTAATTGATTTGCGCAGTATATTTTCAGCTGTCTGGGCTGACAGCTGAAAATATACAGCCCAAACATCCCCTCAACTTGAATTATTTAACAAAAGCAAAGAAGAAAAAGAGTCTGACTGACACTGAACCGAACTTATCACAAACGATGCGACAGCCGGCGACAGCAGTGACAGCAGCTCTACAGATGCTGGACCAAAGAAAGAGGTCACTTTTGGCAGACTGAATAAAGCTTTTCTTTTGTTGTCCGATATCTTTAGCTAGTTTTTCAGCACTACTGGCATATACAAGTTTCAGTTCTTTTACTGCTCAAACTAACATTTTAACCTTGATCGCGGGGGCGGTAAACGTCGCCATGGTAACCACGAGTTTGACCAATCAGAGATATCAGTCAGTGTTGTTTTGCTTAGGATTGTGGGTAGTGTAGTATTTCAACAGAAGCTCGCAGACAACAAGGTTGAATTCATACGGACTTGTGGCTTTTATAGGAGCAGAAACTTTCGTTTCACAACCTCGTAGCTCGTGGTCAGTCTACCTTGGATGTCTTAGACATTATGGCTGACAATCAATATCCTACTGAGAAAATGAAT
This sequence comes from Osmerus mordax, assembly GCF_038355195.1. Taxonomy (NCBI): domain Eukaryota; kingdom Metazoa; phylum Chordata; class Actinopteri; order Osmeriformes; family Osmeridae; genus Osmerus; species Osmerus mordax. Next base: position 8,042,450 of record NC_090068.1, read on the forward strand.
GGGATATTTGCTGGTCGGTTTGGGGGCCCCCTTGGAGGGCGGAGCCCGTTTCAATTGAAACAGGTGAAACATGGGTAAGGCCGCGTCTGCTCCCCCCCCCCTTCACCCTCCATCTCCCTGTCCCTCCCCATCCCCAACTTCAACGGTTTCTCTGTCTCCCCCACATCCATCATCTCCAACACCCTCTCCTCCTTCTGTCCTTCCCAGTCCTCTCTCTCTCTCTGAAGTGTGTGTGTCTGTGTGTGCTCCTGTCTCCCCAGAGAGCTGTTCCTCAAGTCCAACGCTCAGCTCACCTTCCGCTGTCGTCAGCTGCTGTCAGAGCTCTCCTACATCTACCCCATCGACGTGGTGAGTGACACACACACCAGCACACACACATGCACACTCAATACTGGTTTACCATTGAAAATTGTAAAAAAAAAAAGTCCAGTATTATCAAATATTTTTAGTGCTTTCTATTGGCCCATGTGGGTTTCCACATTTCTTGTGAGCAGGGATACCCTTTTTAGGAAGAATGACATAATCCCAATTTCCTGTGTTGCTCTTGGAGCTACAGTACTGCACACCCCACCCTAATAAAGTCATGATATGCAATAAATGTGCTTCAATTCAATCTCTGTGCCATGTTTTATAACCAGCGCTAACTTGATATCATTTTTTACAGTTGTCTTCAGTCTAGTTAAATAGGTTCTACAGTGGTCATTAGAGGAGACGACCTCTTGACGTGGATCTTTGTTTCTGGATCATCCTCCCTGAGATAACCCCCTCTCATCTCCTTCCACAGGCCAATCAGGCTGATTATGTCATCTGCGGTGTTAAGCTGCCCAACTCTGAAGATTTCCAAGGTAACTCATCTGATTAGAATCTGAGGGCCATGTTGCGCGCTTGTGTGTGCTTGTGTGTGTTCAGGCTTGGATATCTTACATTACCGCCTCTGTATCTGCATTGTGTGTGTGTGTGTCTACATGGTGTGTGTGTGTGTGTGTGTGTGTGTGGGTGTACATGGTGTGTGTGTCTGCATGGTGTGTGTGTGTGTCTACATGGTGTGTGTGTCTACATGGTGTGTGTGTGTGTGTACATGGTGTGTGTGTCTACATGGTGTGTGTGTGTGTGTACATGGTGTGTGTGTCTACATGGTGTGTGTGTGTGTGTACATGGTGTGTGTGTCTACATGGTGTGTGTGTCTACATGGTGTGTGTGTGTCCATGTCTGGGCCCGTCAGCGTGTCAGGGGCTATGAGAGGGGACAAACAGCAGGAGTACAGGAGCGTCCGGGCCTCAGGACCCCCCGGCAGGATCAGCCAGCTGGGCACACACACCAGATGAAGTACCCTGATAATAGACTCATTACACAGCCACGGCTTCACCCGAGTCCCCCCAGCAGTCCTCACTGACTGGAAGCTGTCCTCACGCCCCCCGCCCCCCCAGGTGCTCCCCATCACTCAGGAATGTGGGGAAATTACTTCCGATGTACTTGAACTTTCAAGATGGATTTAGTAAAAAAAAAAAAAAAAAGTGCAGGGCTAGTTCATAAGGATGTGAGGGGGGGAGGGGGGGGCTGAGAAAGGCTGGCCTCCATTTCACTGTTATGACTCTCAGTTTCTACATCTCACTGCTGGGCCGTTTCCACAGGCCCTCTCACGCTCCAACCCTGGGATGGATGTTCCATATTTTATGTATACAGTATCATTATCATCAGCCTGCGTAGGAGGTCAGACTGGCCGTGGTTTGAAGCAAATGAGGAGTTGGCGTGTTTGTGTGTGGGGGTCTGTCTGTGCGTGTGTGTGTATTCTATATAATTGTGTGTGTTTACACCGTGAGGAATCTGAATGAGAGGATGATGATGATTCCAGAGGAGGAGAGAGAGGGGGGTGGAGAGTTACATTTGGAAAGCGTTATTCATCTCATTTCCTGCATGTCGCACCGTGTTGTGGGAAATCAGATTTGGCTTTCTCAGCCAAGGGAACATGACTTCAAAAGAGCCCTGGAAGTGAAAGGGGAGGGGTAATAGGAGCCAGGTTTGGACTGGGGTGCTTCTCCAACAGACACTCACTACACCCCCCCCCCCTGCCCCCCCCCCCCCCCACCACCACCCTCCTCTCTCAGACACACTCACTCTCTCTCACCACACCCATCCACGTCCAAATCGCTCACATCCACTTGAATTTAGCAGCTTGCCCCTGTCCAACTGCTGTTAGGCCTCCTGCCCCCCCCCTCAACACTCACACCTGCTAAAGCCAGTTTGAACCCTTCTCCCCGCCCCCCCACCCCCCTGGCGTGAGGGCCCACACGCTGGCCCCCCCACCCCCCCTGGCGTGAGCGCCCACACGCTGGTCTGTGTCTGCAGCTCTGACTGTGCGCCCCGGCGAGGCGTGCGGTTTCCTCTTCCTCCCGCCCCCGTGCCTCCTGGGACCAGGTAGTGAGTACACCACCCAGCATGTGGTGCTGTGGCAGTAGACCTAGGAGAGGGCCTACAGGGGGTGCTCTAACCCACTCACTTAGCACCCCCCCCCCCCTCTCTCTCTCTCAGCCTGGAGGCCCATGCGTGTGTGTGGGGGAGAGAGAGAGGGGGGGAGAGAGGAATGGAGGGAGGGAGAGAGGGGGGGGGGGTCCAACCCCATCGTGCCTCACCCCACCTTAACAGACATGGCTTCTCTTTGTCGTCTACTGAACTGGTAAATGGTGTGCGTGTGTGGGGGGTGGGCTGGGAGAATGAGCATGTACCCTCTCCACCACCCCGACTCGTCATGGAGGATTCACCTCCGACCCCTCGACTGATTTCGGGGAGAGCCTGCGTCTGGCTGATCAGGTCTGGAAACGTGCAGATGGGGGCTGGGGCTGGGCGGAGGACAGGAGGGCTGCAGGGAAGGATGGTCTACATTAGAGTCCCTGTCTCAGCACTGTACATACGGTACGAGTCTCGTAGGCTAGGATTGAGCATGGCCACGGTCTGTTATTGCAGAGCGTTAAGGCACACAAGCACTGTGATTTGGAGAGCATGGAGTCTTCGCCCGGAGCGGGTTCTTGCTGCTTGTTGAAAACGCTCAACAACTTAATGTGCCATCAGGAAAACGGTCCTCTTTCATTGAGGCCGGTGCTCTGTTTCTTATTCTGAAATGATCACAAAACCGTCTAATTTTCCCCTTAAAATGTAATTGAGGCCAGAGGGGGCTGGTATTACATGATGGAATTGTTTTTCAGGCACATTTCTGAAGTAAATTGGATATTCTGCAGCTTCCAAACAATTCGCTTCGCATGCCGTGTCACCAGTAACACATTTTGCCTCCTTTGTCGTTATAAACGGGATTCATTTTTTGTTTAACCCCCCCCCCCCCCCTCTTCTTCCTAATTACTTGGTAACCAAAACGCTTTTGTAGGTCTGGAGTCTTTATTTTGTGTTTGTGTTCGTGAAACGGAACATTTTAACTGCGTAATTATTAGGGCAGTACAGCCTCATTATGGCACTTGAAATCTGCTCGTTTTCCAAGCATCTCTGACCCCGCTGCTTTGGAAGCTCTGATGTGGCACAACACCGACTGCTTTTCATTTGGATCCGTGTTCACTTCTGGCCTTGCCATTACGTGTGGGGATGTTTACCGCGGTGAACTTCATCAAATGATTAACCAGCATTGTGACCCCAGCATTTTTAGCCCTAACATCTTTAGCCGACATTAAAAAAAACTCACTCTGAGAACCTTCGAGGCGTAAAATAACGGAACCCTCTGTTTGTGTTTTGTGCCACAGCGAAGGATGACGGGAGTGTGGCGGTTGCCCTGGGTTACACGGCGCACCTGGTCCTGATGATCTCGTGCTTCCTGCAGATCCCCCTCAGGTACCCGGTCATCCACAAGGGCTCGCGCTCCTCCATCAAGGACACCATCACCGACAAGCTGAGCGAGAAGGAGAGAGAGTAAGACCCAATCACCTCGACCTTTGACCTTGACTGCAGTTCACTAGAGCAGTATCTGATTACCTAAACGTGTAGTCTCACTGACATGGACTTCAGTCAAGATAGCAGAACTCTAATTCAATCTGTCTAACTCTATCTGATATTCATTAAGGTATACGTTTTAAAAAAATATGGCTAAATTAGTACTCTTAAAATTAGGCTAATAGGCAATGCCACATGGGGGCTAGATGAAGTGTGTGTGAGTGTGTGTGTGTGTGAGAGAGAGAGAGGGCCCAGTGAATGGCATGTGACCCGTCCTCTCCACCAAGCTAGATGCCCGTGCAGACGGCTTGGCTCCCGCTCTGAGCAGCACGTTTGATCGCGTGAGCCCCACTCTTGTTAATGAACCCCTCCCAATCACTAACTGCTAACAACAACAAAAAAGTCCCCCTCCTTTTGTGATTTCCAAGAAGCGCTCGGCAGTCATAAAGGAGAGGATGGTGTTGGTGTTCCTGGTAGACAGACACACTGGTCCCAGACCCCGGTCCCCTGAGGGTGCGATCTGTTCTACCCCCACCGCACGCAGACAGGTTTACCTGAACGACGACTGCTTTACGACGTGCGGATGATGTGGCTGCCATGGAGACGGGAAGATACACCCTCGGAGGCCTCCGCGGCGGCTCTGTCAAGGCTGGTGGGGGGGGGGGGGCAATTACAGTGCAGGCCAGTCTATTGAAATTATTATTTGTATCTGTTTTGGTGCGGTAACCATGCATCACGCTGGGGTGAAAGGCTCCTGTAGATGGGGATAATTGCATGTTTGGGGCACACACGTGCTCAGAGGTATTCATGGTGCATTCCTTCATTCCGTGCATGGTAAGGACCCCCAACCAGCCCCTCTCCCCCCCCCTTCACCACCAACAAGGCACTGAACGAATGATGTCCAAATTGGTATAATTAGTCTCTGCGGTGATGGGTATGGATGTCGGCATGCTCGGTGTTAGATTGATTAATAAGCGTTGGTTCACAGTCAATGAATCGCGAGGAACGCACAAAGAAAGAAGATTTTTTTTTGGGGGAGGGCTTTTTGCTGAATTGCGCCTTGCCACGCTATGTACTGTCGGCGCCTCATGATCTCTCTCCCTCGGCACAGCCTGCTCAGAATATACGGCCTCTGTCTCCCCTCGGCGTGGACGGCCCTCACCTGGCTCCCGCCGGCTGCAGACGTTAACCCATGAAACCCCGCGCTCAGGCTGGGCCTCACGTATCCGGGGTGTTGGGAAGTCGGGGTTCAGCCTACTGAACGACAGCGCGCCTCCTCGCCGGCTTGCTTTCTCATTGCTGGTCGTCAGTCTGGACAAACACAGGCCTGTTAGGGGGCCGCTGGAAGGTCCTGTGGAGTGGTCGCTAATGGCCAGAAGGCCCAGGTTAGACAGAGAGGTGTCTGCTGTGGGGGAGTGTTGTAGGGGAAACAGGCCAGTCTTTTGAAGAGCTCAAGCAGGGCTCATTTGGCTCTATTAATAACTGAGAACCCCGAGAACAAGCAGACCTCAAACCTCTTTGTCGTTAAGACCCGGGTAACAAGCCGGGCCCTCTAGACCCCAGGACCTCTGGCTGGTTCACACCTCTTCGGCTGGGACAGGAGGATGACCTTGACCCTTGACCCTGCCTGACCCCCACATGTTGACCTTGGCTGGACCAGCCACCCCCAGAGCGTCCTGTGTGTCTCCTGCCACACTCTCCCCACAGCCACACTGCACATCTGTATGTTCCAGACAGGGGGGGGGGGAAGTGTGTAAATAAACACACACTCAAACACACTTTCCCACATGTTCAGACGCAAGCATGCAGATAGAACGTTGTGCGTGTCTAGCCTGTGTCCTTTCCTTCTCCCCCTGGAGCGTGTCATGATGTCATAATGGCAGCTGGAGGGTATCTCTGGGGCGGGGGGGGGGGGGCGGGGTAGGGGCGTGTCTCCAGCCCCCCACAGGCCAGTACCCTTCCTGCACTGTATGCATTTCCAGGCTCATTAAAGCAGGATATTTACACTAGGCACATCAGAGAAAATAAACAGGGGGAGGGGGGGGGTGTACTATAGACCCAGCCCTGGGATGAAGGCCCCCCACCACCACCACCCTCAGGTGGCTCTGAGCAGGGCCAAACACCCTGACGACCTTTCACCTCCCCCCTCCTTGTGTTTACAACCCCCCCCAGGGTCCCAGAAGACCGCCGCTACACACCCAACGATGTGTGGGAAGATGGAAAGCAACCAGGGTTAGCCCAGCAAAGAGCCATTAAAGTGTTGGAAAGGGCCGGTCGATGGAGATAAGTGAGGTGGTAGCGGACAGGTACCTTGAAGCACGGCGGAATTAGCTGACGGGGGCCGATCGATCAATGTGGCACGCGTACAGAGCCCGCTCTGTTCTGGAGCTCCACATCCAGGCCAGGGGCCCTGAGAAACCTGGCCCCTGCCAAGCTGCTCTGTTCCCTGGGCGGCTCCTGTGTAGTCGGGAGAGAGAAGGCTGGGTCCCAGTGATGCTGTCCCCACTATACGGAGCTCAGGGCCACAGTTCGGGCCTTCTCAGGGCTTCCCTGTACGTGGAGCTAACGGGTGGAGCCCCCCCCCCCCCCCTCCACTGTTCCCCCCTCGCCAGTCCTCTTTTTAAAGAAGTGACATTTCTCACATTCGTATTCCCCCGGAGCCAACTATGACATCTCTGTGTACCACCTACAGTTGTTCAGGCCGTGTAGCAGAACAAGGATTCCAATTCAGCATAAAAGTTTTTTTTTTTTTTAAGGGGCTTGTTAATTGGTGCCTTAAAAATCGTTAGGGCCCTCCATTCTCTGCCAGGCATATAAATGTGACTGACCTGTAGAGTGAGGGCATTACTGCTATATTCCACTCCACGTCGCGGTTGTGGAATTGCAAGTCAGGATAATGACCGGCTCGCTTTTATGTCGGTGGCCATTTTGCCCTGGTGAAAGCTTACAGACCTGTGTCGAGCTGAACTGGACTGGCCTCTACACCCAGGCAGGGGCCTCTGCTTCAAGCACCAACGGCAACTCCAGGACTGGACTGCTTCTTGGAATTTTGGAACCCTACCTTTGACGCTCTGCGTCTCAGCATCTCCGAAGCCGTCCTCTCCCGCCTGTCTAGAACATTCTCTGGATGCAATGGTCTCTAACGACACGTTGCGCCCACATTTAGCAGAGCAGAGCCCAGCTTCGGTGTGTCTGATTGCATGGCGGAGACCAGAGGAGATGCGATCCAGATGTCCACTGGATGATTGAGACCAGAGCCTGGCCATTAAAACCAAGCGCTGCCTCATACAGCATTTTACTAGGGAGTAATAAGGCCAATCCATTTTTTTCGGTGCCTGATTTTCTTTATGACGGGACGTTGAAAAAAAAAAAAAAAAAAAAGAAATACTGAATTTGTAGGGATTCACACATCAATGCGTGGCTTAAGTATATAGAAGCTGGTGGTGGCGGTGGCGGTGTGTGAATGTGAGTGCCAGTGACAGGAGGGTAAAGGGGGGGGGGCGGGGGGCCAGGGGAGGAGGAGCCAAGCTGTGAAGAGAGGGTCGAGGAGGAACCTGTGAGCTCAGAAGAAGGTTATTGTTATGGGCTGGAGCACTTTCACATCTCCTAACAGGGACCATGTGGGCAGAAGGAGGGGGGGGCCGATATACCCCCCCTCCATCAGGGTCACATAGCAGCCACAGAAGATGGTGGGTAGGGTGTGTGTGTGTGTGTGCTCCTCAGTGACAGGACACAGACTATAGGCAGGCACGCGTGCTCACACAAACCGTTTCCGTGCTGCATTATTTGAGGACCACGGGAAGAACAGATAAGAGAGGTTTTGTCAGCCCAGAGGCGCCATCGTTGTTTATTGCGCCGGGTTAGTTGTACGGGGACCCGATTGCCCCACAACCCGGGCCTGCCAAGCCTGTGTCTCATTCAGAGAACCAGGGGCTTGGTGTGGACCGCCAGGGCTAGGCTGCTCTCCTGACCCCCGTGTGCCCACACACCCTCACCCCTCAGGGGCCAGCCCTGGATCCATGATCGCCCTGGATCCAGGATCCTCCTGGAGGTGAGAGGAAGCGGTTGGTCCAAGCTCTTACGACGTGAAGGCACTCCCTGTGTTCTTAAATCCATGCGGAGAGAGCTAGAAGCTGCTCCGCTCTGGTCCTCAGAACCACAGCCCTGTTCGCAATCCGGTCTTCCTCCTTCTTTGAGATCTCAGAAACGCTCTGACAGACCGGCCTCTTTCATTTAACCGCTAACAATAAGCATCTGCCTTCAAATGCTATCTGGTGTAGCCGGTGAAGACATAATGGAATATCTCCACTGGCCCCAGGTCAGTCCTGGCATCCTTGAGCCTGTCCATAGATGGCATCAGAACCTGCTTCGTCGAGCTGGGTCAGTTCACTGCCACAGCCGGCCCTCTGATTCAGCAACTTTTCAATGTTATACGGCCACATTAACGGGACACGTGTTTTTATATAGGCGAGTGTGTGTGTCTGCTTGGCGTTTTAAAAGGCTTCGCATGTGGAGGGAAGTGGAGATGACCTGTGATGAATAAGATGGCTCCCGTGGAGCCCCTCTGAGCCAGGCTGAGATCCTGTCCTCTGGGTTCTGACCTGCTTCTAATTACTGTACAGCTACAGAGAGAGAGAACACAGAGAGGAGGAGGGGGAGAGGGAACGGGAGAGAGACAATAGATAACGGCGAGAGTGGGGAAGAAAGAGAACAGAGCGAGTGAGTGGGGGGATTGGGGGGGGGGGGAGAGAGAGAGAGAGAGAGAGAGAGAGAGAGAGAGAGAGAGAACAGGCCTAGAGGGAGAAAGAAAAAGGTACAGTCGAGCGGCTGGGTATTCTTAAGAGCTGTGATGAGAAACCCAAGCTGACAGAGCGAGCAACCTGCCCATCAGTCTGGACACACTCTCTCTTTTTCCCCCAGCCAGCCCCAGAATGGCATAACAGTCACCCGACCGTGAGCACAGCTCCAGCCATTAAAATAGCACTCACTGACAGATGCTCAGTGTAATCATTTCTTCGATATTGGAAATTACAGCTCGCTGTGATTTATATAGTAACGGCTGCCATTAGAGGCTGACAGTTGCGAGGCAGGTGTTTTTTAAAAGCAGCCTCGATGATTTATGGCCCTGAAACTGTTTGAAATTGCACATTAAAGACATTCTCGAAACTTCTGGGGGAACTTCTCTCTCCCCCCCACCCCCCACCACCACCACCACCACCACCTCAGAGTATGGGATGTAAGGAGGTAATGGTTGCGGCTGCTACAGTACGTCCTTACCATGTGAACCAGAGCTGTTGTTGTACACACTTAAGACTATTAATTAGGACGTGTAAACAGTCTGCTCCGACACATGTGGAGAACACTGCCTGTGTATACATTACAGCGGGTCACTGACTCACCCAGGATATTTTCAGCAAATCCCCCCCCCCCCCCCTCCCCCTCCCCTCCGTCGACCACCCACCTGCACCGCCAGATCCTCCTCTCGTTCAGAGCTAGTACTTAGCACAACAGCCCTCGGGGGAAAGAGACATGCCCTATAACATACTTACATGGACTGTATAGTCTGTGTAAGGTACAGCCGGTGACCTGCTGTTCACCGCTCTGTAATAGACTGTTTTAACAGGCCCGTCTATTGGGAAGGCGGACATTTTTCCGCCGAGAGGTCGAGGTTCCTGTTGGACCCGCCGCCCTCCATGTTGGCTCCTTCGCCGTCCGCTCGTCTCCAAAACCGCACGCAATCACGGTAACCCATACCCTCAGCAGCTCGTGTTTACAAAGCCAAACAGACCAAAAGGCTTTAGAATTCCGTCGCAGGGCCTTTTGGACTGAAATACCTTCGCCCCCCTTCCCCCTCACAAGGAGCCAGTCTACAGTAAATCGGAATGTCCCACTTAATGGACGTGAAAAAATAAATTTAAAAAAAGTCACGCGTTGTTGTCGCCTGTCAGAAGGCTCCATGAATGTATCCGCCCCTCCGTCAGACTCTGGTGGTCCTCCCTGTGTGCCCGGGACGGTGACCCCGGCCCGCTGCGACGAGCGTCTCCCGTCGACAGCAGGGAGGAAGCAGAGGACGACGAGAGGTTAGGAGACGGGGAAGAGAGAGAGATGGACCCGGGCCGAGTCCCTTCTGCCCTCTTCAGAGCGTTTATCCCCTTTGCATTTGTTTCCCCGTCTTCACGAGGGTCGCTCGAACACATTTTACAGGCGTCTCCGTCTGTGAGGAAGGAGAGGGAGAGAGAGAGCGCCCGCGGTGAAGGTCTGGAGGCTGAAAAGAGACAGGGTCCCGGGTAAATACCCCGCGCCCATAAAGGCAAGACGGAGGCGCTGGTCTCTCTGAAAAGCTGCTTTTACGACTCGGACACTTTGAGTCGTCCTCGCGTATTAATTCCAGGTCTGTACGGCGAGGGGGTTGGCTGGCTCGCACGCCGCCTGTCTTTCAGAGAGACCGGCGTGCGACGGAGAGAGACGACGGAATGCGGGAGAGCGGGACGGAAGGCTTTTTCGATTGGGGAAAAAGAAGGGGGGAGATTGACTGCGGTCTCAACATGTCCTTCCAGGTTGAGCAGCAACAACGTCCAACCCGAAATGAAAGCAAACCTCGTGTTTTATTCATTAGCGTCTCCTGCGGACGGACGTTGATATCAGGGGCAGTTCAGCCATTCAGCATAACCTCCTGATGGAGGTGTGGGAGAAGGATATATGGAGCTATTGAAACAAAGGTGAGGAAAGAAGGGAAATGGATCAGTGTATGTGTGGGGTAAGGGAGGGATTCTAATGCAACTCAGAAGAGGGCAGTAGACTTTTAGGTTTGTGGGAAGCCAGAAAGTGTTTGTGTGCATCTGTGAGTACACACATGCATGCCAGGCAGATTTGCAAACCCCTCCCCTATGCATACACACACACACACACACACCTACATGGCTAGATCTTTTTCTCTACCTCAATCAGGTCTCCTTCTCTTTCCATTTCCTCGTCGCTCCTCTCCCCTCCCCTCCCCTACCAGTAGGACCCTTGACCCCTGACCCCCCCCCCCCCCCCCCCCCCCGTCCATCAGGGTATAATAATATATTGGACTCTGCTGGACATTTTTCGGAGGAATTCCATGTGTTTGGTGAACCAGAGTCCCTCCAGTGTGATTCAGACATACTGGACAGCGGTCATTAATCACCTCATGCACGTGCGTGTCTGCTCGCGCACGTTTGCGGGTGTGCGCGCATGCATCTGGGCGGGCCACGAGCAGAAGTCGGTGTTTGTCTAAGCGCTCCTGACGTCTCTCAGGCCCGCTGTGCGGCGGCAAAACAAAACGTATCTTGTCCAGGGGAGGAAGTGGTACTCGGAATGCCTGAAGTGCAAGGGTACGTTTGATATGTTATTCTTCCTGTGCCGGTTATTTCCTGGTGCTGGGATGTGACCTCTGGCAGGGGGGGGGGGCTTCCTCTGGGCGCCTGGCTGAACTGCCCATGTGAAGAACAAGTGTCTCAGACTGTGTGGCCTACTGTAGGCCGTCATGGTAACCGACTGTGATCGCGCTCAGGACGTTTATACGTGCACTCCATGTCGTTAGCCTATGTTCGGGAAGGGCTTAAAGGTGACGTCTGCGGAAACCGTAAGTGGCTGAGTTTACAGTGAGCGTGTCCCCCCGGGGGTAAAGAGGCGGAGCTGTGAAAGTCTCTCTTTGGCGTGTGAAACGGATCTGTGGAGCTTTCAGGACCACATACATACATACATGCAGGACCGGAGCCCGCCCCCTCAAGAAGCTGACGTGTTGCACTCTGCTGTGTGGTGTGGGAGAGAGAGAGAGAGAGAGCACTTGTCCAGCCCCTGGCACCTGCAGGTCAGAGTGAGGGGCCATGTCACCTCTCACACAGGATTAGCAGTAGATCAGGACCCTGGCCCCCAGAGACCCCCCCCCCCCCCGCATGGCCCCTGACAGGAATGGCAGATAACGAAGGGAAAAGGGGGGGGAGAGAGAGAGAGAGTGTTGCCGGATGTTCACTTCCACACAATCTGATGGCTGCTTCTGACAGCTCTGACCCTCAGCCCGACAACGTCTTATCAGGTCAAGCGTGTGTCTGTGCGTTTCCAGGGTCTCTCTGGGCTTGTGAGTCTCCCAGTGGTCTGCTGGTCTGTGAACTTAACCTGTGTCTATGCATGTGTGTGATCAGACCAAAGCCAAGCCTTCGCTGTCCACCGTCTCCCATGGCAGCGCACCCTGTCGAGGCACATCCGAGCCCATAATGACAGGGTGAGCTGACTCCTCCAGTCCTCAGCCATCGCAGGGGATGACAGCTGTGTCTTCTCTGGGTGTCGGCAGCCCTCCCCCGGGGGGCCCCGTCAGCCATGATCCCCCACTCACGCCTCTCTTCCCGGGGCTTTCCCACCTGGGGCTCCCCCCTCTCCAGCTCCGTCTGAACCAGGTGAACCGACTGTTTGATGGCCCGGTAGCCCTGTCTGATATCCCGGTTTAACAAGCGGATGTGGATGGGATCACAGGTCGTTCTCGGGGGCCTTCCAGAACCATATGTTGAGGCACTGTTGAATAAACAGCCGCCGGGGCTTGGGACCATGGCTCCCAGACCCCCACCCCCCCCCCCCAAATGAATCATACACAGAATCCATATGGAACCAGAGAACGTCTTCGAATCTCGTAAAATCAAACTAACACTGCGTGAAAATGTTCTTTGTTTTGGATAGACCCATTCGTCTGTGTCTGGATACCGCACTGGACATTCTGTACATACTGTTCTAATACCTTCTCATGCAGGAAGTCCGTCGCGTCACGCGTGTTACAAGCCCATGATTCTTAGAAGGGCTCTGTAACTGTTTCTATATCCGAGAGCCTGGGGCTGCTCTGTATGAAGTCGATCTATCAGGCTCCGGTTTCCTCTCAGCCGGTACCGGTGGACCGGCCCATGTGAGCCACCTGCTTCTGTTCACCCCCGACTCATCCTCCTCTTTCCTGTCCCCCCCACCCCCTCTTTTCTTTCCCCCACAGGTTCCCTCTCTACCCCAGAGGAGAGCGCTTTCAGTTTGAATATGGCGTCTACTTGCTCAACAAGAACATTGCTCAGGTGAGAAATGGACTGCTGTGTCTACTTCACAAACACACACACACACACACACAAACACACACACGGGCTCCCCGCAGTAAAGGTGAATTCCTCTCTTGCTGGGTGGGAGTGGCTACTGTTAATATTTCCACTATCTTGAGTTCTCCCTCTCCCCTCCCTGTGTCATTTAGTGGCGTGTAGAAAAGTGTGCATTCCATCCACAGTCCCTCTCCCAGTCCAAGCAGAGAGAGGGGAAGTAGGAACTTCTCTAATGAATTAGCCCAGGCCATCAGCACAGACAGGTGGCTGCTTTCAAACGAAGACTTGACTTGCCTTATCCTGTCAGATACAGCCTTTCATCCTTCAGATAAATGTAAAGAGGAGTGTGTGCGTGTGTGTGTGTGTGTGGGGGGGGGGGGGGGGGGGGGGGAGAATGTACAGCAGAACCAGCTTGATGTTCAGTGCAGAATATTTGAAGACATTCAAAAAGTTCTGCATGTTCTTATTTAATAAAAAAAAAAAAAGTGCCTGAACCGAATTCAAGAAACAGTTTAGTTTGGTTGACGATGCATGAGAGGTTCACACACTTTATTTCCATGGTTGTGTACATTTATTACCTGGTGACCTGTAACTTTGGTGAAACACTCCAACATCAAATTAAATGTGACGTTCATACCATTACAGGCCACCGTCCCCTCTGCCAAGTGTATGACTTGGATGGGAGTCCTGAGTACCGCAGTAACTGTCTCGTTTCTGTGGCAAGGTAGCTCTCTGTGTGGGAGATGTGCTGCTCTGATTTAGCCTGCAGTCATGCACACGGAGGGCCAGGAAAACACCTACTGTGATGTAAATCAGACGTAACATTCTCTTTCCGTTTCTTCCTCAGAGGACAGTGTGCTCGTCTAGCCCTGCCCTCTCCCAGATGTTAAATCCATTGGGTTCATCCCCAGCGCAGGTTGTTGGATGTCAGGGAGAGGAGACGAGGGGGAGGCTGTCGACGTACTTGTAATGAGCCGGAGGAAATCTCATTCTCACCGTTGAGCAACTATGCCGACTTATCCAAAGTGTCCCAGCATTCCTACAGCGTGAGGTCACGGGCTCTTCTGAAGGCACTGTCTTATGCATTCCATGTGTGAGAGCGCGTCTGTACATTTCTTGGGATGAGTTGGCGTGTCAACTCGAAAGCAACACGACGGGCAACGGCGCACGTCGTCCCGACAACGCTGATTTTTAAGCATCGTTCCAGAACGGAAAAAAGTGGTAAACATGTCATATTCGATCGAGCGGAACCCACCACAAGGACAGCTTCTCCACGGTGCGTCTCTGATGCCACGTGAAACCATACCCGTCTGTGTCTGATCCGCCTGTTCCCTTCCTCCACATCACACATGGTCCGCCTTTTCCGGACGAAAATCCCGGGGAATGCATGAAGTGACACGATACTGTCACGCCACGTATCGTTTCCTTCTTTCTAAAACTCTCTTAATTGGGTTTTCAGACCCTGGCGTTTCAAACCGCTTTATCACGGAGACCTGGTTTTCCTCTCATCCCTGAGACGAGAGTATGGTTCTTGTTAATTTGCCCAAGTCTTTATTAGGAAATGACTGCTTCACTGACCACAGCTGTATTAGAAAATTGAGCCTGGCTTTTCCACTCTCATATGATTTACCAACAGGCACCAGATCACTCAGGGCTGGTTGTTATTATTCGTATTATTATTTTTGTCATTATTGTTTATTTATTTTATTCATTTCCCCTTTTGTGATTAATGTCGTTCCTAGGTTGGTTGGCCGAGGAAGTCCAGAGCAGAAGCGTAGAAAAGTTTACTTACCTTAGCGTCTTACTGGCTGACACAATCCAGAGGTCTGGTTTCACAGTGGTGCTGGCTGGTTTGCTGGCTGGCTGGCAGGCTGGCTGGCTGGGAGACATTAGACGTTCATCTCTTATTAAGTTGTTTGAAAGTGATACTGAGGAGCTGGCGAGAGATCAGGGGCTCAGCAGGGGAGGCTTGCTTTGAAGTAGCAGTTCTAGACATTGTTGTTTTTATTTAGGTCTCATGTCATAACGCGGGTGGAGGGTTAGCACCACCCTGGATGGCAGGTGGGAAAAGGCTCTCGTGTTGGAGTCTTGAGGTCTTTTGTTTAGCAAAAAACGCCTGCGAAACTCCGACCGGAGTCCTTTCCCCCCCCCAAATGCTTTGATTCTTTTTGAAATCTGAACCGAGAATGTTTTAACGGCAATGACACCCACATGAGTTGTAGGATTTGAGCTGGAGACATTTCCAAGTTCGTTAACATGCATGTTTTCACTTTGGTCCCTCTTGTCCCCAGAGTCCATGATTTAGGTGTTGCTAATTCCTTGTGATTGTGTCCTGGGGGCCTTCCTGTGTTTTCACCTCAGAGTGATAGCGCCCAGGCTGGCTAATAAACGAATGGCGTCTGGAAGCTCCCTCCTCGAAAGCAAGAGGCCACAGGTCCTATTACTGAGCCTGAAATCCTACGCCACAGGGGGCAGATATGCTAAAACCGCCAATCCTGCGTTCACACAGACAAATTAGCCAAGTTAGCGAGGCCGGCTCCTAGGGAAAGGCAGTGCTCGGAAGCCTGGAGCCCTGCAATGTGTTGCGTTCACTCTCCCCCTCCTGCGTTATCTGCTAAGCTAGCCCGTTGTGAAACAGGCATGTGGGCTTGATTAGACTGCAACAGACGCTACAAGAAGTCTTAAGGTAGGGGAGATGGGGGGGCCATAACAATTAGCCTTCAGTTGCTAAGCCTGGGGTATCGTATTTGCTTGGTCTGGGAGCAGGAAACGTAGTGCTGGGAATTAAAACGGCACCAATCTGTAGTGGATGAATGAGGCAGCCCTGCACAGCGCCACAGCAGGCCTCATGGGGAGGGGGGGTCGGGGTGGGGGGGGGGGGGGGGGGACTGCCACTTGCTCTCAATCATTCACCTCCAGAGTCTTGAGCGCGTTTCCCAAAATGCACCTCAGGCCTGGTGCCATGCCGGTGGTCTGGAGCGGACGTCAGAGCTGCGCGGCCATTAGGAGTGGCAACTGGAGCTCAATAAAACAAGGCTGTGAGTCATTGGGGAGCCACTGTGTTTAGTGGTTAACGGAGTTGCCAGCATGCGGACCAGGAGCTGCCTAGGAGTTATTACCGGTGGAGCGGTCGGAAAGGCAGGAAGGTGTTTTGGGCGAGAATAACCTAGACTCAGTGTGGATGATCGTAGAGACAGAAAGAGGCTCTGCCATCAGTTATTCGGGGTTGTTTATTTGCTCGTCCTAATCACCTGTGTCGAGTAGAACTGAAAATCCTGCAAAGCCCTCGTTGACCTCCGCTTACCTCTCTCCGGCCTCGATCTCTCTCTCTCTCTCTCTCTCTCTCTCTCTGGTTCCTATATCCACACACACAGTGATGCGCACTCTCTCCTGTGCCTGCCACTCATCATCCCTGTTACCAGTCTCCTCGTGAATCCAAAACGGTGAGCTGGCAGATATTGGCGGGAAAAGAAGAAAAGAAAACTGCTTTCCGTGGCTATTATCTCACGTGATTACACAGCAATGGGAACCATGTGACTCAGAGACGTGCACGGCACCACCCGACCCCCGCTTCCACCTTCACATCGCCTTGGCTACGACTCTCACTGCAGCAGAGCACGTGCACTAGGGACCTCTAAGTGAAGTATGTCTTTTCAAAATGATCTCCAGCAGCTATTACCTTATTTCCTTTGTCAGTAATTTTCCCCGTTTTTTTTTTTTTTAAACAGGGCTGCAAAGGGCTTTTTGTGTTGGAGAAGCTGGCAATACTTAGGGGGTGGGGGTGGGGGGTGGTGGTAGGGGGGGGGGGGTTGTCAGTGACCAAACCCCAAAACTAGAATAACAACATTTAGGGATGGCATTACCCCTCTTTCTAGTTTTCTCAGACCTTCACGGTACTCATTCCTTCCTTCCTATCTAATGAGTTCACATATTGAACGTTAACCTGAACGCACCCTCCACCACAGTCACTCAGGCTGTTCCCATGCCCCTTGCTTCATCTTATTTTAGCTCCTTCAACAAGGGAACGATCAACACAATGCTCAATGAACCACTGGTGATAGTTATCGTGGGTAACTTTGGGAAATTAAATTGAGAGGGTGGAAAAGTCCCACATTTTCGGATCCTGTTTGGTTCTTACTTAAATAGACTCCTTGATTGGAAGATTGACCAAGAATTTCAGACACCCCTCCTTGCCAATGTTGACAAGGATCTCTCATTCATAATTCAAACAGTGTCGCTAAAAGACGTGGAGCAGAAACGGCACTGACGTGTTTTCTTCTCTCTAATTAAGATCAGTCAGGTAAACACAAGAAGGGGCAGCAAGGGCAGAATTTCGGCTCCCGAACAGTTCTTCTTCTATGGTCTTTCTGGGGAGCATATTTAGTTGCAGCTATTCCAGGTTTTCCCCCTCAAAGAAAAAGCCCTCGCTCCTCGTCCGGCTGAGGCTTGCGGTCTGTGACTCAGCCCTCAGCGTGGTCCGAGCGGCGCTCCCAAAAAAGCCCCGGCGATTGCGTCTGTGCTGTCCTCTAGAACAACCACACGTCGCCTTCTTCCAGCCTGCCAGGCCAAAACCTCATCTCGACAAACAAGCATCTGTGTCCAGAAAACCCCAGAGCCACGCGCTGTTTGTTTACCTGAACCCTGGACCCAGGTTGTCCACCCCCTCCCTCCCCCACACACACCCACCTCGCGATGACCGACGGCAACCTGGAAATGATCAGCTTTTCCAAACTGCCTTCGCTGTCTCCATCCCTTCGCAAAGGCTGCATCCGTTTTCCATTTTGCAGGGATTGATATGGTAAGCGCATAATGGACGGGGCAGGCCTCATACGCGCAGCTACGAGTCAGTGTGCTGTACTTTACAGCCCCCCCCCCCCGTCTCTGAAAGAGGGAGGAAGCGAGGGAAGAAGAAGAGAGCAAGTCAAGTTCTCTTTGAGGCCAGGTCATACACGTGTCTGTTTTTGTTTTAACTCGGTGAGGAATAGCCGGCAGCTCAAAGCCGTGGTTCCCCATATGGCCACATACATAACCGCTGTTGTGGTAATAGTCCCGCTACATCTTGTCTGAAGCTGGTTCCGCACCCCTGCCTTTGACAATGTGGTTCGTATTTGAATGCCATTAAGGTGCCACTTTAAAAGGGGGGGGATCTCCTCGCTACCCTTCAACGGTAAAGAGCACTTCATTAGCACACTTTATTTGTCACATTTCGAGCAACAAATTGCTTCTGGCAGGGTGAAAGTAGGTTAAGTAAGCAAGAGGAGTGATAGGATCTGTATCAAGGGATTGTTAAAAGTCTGGAACTTGCCCGTACCAGCGACCGTGGCTTGACTGCTTGTCTGCTCTTTCTCCCCCTGTGATTCATATCCGACAAGTCTGTGTTCTCAGTCCTAGACCCAGGATTAGGTCTGTCAGACTGTCGGAGTCTCCCCGACATTGTGCGAAGCCTTTAATGTACTGTATGTGAACTGTGTTGTAGATGAGGAATAAGTCATTGCATCTCCGCAGCATTGGAAAGATGTTAGCGGACGTTTCATCCTGCCTGTGTTTTTAAACGCAGCCAGGAGGCCCTGTCTCATAGGTAAATCTGTGCTACAAATTAAACTCAACCCGCCCACCGATCTGGCTTTCGAAAAGCAGCCTCTTGAATCTACTGCTCCTTTTTATCCAGCAGATGTCCCATTCCATCGTTTAAAGTTTAGCTCATCTTCAGCGTGGTGATGAATGGGTTCAGGAAGGAACTGAGGAAAAGGAGACGTCAGAGCAGTTCTCCCCCTTTCCACAAAGACTACAACTCCCAAGCCATGTTCTGCTCAGAGGTCTGTGGTTGACTGCTGGGAAATGTGGTTCTGTCCTGGATACATCCCGATGAAGAAGCAGCTACTGTAGCAACCAGGCTTCCATGGTGGAGACTCCATGTGGGTCCTCTTGAAGGGAGCAACAATCAGGAGGAGCCAGACACCGCTCCAAAACACACACCTCTCTCTCCCTCTCTCTCCCCATGGCTTTTGCTAGCCCTCTCATTGTGTGGTCCCGCTTTCCAACACAAACCTAGTTGCCACCTCTACACATTCAGAACCCACATATTGGCTAGACCAGGTCCCCTGGTGGAGCATTTTTTACAACGGCTGCTGGCGGAAACACCCTCTTCTGGAGTTTTATCGGGCTTTTGGCTTTGCGGTAGCGTCTATTTTGACGTGTGTGTGTGGAGGCAGTTGTAAACCACTTGCCCGTACCGCGATAAGAGTCGAGCCCGGCCTGACATGGTGCTACAGTTCCACATACTCACTAGAGGGAACAGTGGCACTGCTGGAAGTTGGAGCTGGGCCCAGCTGCTGCACCCGGGGCCGACGTCGAGTCACTGCTCTGACGAGAGAGGCTCCTTTATAACTGGGCTGGCAGATAGTACACACTCGAGATTGTGTGTCCCTTTCTGCCTCTGTCTGTCTGTCTGTCTGTCTTTCTCTGTCTGTCTCTCTCTCTCTGCCTGTCTGTCTCTGTTTCTCTCTCTGTCTGTCTATCTCTGTTTCTCTCTCTGTCTGTCTCTGTTTCTCTCCCCGCCTGTCTGTGTCCGTCCATCTCCTCGATGAGGACCCGTGGCCAGTTGGGATTTACCGAGGGGATCTGGGAGAGCAGTTAGAAGCCTATGTCACAGTTTTTGCGGTTTGCAGTCGCACGGCCTGCGAGTGCTGCGGGGCCGACAGCGCGCCGCGCCGAGGGCCCCCGCCTCGGGAGGCTTTTACAGGCATTCCTACGGATAGCCACCTACGGCTTTATGAAACACTTAAATTCGTCTAATTGAATTTCCACGGTTTGAGGTCAGTCTCCTGGCTTTGCCCATCACCACAAAGAGGTGCCAGAGGAGGCACTTTCACTAAATATATGGGTGGAATCCTGCTTCCCTGTTTCCCCCTGAGTGTACGTGTGCTTTGGGAAATACTGGATTTTCCTCATGTTCTGTGTTGAGGCCAGCGAATATGTTCTCTTCCTAAGACTGTGAAAGGGCAAAGGTGTAGTGAGTGAGACATCTCGTGAAATGTTCAACTTTTGGATCCATGAGGGTCAACCGTCAATAGAATGTCCCATGGGTCATTATCCGATTATTTGGTCAACCATCCATTGTGTGATCGGACCACGACAGGTGTCGTGTCACATTGTCAGTGTACGGAGCTCATTGACGTGTCACATCATCATATCCCAGGCTCCCTCTGTCAGATCGTGGGGTTCTGCTGACTGAGAAGGGGGGGGGGGGGGGGGGGGAGCGTGAATCCCCATCACCGTGGGTGTTAAAGTGGAAAGTGCTGGCTTCACTCCTCCCTCATTTACTTAATAGTGCGGCTGAAGTTTCCAGCTGGTGGAGATTTGTAGCCGGGTCTGTTTGTTTGCTGGAGTCTGGTCTCCTCTGTCCCACCACAGAGCCCCCCCCCCTCTCTCTCTCTCTGTCTGAGCACACAGACAGCTCCAAAATAATAATAATAATAATGACTGTGGAATGGGACACACATTGGAAAGCGCTAAGAATAATATGACTTTTTGATAAGCAGTGGGAGAGATTAAAAAAAATACGTGACAGGCTTAAGTAGTTCCTGTTTTTCAGTAGGGGGGGGGGGGGGGGGGGGGAGATTACATCAGTCCTCTTATCAAAGCTTTGTGATAATGTGTAAAACTGCCCAGAATGTTTTTTTTTCCTTTCATATTCGAGACTGTTTCTCTGGCTTCAGGAAAAGGAAGCTGGCCTCCCGGCTCCTGAAAGGAGGAGAGCGGAATCTCTCCTCGTGCGCGTCCCCGCCAGCCAAGTGCTGCTCTCGCCTCCCGCTGAGACCAAGTACATCTCATGTCAGCAAGCTTTGAGAACTTGCTTTTCTATTTCATTCATCCAAACCCTGTGTGTGCCGCCTTAGGTGCGCTCTGGTTAAATGATGATCTGTCATCTGCAAGAGCCTGTTCCTCTTCGACGAAATGAAACAGCCTTTGGTATTAAACAATGCCGTGGCCCCATCTGGTAGAAAACCTTCAGAAATGTCAACCATCTTTGGTTCTGTGTCAGGCCTCTCCCGTGCTGTTCCTCCATGTGGGTCTGATTAGGGTCTCCTGCCTCTCCTCCACCCTCCTCCGCCGTGCGGTAGCTTTTCATCTGATCTACAGTAACACACCATGGATCTGCAGCAGCGTACTCCACAGCCACACTCACATTGAGGGAACAAAGCTGGCCAAAGTCCGACTTCATCCCTCCCTCTCTCTCACTCTCTCTTTCTCCCCCCCCTCTCTCTCTCCCTCCCCTCTCTCTCTCTCTCTCTCTCTCTCTCTCTCTCTCTCTCTCCCCCTCTCTCTCTCTCCCTCTCTCTCTCCCCCCCCCTCTCTCTCTCTCTCTCCCTCTCTCCCCCCCTCCCTCTCTCTCTCCCTCTCTCTCTCCCCCCCCCTCTCTCTCCCTCTCCCTCTCTGTCTCTCTCTTTCTCTCTCCCTCACACGAAGCCCAAACACAGACATCCTCCCCGGCTGTCAGGCTGTCCCTCTCACTCCCTCCTCTCCTCCGTCAAATCAAATCTCACCCCATTAGGGAGGATCCCGTCCCGGCCCCCCTGATGTCAGCCCGCGCTGCTCTGCCTGGGCGCCTGAGCGATACAGTATGATTGGTGGCTGTTGCCTGGCCCGACTGTCATGCCCCCATCATCATCGTCATCCCCCCCCCCTCCAGTTTTATTAATGAGGCGTCTGTGAGGACCTGAGGGCCCTGTCCCGGGACCCACATAATCGTTTCACAGTTGTTTGAGAAAGACGAGCTAAGTGGCTAATGAAAGCGCCCCTTAAATAAACACAGCACGACTTTCAAAAAAGAGGGGGGGGGGAGGGGGGGGACGTTTTTTTTTGTGCTTTCATTTTGATTGGGTTTAGAGAAATGGTCCACCACCCCCGCACTAATTGGAGTAAGCTGCCACTCAGCCACAGGTCTCCATGGCGACGCCTGGTCTTTGGGTTAAACATGTCTGAGCCTGGTCGTTGGCTTGTCTGGGAGGAGAATAATTGTGCCCCTGTCCGCAGGAGCCGGTGCCCCCATGCGCCATGAGTGCCAACCCCCAGACATGTGGGCGAGGGCAGCGCGGCGCTAGGCACATAAACATGTGCCAGTGCGTGTACTGCACTCAAGTACTGTGTCAACACGTGTGTTAGGGCTCCCTTTGACGTCGGCTGGCCTTTCCCGGCCACACACACGCTCGCTTCCAAAAGCCACAGTGGTGCAGTTGTGAGCCTGGCCTTCCTCAGGGGGTGCAGGGTGCAATGAGCTGGTCCTCTCCGGGGATGGAGGGGGGCGAGGGGGCGTGACCAGCAGAGGAGTACCTGTCAGCACAGCCAACCACAGCATGACTCATCCCAGCTCCTCCATGTAGACAAGAGCTGTCTTCTCTCCTCAGCCTGGACACATCCATGACTCTCCCAGCAGATAACAAACCCCAGGTCTGTAATCGGCGCCTCCCTCCCTGTCCAGGCTATCTGCTCCCAGAGGTTCAGATGATGAGTGGGGCCCTGTAAGTGAGTGGGCCTCCTAGTTGGTTATCTGTCTGCTTCGTTGAATTCTGTTGTTAACAAAAGGCCTATCATGGCACTGTACTCCTTCCAGAACCGACACACCAAACTTATTTTTGTTCTTTCTGAACGTTTTCTTTTTTTGTTCTACGTGATTTTTTTTCTTCCGCCCTTTCCTTGTTTTTTACCTGTAGCCCTTTGAGATTTTAGCTAAATATAAAGTGCATTACAAATCAAATGATTATTATTATTAACAAACTATTCTGAACCCGTCTACGCTTTCTAGAATAGTTACCGGGAAACGTCTTGATGGAAAATGCCTGTTCGCAGACTGAAGAATTTGGTGAAATGAGAAGTTGCATACCTAAATGAGTTTGAGTGGCTTACAACAGACGCAGTCAGAACTGAGGCATGGGGCCAGCCCATTATACTGTCTAAAACCTCACACTCTCTCAGGATTCATGGATCTAAGGGAAGAGTTTGGCGCTCTGAAACAGTCTGGAAAAAGAGGTGCCAGGTTAGTCGTTTCTTTGGAAGGATTCGTACCCGTTTGTTATTCCATTCTTCTTTGTCCTCTCCTTCTCGGAGGTGCCGTCCAGCAGCTCTGATAAGACCTGGAACCGTGCAACCTTTCGTGAGGAGCCCAGTTTCTCAGTATTACCCCTCCTGACTCGTTTTTTTTCCCCTGACAAGGAGTAAAAGGTTAGGAGAAAAGCAAACTAGCTTTTGCTTGAGAGAGAAAAGACAGGGAAAAAAGAATACATTCTAATAAAACTGGCCCCCCTACCAGTTGGCGAGGAGTTTGAGTTGCAAACAGGGATTAAGAGTAGCATCATAACCAGACCATTTCCTGTACAGAGCTGCGGTGTTGGAGAAAAGCAATATTACCTATCCCTTTCATCTCCCTGGGCAGGGAGATCTGATACATGAGGGTCACTGCTGTGATCTCGGGGAGCGAGGCGTATTACATACATCTCACGTTAACGTGATTTGGGGCTTTTTGGGGGGGGCCAGGTGTGAATGGGAATTCGAAGCTGTGCCGAGAGGAAATAAGAGAAATGAATGAAGATCGATGTGTTATAGGCAAACAAAAGTTCTGAGTTATTTCAAGTGAAGAGTCCAAAGGTTGAGGCCTCTGTGAGACGGCCTCTCTTTGATATGAAAATAGAATCCGACTATTTGGATTTGATAGTCCAGTCAGAGTTTAGGCCTTCCTTATCTGAGTTTAAACAAACACTGCCAGGACACAGTGTGCGAGTAAACAGTGTTTAGGTCAGATGAAATATTGTATGCAGTACTGTAGATTTGCGAAGACCAAATCCATGAGGGATTGTTTGATGGAATGTCGCCATCGCTCTGATTCGGATTCTTATCAATAAACCATTGTGGAAGGACGCTCTTTGTCTGCGTACAACGAGTCTTTGATTCCCTGTGCTCTCAGCCAGGGCTGTGTTAAGCAAGCCCTAACATCCTTAACACTACGCAGGGTCACAGTTGAACGAACCCAGGTGACCAGGGAATGTTCCGGAGGCTCCAAAGTAAACCGGACACAGGCTCTATAGGCATCCTGTACAGCGGCAGGTTTTAATTTGATACTCCATCCGAGCCAACGGAAAAGAAAGCGGAGGGTTTTATATAACTTTTATTATTATTTTTTGTCTTATATATTCCATGACTTTCTTCAAGTCTGATTCTCACGCTCTGCCACGTCTGAGAACATGTGTTATTTTTTTGTTTTATTCTTTGGACAGAAAGTAGTGTGATGCTCAATCATGCCTGTGTTACCAGGACGCTCCACTAGGGAGACATTCACCCTTACGTGTGTGTGTGTGTGTGTGTGAGCTTTTGATCAAGCGTGCGCATGTGTGATCGCGTCTCCCTCTTTTCGATGGGTGTTATTGCGCCACAGCAGATGTTAGATTAGTTTGACATGTTATCTGTCGAAACACGTAGAGCGCAATGTATAGTTTCACAAGGATAGCATGTGGATCGCAACATATGAACTCTATTTTTTACCTGCCTCCCTTCATTCTCCCCCCCCCCCCCCCCCCCCAGTTTCAGATATAAGAATGTGGTTCTGGTGTGTTTTCTTTGCTGAGGTATAATGTGGACTTTGTCTGTGCTCCTGGGCCCATGAGAAGCAGGCTCCAGGCACTGGGTTTATGATACGGGGAGCTCAGGTCTGGTTTATCTGACAGGATCGGGCAGCTTAGACGGAGAGAGACCGCTAATACTTAATATGTTCACAACTCTATCCTTCCCGCCCTCTTTCTAGATACCCCCCCACACACACACACACACAAACACACACATACACACACAACTAACACACATGCACTCACACTTTTACAGTTATGTTAATGCAAAAAACACACAAACCCCCCCTAATCTTTCTCTTTGTTGACATGGAGACAAATATGTGCGAGAAAGACCTCTTGTTCCTCAACCGATTCAATATTTTTTTTTTTCCTTCTCCAAATTCCTCCACGGTGGAGTTTGATACAGCATATTCCATAGAGGTAGAGTAGGTAAAGGATTTGGGAGCAAATCTCATTGAAGCACGTGAAATACTGGAAGCAGAGGTTTGATTGCAGCCTGTCCAGTTACTTGATGAAGGGTCACATGGTATGTTCAGGCTGTTGAAGCAGCAGAGGGTATCTCAGTGCAGAGTAATAGACTGATGTTATCTGTGGAGTTAACTCCAGCTGTGTCTAGCAGGCCCGAGGACTGCACTGTGGACTTCATTACAGGGTAAGCGGCTCAGTTTAAGGAGATCGCTCGCCTTCCGTGTTGAGTTTTATTTTGACGTGGTAGGCTGTAAGGATGAATAGGACATGCAGCAATTAGCGCTGTTATCCTAGCGGTGACTGATTTGGAAATACGTAATTTTTTCTCTTTGGCGGTGTTGGCCATGTCAGTAGCGGTTTCCAAATGTTTCACTCCAAAAAATTGAATCAAAAATGTGCTTTCTGGCCTGCCCCTTTCTTGGTTGTGGTCTCAGTCACACTTACTTTGTTTGACAACTCCACTTAGGAGCATCGTGAATATACACACGGACACGCAACTCTCTCACCCTGCCGCGTCTGCCAAACGCGTCGGGGAGGGGGGGGGGGGGTCATCATCGTTTCCCTGGGAGAGCGGGAGCAACGCTCGCGATTCACTCTTTCACTCTGACCTTTGACCTCTAGTAAGGACCGATACAAAACCCTCGGCCATAAAGCCCGCGCCCCCCCCCCCCCCCCTTCCCCCAACCGGCAATAAAAAGAGAGAAAGGACAACAATCGGCCCATTGAGTGGGAGCGGAGGAGTGTTAAGGAGGAACTGTGGCCAGCCCGGGCCAGGATGGGCACCTGACCACAGACTATATATTCATCCAGCTGCACGGCTGTTTATATTGAGACCCAGTGGAAACACGGAACGGGCCCAGAAAGATTTCCTTGTGTAATGCCCTAACACTTTTATTCCAAATAATAAAAACGAATGGTGAGCAGACTTTGGCTAAATTTGAAGTAATGTTTTAACGGTTATATTTGGCAGTGCCACATGTACGACACGCCGCAGCCGGGGCAAAGTTTGTTTTGTTTCTTGAGGAACAATTTCCTCCGTTAATACGTCTTTCCAGACAAGGTGGTTGACATGATTAGAGCCGCGGTTCTCTCCGGCCAACACAAAGGCACCCACCCTTCCTCTCCGTGCTCCCACCGCGCTGTCCCTGTGTGGTTTTGCTTCCATCAACCATCCAACCTACAAAGGGCTGTGGCTTCCCTCAACGTTTTTTCGCTCCCTGTCCTTTGACTCCTGAAACTACAAAGTGGAGTATTACCATAGCCTGCCAGGGTCGGCCTCATCCAACTGCCTGAGTTCCGGAGTTGCCCCCCAGACCTGCCAGTATGGACCAGGAGGATAGATGACTCCTCTGCTTCGGGTACATTGCTAACAGGAGGATTTGACCCCTGGGTATGTGTGGGTTCACTAATACGACATGGGGTGTAGGGTTTCCCCACTGTAATCCGGGTCTCGTCTTACCGGCGAGCAGCTCATTAACCCCGAGGGGCCCTCGGACCCCCACTGCCATCGGCCCCTCCAATAGGTGTCACTGTAGCACAACGTGTCAGAACCTGGGCCCTGTGAGGTACTGCAACAGGTCTTCTACCTTCTGTCATGCGCATGTATGAAGACATGGAAGCAACGAGACCAATACGCACACATTCGCGTATCGTTCATGCTTGAGAGGCTTTCATCAAGGCTGGACTTACAGCGACAAACCCCTCCCTCCCTCAGTGATTGGGGTCAATGGGGAATAACATTGCCCCCCCCCCCCCTTGTCACTGGCGGCTCCCTAACCTAACCAAATTTCCCATTCGTCTCACGCAGCCTTTCCTGTAAAAATGTAAATCTGTTGACCGAATTTGGAGGGAATTCGATACTCAATAAAGTGTAACAACAAGTAATGCGATGGGAGAGGCTGGTTTGAATTAGGCCCTTCATTGGATCTGGCTGAGGCACCATGGTGAACGCACGCCACCTGTGTTGCATTATGGGAGGGGTGGGGAAGGGAGAGGAGGGGCGGGGGGGGGAGAGAGGATGAGAGTACAGGAGGAAGCAAGGGGGGGGAAGAGATGGTTCGTTTCAGATAGGTATGGAATCCTAAGTGCTGTGTAGTTATGCAGTTGTTTATCATGGCAACAAGTACAGGACGTGCGCAGAGGAGCAGATCGAATGTCCTTTTTAAGTGCTGTGCAAAAAAAGATTTACAAAGTCAGTCAGACAATTCTATTTGAAATTTGTCTCGTTTTATTGACTCCTGATCATAATAAGGTCTAACAATGTCTTTGGATTCCAGGCGTAATCTTTACATCCAGTTTTCACTTATACTGAGGCCAGTGGATCTGTAGTTGTGTTTGAGAGCGAGAGGTCCTGTTGTACCCGAGGCCTGGGAATGGTGTAGCGATGGAATCTGGTCTTCATCTCCACCACCATTGTTTAACCATGAAGTGAGGACAGTGGAAATTCTCCACACTCAAATGGTCTAAGATATCTGGTAAACAAAAACTCTTTGTGCTTTGCTGTGCATGCACTTGAAAACAATCCTCTGCTCCTCGTTTTGGTTTTTCCAAGGACATCGTGATCATCCGTTGTCTGCGGGTCCAAATCCCTGCATTTCCTTCATTTTAATAGTCCAGTTGGCCATGGACTGTCTGTTACTCATGTGCTGTCTCTTGACTCACATGTTTATACAAGGTATTTTTGATGAATCATTTTGGACTTCATATCCCATGGTGCTTAACTGTGATTGATGAGGAACCGATGCTTTAGTGGCCCGTAAACGTTATTGGGTTAAGACCCGTCACTCCTCCTGGCTTCATACAGGTGTGTGGTTTCCATACACTGCCGTTTACGAGACTTCAGAAAATGGCCGCTGTGTATGTGTGGGAGTGTGGGTGTATGTGTGGGAGTGTGTGTGTATGTGTGGGAGTGCGGTTTGTGTTGAAGAAAACAACAGCGACCTGACAAGATGTATGTAGGCCCCGCCACTTCCATTCTGTCGGGTCGGTCTGGACTGAAAGCTGGCACAGAGCCCAAGCCTGGAGTGTGACTGGTAGGCAACACCCTGCCAGCAGGTCAGAGCCTGGAGTGTGACTGGTAGGCAACACCCTGCCAGCAGGTCAGAGCCTGGAGTGTGACTGGTAGGCAACACCCTGCCAGCAGGTCAGAGCCTGGAGTGTGACTGGTAGGCCTAATTCACCCCTAATCAAGCCAGCATCTTGTCTAACCATGAAGACCGCTACTGACCTATGGCATGTGACCATTCCAATTGTCTGTGGTCGGCGTGAGCTGACCCGGCTAGCTCCTAACCTAGGGAGAACCAGGCTGTCCTCATTGCCCTCGCACCAGCTCAAGGGCTGAACGCGTAGAACACCTTTTGAGTCTGTGCGAGAGAATCTTCGACACACACAGCCGTGCCAGACTAGTGTCGGCACACTCGGCGCAGGTTCCAGGGACCATCGCCTGGAGGGACCTGCTTCATGCTTCGTAGCCGCTCCTCGTCCTATACGGCTCTGTTTACGGGCCCGCTGCCTAATGTATGCATAGTTCCTGCAGTAACGACCACCGGTTGTTTCTTTGTTATTGTGTTCTCCATAAGCTGCGCTGCGGCGGGCCAAGTCGTCTGGCCTGAGGGTCACTCTGATGGGGGATGGCCGAGTCAGCAGGAATCCTGAGGAAAGCGGTTCATGATAACACTGGATGCGGGGTTTGTTATCAACGCAACATGTGGACCTGCTTTCTGTGTTGTTGAGGAGACATGAGATATTTCGAGGAGACGAGAGCATGGTTTCATCCCCGATGATGAATGGCTTACCCTTTCAATGTTCCTCAAAGCTCTCCCATGATGATTTTTTTTTCCACTCTCTTGCCATGATTTGTTTATCAGTTATTGTCTTGGAGACTGTCAGGGTCCAGCAACTTCATCTGTCTTTTGGATTTATATTTCTTTTTGCAGCCATCCGTTTAACAAGAGATTTTCCGCGCAGTACATGCGATGAAAGTGTGTGCGAGGCAGATTCCCGTGGAGTTGGGCCAAAGTAGTATTATTCTACCACTATTGTTCTAGAAAGAAACCCTTGAAATATTGCCGATGGCCTGTTCTCTCCGATTGCGGTGTTTGCCCCGTAAAAAAATGTATCCGTAGAGATGGTTGATTTGCGTCAGCCACCACAGTAGTGTGCACTGAATTACACTCCCTACGAGTAATCCTGGGAATGTCTGGCAGGGGCCCCTCCTGGACAGGCCCCTCAAAGTAGGCTTGGTAAGAGGGGCCTAGGTTCCTGATTACCCTCTCTAGGGATTGGGACAGATCCATACCCTGAAACACTAGTCTCTCAGACCAACCCCTACCTTTTACCTACAGTAACCACCGTCTTATCGTCAATCACTTGTGATTGTCCAATCCGCTGCTCCGGCGTCCAGCGGGTTACCGGGGAGTTTGGATTGGACAACCCTGACGTGTGATAGAGCTCCTGATGAAAAAGAGCCGTGTTTAAGAGCTCTCTCTCTCTCGCTCTCTCTCTCCCTCTCCCTCTCCCTCTCCCTCTCCCTCTCTCTCTCTCTCTCTGGTGGATGCCAGGGCCCGTCACCTGTCAAGCGACGGTAAACGACCTCCACCAGCTGAACTGTTGTGACGTCTCTGCTGACAAACTGCTCGTCAAGTGATTTCGCAGCGGGACAGGGTGCCGGCTTCATTAGCGAGGCGATGATCGTTCGCCACGCCGCAGCCAATCTGCATCAAATACCGCCGGGGGCCTCCCTCAAGCGCTGTCAGCTCTGAAGCCGATTGGTTGTGACAAAAGGGAGGAAACAATAACCCGCCGCGTGAGCTCCAAGTGTGTTGGTTTAGCTGCGCTACAGAACCCCGGCGAAAACAAACGGCCTGTCTCAGGTTAGGGCTGGCACGTGAACTGGAGGGCCGCTGCCTGGCTATTGTAAGCCCAAGCTTGTTTACCGGTTTGTTTGTTTCCCCCGTCAGGGCTGAACGCAGCTCTGCATTCCTCTGGCTGTCCACGGTGGTTGGATCCTTGACACGTGTAGCGGGTGGCGCAAATGCTAACCCCCCCTCACCCCCCTTAAACCCTCATCACTGCACTCCAAACATCCTGTTCCTCAATCTGACAGCTCGCTCTGGTTGTGCATTCGACGGGACCCGAGTCGGATATCCAGGTAAACAGGAAGTCAGACGTCTCCAGGGGCAGGATACACACAAAGGGTGTGAGTATTAGCAGCACCAGCAGTACAAGGGGAGAGGAGGAGTAGCAGGTGCAGGGGAAGAGGAGGGAGAGGAGGATGAGGTGCAGGGGGAAGAGGAGGGAGAGGAGGAGGGAGGTGCAGGGGGAAGAGGAGGAGGTGAAGGAGGTGCAGAGGGAAGAGGAGGAGGAGGTGCAGGAGGAGGAGCTACTGCTGCTGGTGGATCTGTTTCAGTGCGCCAGCAGCATCACGTCATGTGAAAGAGCCCAGGTGGGCGCGGCCCTGGCCCGGGCCTCTCGCCTTACAGCCTCAATGGGGCCTGGCCATTTCTCACCACGATCTGGTTAGCCCAGCACAAAGAGGCCCGCGGGCCACCAGGTGAGGGGGGGGGGGGGGGGGGGGGACTTCCACTTCCAGAGGGAGACCACCTGTATTCAGATTGGGTTAGAGCCCTCCTGTGTGGGAGGGAAATATGAAATGACATGCGTTGATTATGAACAATTTGCGTGGGCGCATTGTGAGCTGTCGACCTAGAATTGGCTCGTCAGTTGCCCGAGGTTGATATGGATATCACCCGGCCGCTGCGTGGCCAACGTTAGATGCGCTTTCATTCCTGCTCAAAAATTTGGGCGATTCATAAATATATATCCCAGACAGCGTTTTCTGATTTTGAGTGGAACCATCTTGTCAGGCCGAACGCCAGTGTCTCTGCCCTGTCAGTTGTGACACGTACCTAAACAACTCCCTGGATGGGGGAGCCAGAATCTCCCACTGAGCTGTTTGTTTCTCCCTCATGCTCAAGGCCCCGGTGTTGCCTCTAATTGGAAGTGACATCGAACTTGATGTCAGGCGAAGCTGCCTCGCACATTTCTCTCCTTCACAGGTTTCCCTCCTCTGTTTTCCCAAGGCCCTTTTTCATGTGGTCGGCCGTCTTGATGTTTTTCTATCGGTCGCCCTTACACAAGAGGGGAGGGAGGGGGGAAAAGGCGAGTGTTTGCTTACACTGCAGTGAAGGACCAGGATATAATCCTTCCCAGGTCCGGGGCCAAGAGCAGAGCTCTCACACACACACACACACACACAAGCACACACACACAAGCACATGGTGCAGACTGGCACAATTCAGATCACACCAGCCAGGCCAGTCCCAGTACTGACAATGCTTGTCAACTAGTCCTGGACCTGCTATTGTTTAAAAAAAAAAACGCCAGCCAGCCAGCCTCCTAGACCTGGTGAAAACACTGCAGCCGGCCTCGCTCTCAGCTCAAGGGTTGTGGGCGCCCTGGCTGTCCTGTTTGTGTAAAGGGGTCGGAGACAGAGAGATATACAGTAGGAAAAGAGTGTCACCTTGTTGTCTTTGTTCGTTTGTGTGTTGATCCTGCCGTGTTACGGTACATCCTCCCGAGCCCAGGTGTGTTGATATCCTTCTTCAGCGTTCACACGCGTGCCTCTCAGGTACAACCTCTTCTCTTTATCCCTCTTTACAATCGCTCCCAACAATGGACAGGGGGGGGGGGGACTCCATCCAGTGATGTCATCTGCTGCACCGTCTTGTCTTCGCCCCTATCCGGTTTCTATACCGTGTGCTGCTCACTTGGCGTGGACTCAACACGCACTCGAGCTCAGGGGGTAGATAGAGTAAGAGATCTCATACACACAAACACACTCACACTCATTCATCCATCTCCTGTACACTTGTATGGATCACGTGAGCGATGAGGTCACCACTGTTAAGAGGTCGACCTTATTCGTTCACGTGGAGGATTAAAAGGGTGTTCGGTTAAGCCGTACAACTTGGCACGCTTACAGGACCAAATACTGGAATATGACTGGCAAATAAAGTTGACTTTCACTGGGAAGTGAGATTTATTCTACACTCGTATCTCATCGAGGCCCACAGATGTTTTATTTCCGTTTTCGGTCTGCGGCTCCGGCGCTTTCAAGCCCGGCCGTCCTCCATAACTGTTCTCTTGGGTTCTATAAAGGAGGGATATTGATCTTGGCTCGTCTTTTGAAACCCTGTTTCTTCTGGTGCCGCATATCCTGAGGACATGTCTTCACCGTCGGGGTCTAACCCAGAGGTTTACCCAGAGCCCTGGATGGATCTGTCTGTTGTTCTAGTGAGGTTGGAGCTGTTTCAACACCAGGAAGAAAGAGTGTGTGTGTGTGCGCTCTCTTACCCTGGCAGGGGCAGTAGGGACCCGTGTGGTAATGCGTATGCCAACCCCTTACGCCATTAGTCAGGCTTTACAACAACGGCTGCACACTGTATCCCAGTCTGACAGGATATCACAACCCCGGCATCTCAACACCAGATGCCCGCTGATCCTAGAAAATCAATCTTTTCTTCTTTTTTTTCCCCCTCAATCTATAAACACAAACTGGGAAATGTGACCCGTGGCCTTCTGACTCTGTTGTCATTAATCCCTGTGATATCGCCCTGTCATACTCCTCGCTTACGTCTTCACGGGGCCGGGGCGTGAGAAGCGCTATCTCGCTGTCATGAGAGGAGATGTGCGCGGGCTTGTGGGAGTGCTTCACGCCGCCGGTACTGTGTCCAGCCTAATTAGCATCACATGTTCCTCATCGCTCACTGACCGGACTACGCTGATAGAGGGAGAGAGGGATGGTGGGGTGGGCGGAGGGGGTGTAAAGAAGAATGGGTGTCGCCTCGTGCGGAGCGGAGAGGAGGCAGATGTTGGACGGTGTGGGGAGTGTAAGCGATGCGCGGGCCTGTCTGGGAGAGACACCCTGGACGTGCTGTCTGACGCCCGGCTGCTGTCCGGAGAGGGAACTTAAATAAACTCTCGGGAGACGGCCGCCGGCCGCCGTTCCCCTCCCGGACTGCGGGGGGAGACGATCGAAGATCAAAAAAAACAGTTTTGGTCGTCTGTGTTTCCGACACACTTTTCTGCCTGTGAGTCACTGGTTGGCTATGATGATGATTGTAAACGTACAGTCCTGTAGGAGGGCGGGACCTGGGCCGGGAACAGCAGAAGGCCAGTGAGGAACTGGGGGTCGTTGAGAGAGGGAGAGACCGAGGGGAGGAGAGACAGAGAGGAGGAGAGACGGATCTCGTCCAGATGTCCGGCGTTGTTCTGGTCGCCCAGCTCTGCCCTCCCACCCCACCCTTAATCCACACATCTTTACACATAAACCACCTGTTAGTTCGTTTGTCTGTAAAGGAGAGAAAGGGAGGGATGCAGGAAAGGTGGCTCTTTTCAGCAGGGTAAAGTATATAGTCCTAAAGGGAAAGTAAAAATTGTTTGCTGAATTTAAAGAATGACTATCCTCCTGCTTGGAGGATTTTCTCCCTCTCCGAGCAGATGGGTGGAGCCCGAGGGAATGTTCAAGCGTGGATGTTAAAGGTGATTCTTCTTGTCTCTCTGTCTGTTGCAGCTGAGGTATCAGCACGGCCTGTCCACACCAGACCTGCGCCAGACTCTGCCCAACCTCAAGAACTTTCTGGAACACGGCCTCCTCGTCAGATGGTGAGCATGATCGGAACTCCGTCCGGATGTTTGCGTCCTGCGGGCTTCCGCTGTACCGTTTTAGTTTCCTTAGGTTGCCACGGTGAAGAGGCTTCGTGGAGCTTTTCTTTGGGGCCTCTTGAAAGTTCAGGGGAAAGGGGGGGGGGGGGGGGGGCTGGGAGGAGGATCATGAGGTAGGAAGGAAACCCCCAAATCGTCCAGTTGTTGAAGCTCTTCCTGTGTTTGTTTATGTACTGGCAACATGACGCAAATGTGCAGCAGACGTTGAGGTGCAGCCTAAATACCTGTTCAGGGGAGGCTAGAGGCTGGAGGGAGGCTTTTCCCTCCCAATGCCATTCCTTTGCACCCCCCTCACCAGCCTCTGGTCCCCCCCTCCTCCCTCCCCAGCCTCTGGTCCCCCCCCTCCTCCCTGCCTAGCCTCTGGTCCCCCCCTCCTCCCTGCCTAGCCTCTGGTCCCCCCCTCCTCCCTCCCCAGCCTCTGGTCCCCCCCTCCTCCCTGCCCAGCCTCTGGTCCCCCCCTCCTCCCTCCCCTGCCTCTGGCCCATAGGTAACCCCTCAGAGAGTCACCCTGGGTGTGCTAGCCTCAGACTGCAGCTCACTGCCTCAGAAAGCACATCTTTGATCTCCCAGTTTCCCCTTGGGGGCGGCTCAGCAAAGGGGAAAATGGGAATGACGCTGTTAATTGAATAATCTTCTGTTTTGAAAGGAGAGATGCCAAGCAATTGAATATACCCCTCATATCCTCCTAATGGCAAGTGGAAGGGCCCTAAGACAGGAGATGAAAGCTGGGGCAGCCTGGACCAGGGGCCAAGGCTTTGTGTGTGTTTGTGTGTGTGGAGGGTAGAGGAGGAGCGGAGGTGGAAGTGGAGCGCTGCCCTGGCTCCGCACGGTGGACAGCGCGGCCCCAGGGGACAGAACAAGGGGCGCTCTGTGGGCTCTCCGTCACATCGCAGAGGACCGTGAAACCCTGGCTTCCTCGTGCGGCAGGGCGGGAGGAGGAGAGAGGTCCCACCACACGTACCCACACACACACACACACACACACACACAGATACATGGGGACACACATCCACTTAAACACAGTTTTGTTGAGGTTTCCAGAGCTGGCAGCTACTGTAATGTCGTCTGTTAAGAGTGTGGAACACACAGCTCACAATCACACAACATACGCTCTCACACACACACACACACACAGAACCACAAAACGCTCTGATCATCTCTGATCATCTCGAAACGAGCCGGCCGCTCAGACAGCCCGTCTCCCTGCCCTCGTGAGAAGGTTACGCCCGCACAGCCGGTCACTCCCGGCCTCATCACGTGACCCACTCGGGTCCTCCCGCCCCAACACCTCCGCCACCCTGCCCAGGGAACACAGGAACTCAGGAGCGGCACCGTCAACCTGGGGAGGACAGACGCTCATTTCACTCTGCTCTTCTTTTATTGGCCTTCCTCCCCCCTCGGATCACTTCCAGTCCCCCCTCGCTTGAAAAAGCCTCAGTTCAGCTCCTATTTCCAGTCAGAAGGGCCAAGCCTCTGAAATATGGATGCATAAAAATGCTGCTCGGCAGCTGTGGGGAGTTAACCAGTAACTGCGAATGAGAGAGAGAGCGAGAGAGAGAGCGAGAGAGAGATCCGCTCCCCTCTCTTCCCTCCCTCCAGCCCTCTCACCCTCCCTCCTTACCTCATCCCTCTCACCCTTCCCTCCAGCCCTCGCTCCATCCCTCCATCCTCCATCCCTCCCGTCTATATGGGTGGGGGAATATGCAGGGCATGTCCAATGGAACCATTCTCAGCCATGTACTGGAGATGTTTCTTCACTCCATCTAGAGCTAATGCAGCATGGATTCAATCTGCTGGCTTCCCACCGGAGGGACACGAGAGCGCATAGCAGTGGGCCTCCCGGAGCCCTTCACATGGACGGGATGGGAAGAGCGAGAGATGCTGCTTGTGTGTGTGTGTGTGTGTGTGTGTGTGTGTTCGAAAGGACCTGAGCTGTAAAGTGAAATGGGTGTTTGACTTGGACTCGGGGTCTCACGAAGGCAGCCTTGGTATTCCAGCGCCATAGCATGTCGAACACAACCACACACGAGAAGGAAGCGCGAGTCTCGACTCGGGAGGGGCGAGGAGAACACTGAGATCGTGGAGAATAGGAGACTGATGCGTCGAGGCTTCTGCTTTGTTCAACAGAAAGTCCTGCTGAGTTCAAAACAGAAACTTCACACACACACTCCCTATTAGTGTCTCCAGATTGGCGGAGGCCCTGGCAGAGTTTCACAGGGCCCCTAGCCCTGTTCCGGTGCACCGGGGCGGGGGCGGGGGGGCCGCGGGGGATGCTGGGCGGGCGTGACCGGGGCCGGGCGATTTCGACACGGCATTGTTCCGTTCACCCGCGTCACGCTGCGCCCGGCGGTTCTGCAGATCCTGTCCACCCTTTGATACACCCCCCCCCCCCCCCGGCGAGATAACAGAGATAACAGTCGTAAATCTACACCCCCTCCACACACACGTGCACACACAGACATGCAGGATACACACGCCGCAATCACCCTGCCTCCGTCACAAACACACAGATGTGTGTGTGCTCGCGCAAGCAATGGCCGGTGACAGAAGACAGTGTACTGTACTTTCAGCACTGTAATCACATACGCAGCTCAGTCCATTAATGGCATGGTAGCAAGTTCAAGCAATGATTGATTCTTAGGTTGCATGCTATTGAACTTGGGTGCGAATTTGAGGTGGATCCTATTTCAATTCCGGTACTTAGTTTGGATTAAGCTACAGTATTAAGCTTGGATGTGTCTGAACATTCCTACACACACATTTGCCTTGGCTGTGAGATCTCGAATTAGGAAAGCGTGCATGCGTGTGAGAGAGCGTGTGTGTGTGTGTCCCTGCGGACCAAGCATGGATGATCTCCCAGACCACATCTGTTGGAACGCTCTCCCACATTAATTCGGACTCCTCTGCAGAACAGAGTAGAGCAGGGGGGGGGGGGGGAGTTCCCATCTAAAGCAACACACCCCTGCATCCCCCCTACGTGTCACCGACATCACTAACCAGGCCCTGTGACCTCATCTTGACGGCCTGTCATAGCCTTGTCCCTCGCCTCGTCACTGGAAACACACGGCGAACAGTCCCGTCGATTCAACAAAGAGGCCGTCGCGTTAAACGCCTTGGCACCCTTCTCGCTATTGGCTCCAGTTTGAGTGTTTATCCTATCAGCTTGTTCAATGTGTTACACATGCTGGGTGGTGGAGAGTTTGATAGCTCGCTCCTATTCTCTATCTTCAAAAGGCCAGACTGAGAAGGAGTCATGTCTTATTACAATATTTTCCCTTTCAGACCCCCCCCCCCCCTCTTCCCCTCCCCCGCCACTAAATGAATATAACGTGGTTTGTTATAATCTTCGGCTTTGCCGGGGTCCTCTGGGATTTTCCTGTACCTCAGCATCAAAGAAGGGGTCTTATCTGCCAGTGTGTGTTTTGGCCCGAGCCATGGCTTCTTAGCGGGACCTGGACATGGGCCCGCCTGGCTCTTCTGGGTTGGAGACCAGTCTGTACGAGGGGGATAAGACAGTGGAAATGTTTGGTTTAGTACATTCCTGGCTCCGGTTGAAATATGCGGGGCTGACACGGGGACCGTGGAGGGGAAGCGAGACCGTCTAAAACCAACATGTTTGGAAGTGGGAGAGAGAACGGGGGGGGGGAGGGGCTCGTTCACAGTCCCGGGGCCCCTGCCAAGTCCCGGGCCCTTAATGGTTTAGGCAGAGAGATCTCCGATAGCTTTTATGTGGTGAAATCATTGACGGGGGAAGTCTGCAGTGGGAACGGAGGTCCAGTAAAAGTTAATGACGAGTTAAAAGAGCCAGGGTGAAGGAGGTGGGGCCCACCGGCTGTAAATCAGACACCCCTTCTGGTGTCCTCCTCTGAGGAAGGATGCCCTGTGTCTGCCTCCAAAGGCTGTGGCACCAGCCCTGGAGCCCCCCCCCCCGTACACAAGCTTATCCCTCCATCCACGCCTGCTCTCACAAGGGGGTGAGGGGAGCTGGATCCACGAACGCGCCCTCCAGCACACTGTGTGTACACTTTTGTCACATGCAGGAAATATTATGACAGCGCTCGGAGATGTCCTGTTGTGATGTTCCATCACCACTCTCGCTTGATTACGAGACTTGATTTAACGCTTGTTCAAAGGAGCCCGTTTAGAGGGGGTGGGGGGGAGGATTGACGTCGCAAACAAACGTGCTCCCAACGAGACATTTCTTATTAGCCCGTGACAACAGTGACATCACGCAGCGAAGATGGGAGAAGGGGATTGGTCCATACGCTTGCGGTGACTGTAATTGTATATCGCTGAAATGCAAGGCCTGCAATCTGCGCTGGCCGCTGCCACGACTACAAGGAAACAACAATCCCCAGTTAATCATTAGCTGTTACAAATTACGCATGGAAAGATTTAACCAGTCAGCTTCGTTTTCCAAACCTGCCTCATGGTTTGAAGGGGCCTTTTCCGCAGGGTTTCCATCGTTTACATGATTATTCATGTTCAGGGAGCATCTCTTCGTTTGGATTCAGGATCCTTCTTGTAAGTGTTTCTGGGCCGTAAGCTCAACCCTCAACAGCACCATAATCATTTTGTTCAGGGTTCACATGTCATTAATGGCAAACCATAACATTGAGTTTGTCGCTGGAGTTTTTTTGTCCCGCAGCCTGGTCAAGGGGGTTGCAACACCGAGCATGTTTTCCATTCCCTGTATTGACAGTGAAGGTCAATGTATTGGCACTTTCCGAGCTGATCCTTTGTGCACATGACAGACCATCCCGCTACATGCCAGATCAACTGATTATCCTAATTGACTTTACATTAACTTTACCCCCCCCCCCCCACCCCCCACCCCCGAACATCTCCTGTCTATATCTGTCTGGGGCTTAAGATCTAACTGTGCTGTGGTGTGTGTATATATAGAAGCTGGTATTTCACTGCTTAAGGCCATCATGCATTTCTAATCAGGGTTCTCTTTTCCGGGCCTTTCTAAGCGGGGGTCCACGTGCTTTTATCTCCCACGCCAGTGACCTCATCAGGGGGGCGCGTGCCCCCTGTGTGAACCCTGTCTCAGTGCCCCGGGTTCAAGTGTCTGCAGGGGGGCGGAGGGCTCCAGTCTGCCCCCCATTACAAGCTAGCATGTGTAGAGTGCCAAGCCCCTCCATCACATGCCCTGTCTGTGTTGAAGACCCCCCCCCGCCCCCCCCCCTTGGCGTAGGTCTCCATCCAGACTCTATCCGACGGACCTCATCTCGCGTTTTAACAATGGAGGTCCGTTTACCCATGATCCTCCAGTCCTTAACTAGCGACAGGTGGGGTTGGGCGAGCACAGGGAACGCCTCCACTTTCACCTCTGACCCCCTCGACAAATGGCTTTTCATATACCGCAGTGACCAGGATAAGCTCGGGGTGAAGCAGTCCCATGTTAACATGAGTCCAGGTATGTGTGTTACTGTGAGCCGCCAAGCCTCTCGTTTCTGTGAATTTATGATGTGAATGGGCCAGATAGCACGGACCGCAGTCTGCTATCTGTTATCCCACCAAAGAATGTCTCGCATACTTCTGAGGACACCCGCTGCGAGTTTCCCAGTGTGCGAGGCCCACCGATCGCACATTCGCTGCACAAATGTTTTTGGGATGTAATGGGGGAGGGGGTGGAGGAGGAGGAGGAGAGAGTGGGGTTTTCTGAAGCCGGCAGCTGCGTCTCTCCGTTGCAGATCAGAGAGGGGAGAGGAGATCGATGCTGAACCGTGTCCGATCGGACAAGCTGGCCGGGGGGGCTCCTCCCTCCCTCGCCTCTCCACAGGACCCTCGTTGGAAGTGAAAGACTTACGAGCGGATCCATCATTTCTCTCAACACCCATTTTTCTCTCTCTCTCGCCTCACAGTGACCGGCACCAAGTGTCCAGCTCCATCCCGGTTCCGCCCAAGGCCCAGCTCGGCGTGTCCGGGGCGTCCGTGTCCGAGGTGGGCTTTCCCAGCCACAGCAGCTCCCCGGACCGGGGCCTCAGGAAGAGGGCCAGCTCAGAGGCCGACCAGTACAAGGCCTCGCCGCCGACCAGCTACAGCACAGCCATGGCCCAGGCGGAGGAGGAGGCGGCAGGGGGAGGAGGCCTGGCGGTTCCAGGGGCCTCCCCCAAGCACATGTCCACCTCCCTGGATGCCTGCATCAACCTGACCAACACCATGGGGGGGGATGGAGGTGGGGGAGGAGATGGAGAGGTCGAGGTGTCGGTGGTGGAGGAGCAGCCTGCTACTGCCAGCACCTCCGGGTCGGGGTCGCCCACTCCTGTGGACGGCACCGGTGAGGAGGTGGAGGTCCCCGACCGGCAGCACGACGGGGCCATGAACGGTTTGGCGGTGCCTGGGGAGGGCCCGGCGGGGCCGTCCATGACCGCAGGCCTAGCCCCCGAGATGTGCTGCTCGGTGGAGCAGGCTGAGGAGATCATGGGCACGGAGGCCACAGGCCTGGGGCTGGGCCTGGGGCTGGGCCTGGGGCTGGGAGATGGGGCACGGATGGAGGACTACCCCTGCATCCCCGTGGAGCACGCCGTGGCGGTGGAGTGTGACGAGCAGGTCCTGGGCGAGTTGGACGCCGCCGGCTTCGAGGAGTTCTCCAGACGCATCTATGCACTTAACGAGAACATGTCCAGCTTCCGCCGGCCGCGCAAGAACTCGGAGAAGTGAGGCGGGGGACCGAGGGGAGGGGCCAACCCATGGGTCAGGGAGGACCGAGAGGAAAGGGGAGGAGTCCTGCGTGGGGATTCGTCTCTCGAACGTCGACGGAAGACAAATACGACATAGGAGCTTCGATGTGGAATTACGACCAATTTGCACTTCTCTGAAACATTTCTCTAGTCATCCATTAAATTGAAATAAAGCGAATGTTTTGTGTGGTTGAAGAGCATCCTGGACCTTCTTTGCATGGCGGTTTACTGTGACTGACTGACTGTGTGTCTGTGTGTGTGTACGTATGTGTGTGTTTAGCTACCTACACACATCTAGGGGCTCAAGCATAGTGGTAGACCTGCACAGCGGAACGAGCTGCTCAATCCTGCCAATGACCTTGGACCTAAAGTCTTGTGTAAATCGACACCTCAGAGTGAGGCGGGACCTAAGATCAGATATAGCCCAATCAGATGCTTTGTTACTACTCCACCCAGGAGCATCGGGCCCTCACAGTGGAAAGGCATGGTCTGTCTGTCTTCCTAGGGGTGAGACTGTAACCGGTGGAGCATCTCTGCAGGCTGATGAGATAATAGGAGAATAAAGTTGGTAGCTTAATGGCACATGCCAGGGATACTGTGCAATTGTTTTTCTGTCCTTTTACATGTCTGCATTCTCTTTTATGACCTTTGAATACACTGTCACTGTTAAGTCCCATAGATCACAAATGTGGTCCACGAAAGAGTACAGAACGACCTGTACGATACGCTTTAAATATCACATTGGGACCTGAACTGTACAGTGATACTTTTATTTGAATCCTCTGTCCATGATTTGTCTGTCTTCAGATTTTTCTGCCAAATGGCTGTTTTCTTGCACTGCTGTGCATTGGCAATTATGTGTGTTATTTATAATGTCTCTCACTGAGTTATGTGAATTTGTTTTGAAGGTATGTGTGTGTCCCCCCCCTCCCCTCCTGCTCTCTTTCCCCATTGTGGGACATCACTCATTGACGTTGCCCAATGTTCAAATCTGTCACCGGGGTATTTGTCTTTCTTGCAAGAGCCACAGATTATCTCACCATTGAAAGCTGGTTTAGTCTACTGCTTTGCATTGCCTGCCGTACAAAGATGGACCCCCCCCCCCCCCCCCCCCCCCCCCCCCCCCAAAAAAAAAAACAAAAACATGGGATAGTTTTTTTATTTCTTTTTATTATGATCAAGTACTGTGGTTAAAGACTGTTGAAATGTATCGTATTTAAGCTGCAAGATGGAACATTGGTTGATCATTTCCATAACCTGCTACAGTATGTGACCTTGTACATATATACTTTTGTATGGAGGCTGTTTTATTATTAAAGACTTGCAGTCCAGTGGTATGGCTGTAAAGCCCCCTTTGCCCTGTCTCCGGTTGTCTTTGTTGCTTCAGAACGTGTCTTGGTTGGACAGTGAGTAAACAGAATGACGATATCAAGTGATTATATG
Organism: Osmerus mordax; assembly: GCF_038355195.1. Classification (NCBI taxonomy): domain Eukaryota; kingdom Metazoa; phylum Chordata; class Actinopteri; order Osmeriformes; family Osmeridae; genus Osmerus; species Osmerus mordax. The sequence goes on from NC_090068.1 coordinate 8,084,411, forward strand.
TGAGAGATGGATGGATGGACAGACAGAGTCAAAGTCTTGCCTTTGTGTCTCAGACAAGCTGTGCACCTCAGCGGCTGTACACCTGTAAGTCTAGCCCTGTCCAGCTGCCCTCTTGGCTGTATCTGCCCCCCTGGAACACAACTACACACTCGGATGAGTAATATTCACTGGATTTGAAAAAGAACACATTTGTTTCGCTGTCGGGTCAATTCTGCCACAGCAAGTGAAAAACAACAGGTGCCAAAATCTAGAGCAGGTCAATTGAGGCAGCACCCTTTTGAAGAAAATATGTTTCAAAAATGAAACTGGAAAAGGAATGAAGATTTGATTAAGGTTTTAGGCAACGCCATCATCTTGAGCTATTTGATGCAGCTGCTTCTGAAGAAACTCCCTAAATGTCTGGCTGGCAACAGTACCTCTCAGCCCTCCTCACCAGCGCATTGAACAAAACGCTGTCTGTCCCACTCATGGCTGACATACCTTCATAATGGTGCCATAAAAGTATTTTGAAGACGAAAATAAATGAGCGACGGTGGTCTGCCGTTTGCCATTAGCGACGGTTCACATTCTAGCTCCTGTTTCTCACAACACCATCGGAGGGTTTGGGGGATGTGGTAGAAGGTGGATCCTTTCATATCTAACTGAGTTAAGAAGAGAGAGTCTGAGAGGAGGAGAAGAGTTGAGAGGTTGTTCCGCACCAGCTTGCAGATGTGGAAGTGTTATGGCCTGAGGCCTTTGGTTAGATAAAGGCAGTTTGGCTGGGACTTAACCCTTAAACTTTCAGGTCCCATTCAGGGTCTAATTGGCATCATCTCTTTGTGGATTCAAGGCTTTAGAAAGGGATCTTCTGTATTGTCTAGGCTTTGGCCCTGGAGCCAGGGGAACCTCATGGGTAGGTGAACCTCAGCTATGAACACCGTCACTGTTGCCATTGAGTCTTCCATGACTTTTCCTCTCCAGGCGGTATTCATTGTATGTCCTGGTTTACAGATATCTCTATTCCAAATGTCACGCCTTGTGTTTTTGCAGCCATGGACTCTATACAGATATCTGAATTAAAACCTTACTGTGAGATGCAGTAGGGTTTTCTCAGGTATTGCCCATGAAATAACGTTATTAGTTTGTTAGGAAATACTGCTCAGGACTGGGAAATAACCCAATGCCCCCAGAACTTAATAACCTCCGTTTAAAAAGGAGCCCTGGTCTGGCCAAATTGGGTTGAAACTCTAGCTGGGAGCAAGTAGTATACTGCTGGGTTATCCCCACATGAAGAAATACCTCGATCAGACATAATGAAATCATGTTAGACCTTTTCATTCTCTGTTTCACGAAAGCAGGAGAGAAACCTGTGCACTTCAGCAGAGGCTAAATCCATCTGTCTCTTCGATTGTCCTGTTTCTAGATCCACACACAGCAGGTTTCTTGTCCCCAATCCTCTAAGCTCCCTGTCTCACTGTGCAGTGTGCATGTCCACTCACCACTAATCCCCCGCAGGTGTCTGAGAGCTTGGCGACGGAACACAGACGCAGCCCCAATGGCTGCTGGGAAGGTCACCTCCACGCCGGATCGCAGGACTCCCAGAGAAATGACATCATTGCCATAGGAACTTGTGAAAGCCTGTTTTAGCCAATGGGGTTAAGGTGAGTGATACCCACAGCTGTTTTTCTGGATGCGGTAGGTAAGGTGAAAATAATGATTGGGTTAAGAATAAATGCATTAACTCTGCCCGTATTAACCCATCTTCGTGTCGAAGCTGAGCACATCTTGAGAATTCATAACAGGCATGGTGTCAGGCCTGCTGTTCTGCTCTTCATCACCAGCACCTCGCAAAACACACACTGGCCAAATAAGCGCCCATGGCTGTGTGTGAGGGCCCTTGCCTCTCTGTTTTATAGCAGGAAGTGTGTGTGTGTGTCTATGCATGGGTTAATATATGATCTGCCGGCGATTTCTGCACTTACAGTACCATACCAGTACAACGCACCTTGTTAAAACCAGTGGTAGCCATTTTGGGATTGGAACTAAATGCTTCATTCCATCTAGATGACTTCACTGTCTCAGTACACTGCGGTGATCAATGGAAGGGTAGCGCAGGGGGAGAGTAGCGCATGGTTGGGAATTGAGTAGTGCCATTAGTCTCGGCCCATCAGCAGTCCATTTAAGAGGCATCAGAAGTGATGAGTCAAAGGCTTGTGTCAGAAACCATACCTGGCGCCCGCTCAACTCTGTGGTTTAAATCAACACACGCAGAAAGCGGAGTGGTTTTTAATTCATTAGTGTGCAGAGACCTCATACCGTGGCCATAATTCTTTATTGCAGGATTATAGTCATAATACAAGGATTGAGGGAATATGTTTACGAGTGCCGAGGGAGGCCAAGCAAGCAGCTCCAGTCCCCTGTCTGGGAGTGGCCTGGCCGCTGCATATCCCAGCATGCTACTCTGCTGGCCACGGCCTGACCCGGAGCACGTGACGGTGGACTGAGTGAGCATGTCCAGGCCGGGCCGCGTCCGCAGTCGTCTCAGCCCACAAGATGCCTCGGCCGCCTGGAACCGTGTGGGCGTGTCCCCCCCCCCCCCCCAGCCCCCCGACTTCCAGTCAGCTGACGCCTCATTCCTGAGAATCACCCCTTCTGTGTCTTTCTCCCCCCGCCCACCTTCCCCAAAAACAGGATCTCTCCTCCCTTTCACAAACCCTGACTTTTATGGGGGCTGAATCGCTCGCTCCACGGCCACATGTTGAAGCTCATGAAACGCATTTGTGTGGAACTGATTTCATTGGAGCGCTATCAATATTGGGATTGGACGGGTGTCAGTGGAATATGCTGGGCGAAGAAATAACTTCGCAGTGACCATGAGGGCTCCTTTTTGGACCTCCTGAAATGAAAATCCTCGGGACACAATGGCTGAGGGCTGACGTCAGCGCCGCGGAGCCTGCTAACAAGCTCGTATGAACACTTTGTGTTAAATTAGCGCTTGAACACTTTGTGGCTTTCTATAATTACCTTTACAAGCTATGAATGACGTAACTGACACCCGACAGATGGGGGAAAGAGGAATGCTCCCCTTGCACACAATAAGCTTTAACAACATTTCCCCCCACGGCGAACCATAGGTAACAATACCACAGCAAGGCCTCTCATAACACCATGAGGAAAGATGAGATTTTTTAGCGGATGCTTTATAGGCATTAGATGGACTTGTTCCTCTGTACACGTGCTCTAGTGGACAGTATGCTACTCACTTCAACTTTATTCTTCCCATATGACTCATTTAAGTTCTCCACAACTGGTCCCATAGAGACACAGCCATGCAGTACGAGACTGAATGGACCTTGTGACTGGTAGGTTGGATGACCTGCAGTGCCCCCAACAATGGCATCCTGAAGCCCTGACTGGAAAGCCTTAACATTGAATGACTTCCGCTCGACATGAGCGCAAGGTGTGGGGAGGAGAGAGGGTGTGAGGAGGAGAGAGGGTGTGGGGAGGAGAGAGGGTGTGAGGAGGAGAGAGGGTGTGAGGAGGAGAGGAGAGAGGGTGTGGGGAGGAGAGAGGGTGTGGGGAGGAGAGGAGAGAGGATGTGGGGAGGAGAGGAGAGAGGGTGTGGGGAGGAGAGGAGAGAGGGTGTGGGGAGGAGAGGAGAGAGGGTGTGGGGAGGAGAGAGGGTGTTGTTCTTGCTCAGGCATCGTAGTGGCTCTAGTAATGAACATCAATTGATAGGCTGGTTTGTATACAGCCCTTACAGTGTTTTCAGTCTAAAGGCCAGTGACTAGTACAGTGGTCATCATGACATGGTTTTCCCACAAACACAGTCAGTACAAGTCTGTTCCATGGCGGGCTTTACTTGGCCAGAAGTTCTTTAATGAGATATGCCATCTGATATTTGGCTGATTGTTTTGCGGTCAAAGAAACATGTGACTCATAGAGGACTATGACCGACACACATCCTGCTGTAGGTTTAGGCTAAACACAGACACCTGGGTGTAGACAGTCACAGCTCATCCTTTAACGAGAACCACATGGTCACTGTCAGTATTGGTCTATCCAGCACCATGTGGCATGTCTGAATCCAGTTAAGCAATCTTATTTTGGACTGTACAGTGCTAACGGTCTCATGTAGTGAGGTCCCAGGTGTGTTAAGATCAGAGGAACCCCACTCACCCGAGGCCTTACACGTACAATTCTGGTCTACAGAGTGTGAGGTGTGGTCACAGGCAGCTGTGTGAACAGAGAGAGAGAGAGAGAGAGAGAGACAGGGAGGTCTGTGGAGATACAGGAATGAAAGACACCACAGAGAATGGAAGTGGGAAAAAAGAGTGGGAAAATAGAGGGATGGGATGAAAAAGAGAGTGAGTCTGTTGCGGGATCAGTAGGTGAGGTCAAAGGTCTGGGGTCCTGGCATCCCAATATATCTTCTCAGCAGGTACTGAATGACTCCCTCCACCAGGAGACTGTTTGAAGTCCTGTCAGCTGCGTATGAAAGCAGTTAACTCGGAGAAGGCAGAATAGCTTCCACATCAGGATTCCAGCACAGTACCAAAGAGGGCCGTTTAAAGGACGTGCCTATGACCAACATTGGTCTGGAGAAGTTCCCTCCGCTGATGATTGATCAAGGGAGAAATCTTTTGCGACATTTCTGCTTCTCAAGTTTCCAATTGCTTTGCATATCTACTGGCAACACTGGGCTGCCCAGGATGGCCAAACCCAAAAGTTGGTTTAAGATATGGGTCTGGAGTCTTTATTTTCAGCAAACTATTCATCAGTCTGTCAGCTTCATTTCTAACTAAATGTCTCTGGTCTACTTTCAGACTTTTCAAACTTTGCCACTAAACTGTAAACAGTTTAGTGGCAAACTCTTTCTGGGACAACTCTGTATTTCCTCTTAGGAGTTGAGAGCTTATGTTATTTGTTTTTTGTAACCGCTGTAGGATATGGCCACTCAAGAGAAGGAAAGTGGCAACAGGACATGAACATCTTTATCAACATTCTGTGTGACCAAACATGTCAAATGTAACTCTATTCCCATTTTCAAACTTTAGATAAAAGTTCAACAAGCATACACCGTGTACCATAAATGTCTTTAATCTCATAGGGCCTCAGTCTTCCTTAACTCTTACTGTAATCTTTCTCTATATCCTATCGCACTGGGTTTCTGGTCTGTGATACCAGGGAACATTCACTCAAGACGTCGTAATCTGCCAAGCTATAGTTCCATTCAACCATCACAGCTGATTGGTCCACGGTCCATCAGCGCCACAATATCATCAGCTGTGCCAGGTCCTGCATAATACGGCTGTCGTCTACACTTTCTCCGTTATCCACCTTCTTCATCATTCCTTTCCACTTGTCATATTTACTGTGGATGGCTTCCATTCACTTGCTTCATGTCAAATTGGGAATTTTATTGGGAGTACATAAAATACTTGGATCTAAATATGGCTCGATAAAAATGTCAGTTTGCGTACAGCTGAGGAAACACATTAGGGTCTATTTGAATGACCATCTTTAAGCCACACAAATAACTATAAATTCTAACGTCTCCAGGAGTTTTTATTTATTTATTTCATTTATGGTGTATTTTATTAGGTTTTTCAATGGGCAGAAAATTGCGTAACTCAAATTGTGCAACCCTTTGGTAAGAACTTAAATAATATGTGCCAAAAGCTACCATTCTCCTGGCAGTCTGTATTCTATTATTTACCAGTCTTTGCACACACATTTACAGTACAGTTGCACACATGCACACACACACAGACGCACACACTCATTGTATGATAGGGGTTAAGAGTGTTCTTGTGGGCCAGCATTCCATGTCAATCTAGAATGCCACATGGCCTACTTATTGTAAAGGAGGAAGAACATGCCGTGGTTCTAGTTCTGGACTCTTCCAGAAAACCCGGCCTTGGCTCCAACTCTAGCTCTGCGGACAGTTTGGCAGACCCTCCTCATTCCTCTTGTTCTGCTCACCATCTATTCTCTTACCAATTGATACCAGAGAAGAACTCCCGACAAATTGTTGTTATTCAGGAACTTATGAAATCCAGCGTTGCATAAGTGGACCGATCCAGTAGAGCTTCCATAACACAACAGCTCTCCGTCTGGCTGATGGAGGACAGAATCAATGTGGTTTCTGCCTGTCATTGTTCAAGAAAGAAAGAGAGATACATAAATAAAGGGAGAGCAGGGGGAAGCAGGGGGAACCACCATAGATGAAGCTAAGGGAAGAAAATATCTGGGGTTCAAAAGACTTTCGGTGTCTTTAAGAACTGAAAGGCAATAATGCCTAGCCCTGTCAATCACAACAGCTCCTGAAATGGTAGACTTCAGAGTGTGGTCTGAAGGTCAGGCTACTGAAGTATATTTTACATCCTTGTTGGTATTCTTTTGTTATTATTAGCAATGGATTCCAACCAGGACTCACTGCACAATAAGACGGGGTATTCCCGCTTGCCCATCATGTTTTTATTAGTTTGACCGTAAAGAATGCAACGGATACAGCTATTGTTGGTGGCCAGTGGTGTGTCAAGGATGTAAATGAAACCTCTAGAACGTTCCAGAGTTTCTGCTGTCACACCAGTAGTCCATTAGGAGCCCTTGAAATTGATATTTGTCTTTTCTTTAATCATAAAATAGCATGGTTACGCCATTAACTTTATGGTTATTACAGGCTTTACACTGAAACCGGACACAGAATCAAAGTCTGTTGTAATGTGAAGATTGACAAATCCTACTTTATCATTGTGGATTATAAAGAAAGCATGGTGACTTCTTCTTACAGGGCTATTTTAACATTGTTTATTTTGATGCAAATGTATGATAGTGTTTCTTTAATCCATATAGCAACTTAACAGCTGCCTTTGATATAGATATGGAATGTGCAGAACTGTATACTTTCCAGAGAAATTCTGGAAACATTTTGACTTCTATTTTGGTGCTAGTCTTTAGGGAACTTTTGTAACACTGGAAGACAAGGCCACGACAAAGGAAGTGACTACTTACACAACAGAAATAATTGCAGACATACACTTACAAACAGACACACTTGCAACATACCGGCAAAACAGTTTGAATGATCTACAAGGCTACACAATAACATCAGGTCTGTCTAATGAATCCATGCCATCTATCACAGTTTGTGGCATTTTAGTCTTCACTTTAGTCATGTTTTCCGACAACACATTCTGCCCCCAGAGTTGAGATAATTAAACAAGCCTGTTGTTGACTGACAAACCTCAAAGACGTGAGTAACCAAGGCAACCGAAAGGAAGCCAGGAAACTGATTACCGACACTTACCCTCCATAACAGGAACACGTAGGGAGTGTGTGGGAAAAACTCGTGGACTGCACCTTTAAACAGTCTTACTTAGTTGTTTACTCAGCGAGAGAGATGACTTCAGAGCTCAGTTTCCAGGTTAACCGCGGGAACTGGTGGAAACTCGAGAGAGAGAATTCAATACTTTATGTACCTTGTTATTATCAAGTGAGTTGACAAGAAGGAGTACTCATCCTAAGAACAAGACAGAGTGGCATGTTGCCCCTGCCTTAACCTCAGACAAAGGCGTCAGGGCCACTGGTTGGCCTCACATCCTAACTGTCGTTCTGCAGGTCCCTGCTGAAAGCTTTGACGTGTTCCAGGGATTAAGGGGCCACACTTTCACAGGTACTGGGTTACAGCACAGAGAGCTCCACCCTTTCAGGCCCAGCCAACTGACACCACCGCCCCTGTATCCGCCCCTGCCCCTGCCTCTGCCCCTGGCCTGCCCAGGCTACGCAATCACCACTCTACTTTATAGGCCCCTGTGCTCCCAAGACACCCCTGCCATGTGAGACTCCCTCCCCCAGAGACCAGGGTGTGAATTGGCCCTGCTATAACTTGCTATGACACAAACTCATTTCCAAATATTTCCACGTCTCCTTGACATTTTGGAGATAAGCTTCACAAAGATGGAACAGAAAACAAATCCTGGATGCTTTGACAGATTCCATTCATCGCTGTTTTTCTTTGTCTTCTTTTGATAAGTAACGTGTGTTATGGCACGTTACGATCCCTTTGGAGATGTCCAACTGCAGTTTACTGGGTGTCTGTACTGACGAGGCAGGAAGCCCATTTCCCCAGCACCTCTCCAAAGCGTGTGTTTCCTGATCGACAGGGTGAATCCATCAACGTCGACGGTGGTCCGACCCCGAGCGTCTCTCATCCGAGGCGGCTGATATCTCCGGCGAGGTCTCTCTCCGACTCACACCTCTGACGGACGGCCCCTTCCCAGAGAGACCCTACCCGGTCTCTGGGGGTCTCTTATCCCCCTTCTCAGGCGGCTCTCCTAGTGCCCTGCTGCCCTCCCTCATGTCTTCCAGAAGGCGAAGGATAAGACAGACAGGTGGGGTTAATGAAAGCCGGGCCCCTGTGGGTCCTGACCTGGATAAGGCCGGGCCCTGGTTTGCAGGGATCCAGTCTGCTGAACAGCTCCTAGGCTAACTGCAGGTCCTCCGCCTCGGAGAATACCTGCCGATACGGGACTAAATTCGAAACGGCTTGGCGGCGGACAAAGCCAGACGTGATTGTACTTTCTATGTAACTGCGCTCTGATGTGCTGCATCAGGCTTTTTTCTTTCAGGGATAAGTGGAATAAATGGGGTCTTTTCATCATTCCAGGGGTGCTCTTCGTTTCGTTGGCCTCTGTGTGTTGAGCGTGGCCTCTCTGTAAAGCCTCCTAACAGTGATTGATGCGTCCAATCAAATGTTCCCTGGACCTTTGGCTTAGCATGTTCCTCTGTGTCGAAATCCCAGCAGAGAGCCCGTGTGAGAATGGATGCCGTAATTGTTATCATAACAGTGAGGTTCAAACGAGTCTGTATGACAACCAGTGGGAGTAGTAGGGAGAGAATTGATCCTGATTTGGACAGGAACATTGCAGCGGGCTCAAACCGAGAGAGTCCGAAAGCACACGCCCCTAAAACAACAGCCCTCATGTCACCCCGCATCACAATGCCCAGTGTCGGATCAGAGGAAGGGTTGAGCTGGTTGGTCTAAACAGTACCGTATGGAACAGTGCAGTGTCATATTGAGTCCTGTCCCGCCCTGTACCCAGCTGCCTCGTCCACTGTCTGGGACAGGGGATGGATTGCGGCTGCTATATGTGACTGCCATCCAGGGAGGACTGAGGGACAGCAGTAGAGACTGGGTCTGCTGGTGAAGGTGAAAGATGAAAGGGCAGATCCCGCAGAAGGACAGAGGCTGGGACGGCTCTCAGAGGATGGAGCTGATCAAGGCAGGAATTCTCTGTCGCGAGTCCAGGAGAGATTTATGGAGAGGCCACTAAGTATCTGCCCCAGTTATCTGTGTGGGACAAACATGAAGCATAAAGCCCCCCCCCCTAATCCCTTGCCTTCTCCCACTGGGACCTTTATCAGGGAGGAGAGGTGTGTGTGTGAGAGAGAGAGAGAGAGAGAGAGAGAGAGAGGAGAGAGAGAGAGAGAGAGAGAGAGAGAGAGAGAGAGAGAGAGAGAGAGAGAGAGAGAGAGAAAGAGAGAGAGAGAGAGAGAGAGAGAGAGAGAGAGAGAGAGAGAGAGAGAGGAGAGAGAGAGAGAAAGAGAGAGAGAGAGAGAGACGATTGAGATTCTCTGGGTTGTGGCCCACATGTTCCCATGTTAGAAACGGGAAGGTTTTGCTCGCCATGTGGGAGGCTTGACAAGACGGCTGAAATGAATCAATTAAAAGTTGTGTCATTTAAGACTGAGACATCCTAACAACAGGTCATGTGCCGGTCATAAATTGTCCCTGGTTTACATATGAACTTCACTATTAAGATGTTTATCATTGTGTTCCACGAGCCCGTAGTCGTCATGTTACAATTACAATTAGCTAACTGTACTTCTCTGTTGAATCGTTGACATGATGACTGTGATCAGTTGCTAAAAACAGCTGTGTCCTCTCCCTTTCCTCCATCACACAGACGTCTGACTGCATCTCGGTCGTTTGTCATCGGAATTGCAAAGTAGCCGGTCGGCGGGCGTCTCGTCACATCTCACCTCCCTCTCTTCACACGCTGGGGAAGGTGAGATGTAGCACCTCATGTTTCACCGGGCCTCATCCATCAAGCGAGTTATTTGTTGTGTTGGTGGGGTGGATGGATGGGCCCTGGCCGCTCTGGGATGGGAGGGACGCGGATTCCAGAGGAGGCGTCTGGGCCAGGATCAGAGAGCAGCACCCCAACCCCATCGCCTTAAATTAGATAGATGGGACGCAGGCTGGATCCATTGTGGGCAGGGGCTCCATGGGGGGTGTGGAGGGGAGAAGGGGGGGGGGGGAATCCAGCCCTGAGCCTGCCTCTCTAGAGGGGTTAGTGGGCCAGCCTGTGGAGAGATACCCAACCCCCCCAAAAAAGGCACATTTATCCTTATCTTACTAATATTGCCTTTGCCAGATTTATATCTCCACCCTCAGATGTTTTGTTGGTCTTAGCAGCTTCAACTTTGACCCCCCCCCCCGTTTTTTCCCTCCATGTTTCTGATTGAAGGCATATGTGCTGTGCGCCATCAAAATCGCTCCCTCTCCTCATAGGAAACAACACAGCTGTTTCGGTTGTGTTCCTAACCCAGGCCGACGCTAACCTGATTACCGTGACGACGCACATGACTTTGTTCAGGTGGCCCTGCAACACTCTGATTACTGAGGTGTTCCGGGGGTAGCCATAACAACCGCACACATCACATCAGACACTGCCAGTCTCTTCATCACATCACATTAACACAGCAAGACTTGAGCCTCTTATCAGATCACAATTTTCAGATCAAAACGCCTGCTGGGTGTTGGACCAATTGGATTAAAGCGCTCAAAGGCCGAAAAGGCAGAAAGCACTCGCAGAGAAACAGGCGTACCACAGTATCTCGCAGAGTCATCGGCTTTGATGATGACATTTGCTGACCGTTCACTCTCACAGCTGAATATCCCGTTGCTCCACAGCGAGTGTGTCACCGGTGTGCAGATCTCCGACAGAAGGCTCGGTGGATCCTGTTGCTCTGAATGACCCCTGGCTGCCCTGCGGCGTAGGACGGTCGAGGTGCTGTTACAGCGATAAAGGGAAACATGTCCGGGTAATCCCAGGCACAATAGTGCTAAGAATAGACACAAAGTGGATACTGGATAGGGACAGGGACAGGGAAGAAGAGGACTGAGATGTGAAAGGGAACAATGCTGACTTGAAGGGGTGACAAGGATTTAACATCCTGATTGTTGCCGTTCTAGTGACCTTAATAGGTTTCACAGAGACGTCGTCTCAGGTTAGTCGTAATGATGCCGAGATTGAATTACAGATGCTAAAATTGCAGTTGGTTGCGTCGTTGGTTTGCCACAGTAGTCGTTCCGCTCGCCTGACAACTGCGTGCTATTGTAAGTAGTCTATAAGTGCTGTTGGCATCGGTTAGTGTCAAATATGGTGCAATCAAGGCTCTGCTGCTCTATGATAATGATCCGTGAGACACGAACAGCCGGCATTGGATGTTGGCTGTCTCCACCCCCCCTCCCACCCCCTCCTCCCAAACCCCCAGCATCCCCCACCCATACAAATGACTCCTATGGCATAGGGGCAACAGTCATATCCGATAGACTGCTATGTCCATGCCAGACACATGTGCTACAACTTAAGCCGGGGGAATAAATCTTCCTGTATGAGAGAAATGGGGAGAAGCTCGCATTAACCCCAGAACGCCTTGTGCTCACATGGGATATCGTCTTGGCTACAGGCATAAATAACAACTCACAAGCGAGCGCAGACAAACACAGTGGAAGAAATTGATATTTTTTTCGGTGGTGCTGTTTGTCTCCGAATGGTAAGGGGATAAGCCATTAAAAGGGCAGAGTGCAGGGCTGAATGTGTGGTGATGTCATGACGGTGCCGCTGACAATGGAGAGAGAGGTGCCCTGGAGTGGCCTGGTGGGGCAACACCACGCTAAGGTGACAGCCTACCTGTAGGCACCAGTGAAAGAGGAGAACGCACACATCCTCTGAGGGGGGGGGGGGGTTCCCTAGCCGTGTGGGAAACACGGCCCCCCTTCCAGCGTGTGGCGATGACAGCTCTGAGGTGTTGAATAGCGGATGGGGAGAGAGACAGAGAGAGAGAGAGAGAGAGAGAGAGAGAGAGAGAGAGAGAGAGAGAGAGAGAGAGAGAGAGAGAGAGAGAGAGAGAGAGAGAGAGAGAGAGAGAGAGAGAGAGAGAGAGAGAGGGAGGGAGGGAGGAAGGTAGGTAGGGAGAGCACGAACGAGCGGGAAGGAGGTAGAGAGTGAGACAGAAGGAGGGAGAGACAGGGAAAGGGAAGGTGGAGGCCTGTGGAGGTGGTCGGGCGCCTCTCACTGAGGCTCGTGTAGCTACGCTGTGTGCTGGAGAGACCCAGGTGCACTGTCAAGAAGAAAAAACATGAGCCCCCACATCCTTCTGAAACAGGAAGTGCCCCGGGATATGTTGGAGTGGAAGATATACGTTTTCTATGCTTTTTTATACCTCACCGTATATATATTTTACAGTGGCTGCACCAGAATTGGGCTCGGGGCATGTGAATGGGACGGCGCTAAGAAAGCTGCAGCTCTTTAATGCTTTTCCATCTGCTGCTGTAACTAAAACTGGGCCCCATCAAGCAGGGTGTCAACAGCCTTTCAGCAATTAAGTCTCACAGTGCACATACAGTGTGACTGTCACTCCACCCCTCCGAATGTCTGCCTGCCTGCCTGCCTGTCTGTCTATCTGTATGTCTGCCAGGCTGTCTGTATGCCTGCCTGCCTGTCTCTCTGCCTGTCTGTCTGCCTGTCTGTCTGCCTGTCTCTCTGCCTGTCTGTCTGTCTGTCCGTCTTCATGTTACTCAGGTATGGCAAGCAGTGGGGGGAGAGCTGGGAAGGACCCTGGAGGACCAGAGACAGTCCTGGGAAAGGGAGGGAAGCTGTCCTCGGAGCTGAATGCCTCTTTCTGTCTGAGTGGGGACGCATTGTTGCGTTGCTAGGGCCCGTCTCCAAGGGACGTGTTTATCTTGACTGATTTAATCACCTCCCCTTTAAATGAAAACACTCTGAGGTGTGCTCTGGCATCCCTGTACTTTGGTCCCAACGCCTTCTCCTAGAAAGGAACCGGAATTTTCTCTGCTGGCGCTCTTTTTTCTCTCCTCTGTCATTGGAGCAGCCAGAGGGCCAGCACAGACGCTCACAGCTTTTGGCATCTCTAGACATGAATTCAATTTTGCCCCTGTGATCATGGCGGCTTGAGGTTTCAACACAGAGGTAGCTACATGGAGACGTGTATTATTAATATTCTTTTTTACACACGGCTTTGAGTCCTGAATGAGACGAATTGTTTGACTCATGATGTTGGTCGGAGGTATTTTATGGTGTATAAATACATAAACAGTATCGGAGACAGGAGGAGGATTAGGTGTCTGCAGCCCCAGCCCTCCCACACAGCGTGGTGCAGTACAGCACATGCTTTCATCTTTACGCTGTTCCTCTCGCACGCCACACTGTGCATGCGTGTGTGTGTGTGTGTGTGTGTGTGTGAGGATGCGTGCGTGCGTGAGTCCGTGCATGCTCGCGTGCCTATTTGTTCACATGCCTTTAAGTACCTTTGTGTGTGTATGTGTTTGTGTGTGTATGTGTTTGTGTGTGTATGTGTTTGTGTTAGGGCCGAGTGTTGTGTCGTGATGGTGTGCTTGTTCATGTATGTCAGTGTGTGTGGATTTGAAGCTATGAGACCAGGACCAGGGGTCTGATTTCAGTCCAGTGGCCCATGTGTGATACACCATCACCACACGAGGTATGCGTGACCTGACTCGTATTCACACCCCGGACTAACTGTCATTGGCTGCTCAGCTGGGAAGGTGACCGTGGACTTATGACAGCTTTACCCCCCTCCTCTCACCCCTACCCCCCCCCGCCCGCATCACCCAGGTGGGTCACAGCTGTTGAGTGAGATACTCTAACTAAGTTTGCTATAAAAATAACAGCGTTGACACTCTGAAAAACAAAAAGCGAATTAATGAACCCCCCGACTGTGCTCCTCGGCTCCGTTGAAGGTTTTTGTCCCGTGAGGTCAGATTTGTTCTGAGAATCCCCCACTTTTCATTTCAACTCCACTCCTCCACCTTTCCCTGCCTCCCAGATCCAATTTTTCAGCCCCCACGTCGAGTAATGGCTACTATTTCAGTAAGAGATGAAGCCCCCGACCCCACTGACACCTTTCATTCATAGCTCATGGGAGGGAGGAATTTCATCTTTTCAGGAGGTATCTAACCGTCCTGGGAATTTTCACCACTTTTCTGTGGGGGGTTGTGTGTGAGTGTGTGGGAGGGAGGGAGTGTGTTTGTGTGCCCGTGTCTTTGTGTGTGTTGGTGTATTCGCCTGTGGGACGGAATGTGCGTGTGCGCGCGTGCATGTACGTGTGCATGCGAGTGTCAGCACATGCGCGTGTGGAATTAATCGTTTTCGGGCCGTTCCTTGGAGAAAACCCAGCCCAGACTTTTCCACTCCGGGAGCGCATGGTGGGGCTTAGCTGGAACACAGTGTAATGAGATCTGAGAGAGAGAGCCACGGTGAGACAGACCTGTCTGCAGGGAGAGCTGGCATTACGGGCCAGGGTCGGGGCTTAGCTAGCGGGGCAGCTGGAAAGACGAGACCAGCCCGGTACGACGGGACCAAGTGGAAAAGGGCTTGCATCTTTATTGCATCAGAGCTGGGGCTGAGACTTGTAAAGCCCTGCGATGGGGTGGAAGTGGACGCATGTGTGCTGGTGTGCATTTTATAGACCAAGGTCTTATTTGTAGATCTCTGTATCTCTTTATGATACACATAAAGTGCAAACTCAAATCCAACATTACAATATAGCCCTACACACATTTTTGTATTGCCAGACACCAATAAAAACATAAATAAGGTCAACAGAACAGAGCTAAAGAGAACAGCGAACCTAGGTAGAGTATTCAGTGAGAGTTAGTCATTCATTCTTGAGATGTTACTGTAATCTTTGTGTCTCAAGTTAATTCACAGATTAAAGAGAAGATTGTTGGAGACTCTCAGTCTAAGCAGTATGATCTGCTGACTGATGGGCAAATGCTGGACCCCTCCCCAAGGCCTGGTTGTAAACACAAATAAAGCAGTCACTCTGACCTGGAGGTTAGATGTACCGAGGGTGTGTGTTGGGCAGCACTACACACACACACTCACAGCCAAGAGCCAGGGTGTAGCCCGCTCATAAAAGCCACTCCGTGCCCAACAGTGTTTGCCAGGCTAGGTAGTGTGGTAGTTGGAGTGTGCACAAACACACACACAAGCACACACACCAACATGTCCAGATGAAGTGTACATGAGGAGATTAAAGACAGGAGCTCAACAGCAAGACTGTTAGTGCTTATCTGGTGACAACTAGCATAGAGACTGTGGTCCCAGTTAGGCCCTGAGTTCCAGCAGGAGGGGAAGGGCCCTAGATGAAGACAACGTTAGTGGAGTTACAGGCTGTCGTGATGCTTTATGGATGGATTTACATATAACCATCTAAAATGGCTATTTGAGTTGAAATTATCGCTTTTAAAATGATCTCTCTTTTCCTAAAATGGTTTGCATGCTAGCGAAATGCATGGGTGGCTTTTAAACAGTCCTTCCCAGAAAGGGGAACAAATAGGGTATAATTTTTATCACTCGATCTTGTCAGACACCGTCCCACAGCATGCACATTCACGTCATAAATTGTGCTCTTAATGTTTGGATAGACTGGCATGGCTTTTGTTTTTGTTTGATGAGTTGGAAATTGGCTATGAATTGTGAGGAAAAGGTGCTGGCAGTAAATAATCAGTAATCCATCTCACCAATCATTGTTCTACAGTGTTTCTACTTCCATAACGACTCCATCGTGGTCGATGCAGGATTTATGTGGCCAAAAGGAAGAGCCAAATATGTTGTACTGTGTGAGATCTGTGTATAATGCTATTCACAGAGACTGCACCAACAGGAAACTACATCAATTGGGACATACCTGAGTGGCAGAGATGAAATGAGCTGTCAAGGGGGGGGGGGGGTTCTGGGATCTGGAGTTCTTTGGGACAGGAAATGGCATTACTCTGATGCATCTCTCAGGTGGTCATAGGGAGGGGGATTGTGTGGAGAGCTATGCGTTCCCCTGGGTTCCCCACCAGGGGCCTCCACGCACAAAGCATGTCAGACTGCATCAACCCCCCCCCCCCTCCCCTGTCCTCTCTCCCCCTCCTCCAGAGAGCCATATGCAAGCTGTGGTGATACCAGAGCCTCTCAAGCACACTTAACGAAAAGAAGAAGGAAAAAAATAAAAAACGCAAGAAACACTTTTTGCAGTCTGTAAAATGGCTCACCTTTGACCCCACTCAAAACCAGACGTATTCCACGCTAATGCATCCCTGCTTTTAATATGGCACTGTTAAAAATTACTTTTTTTTACTTCTCTGTTTTCCCCCACCCTCGGTAGAAAACGGTATCAGCTAACACCTGACGTGAGGTTCTCAGGCCCTGCGGCAGGAAAGAGAGGGGGGTCACCCAGCCGTCTGGAGGTGACCTGCTGCAGGAGAGATATACCAGACCTGCCAGAGGAGGAGAGGAGAGATGAGAGGAGGAGAGGGGTGGGGTGGGGAAGGATGAGGGGAAGAAAGGAGAGGAGAGGTGGCTTTCCTCCCCAAACTCCTGGACGGCCGGAGGGAATGCCGAGTAGAGAGAGTCGCACATGACAAAATCATTTGGGATGGTTGTTGCATCATATAGTGCAGTAGAAGACTTGGGCTGAGGTCGGTTGGGAATACGACAGGCTTGAATCAAGAAGGATTCTGGGCTGAGTGAATTTCTCCTCTCCTTCAGAGAACCTTGTGTTGCCTTGGACTGGGATGAAATGGATCATTATTAATCACCGTGTACACCAAGGCAGTAAATAACCTGGTGATCCCAGCCTCAAAAAAGGAATTGACACAAAGGCAGACCCCAACCATGCAAACTAGACTGAAGCCTGGAGGGCTGGGGGGCCGTCGACAGTACTTGTCTGGATGTGAATGTCGTTTGACTGTAAAAAGAAAAAAAAAGAAAAAATGGTTTCTCTTGAAGTACAGCATTTAACCTTTGCCAAGATTTACAGTTCCAAGCAAAGACCTCCACAAAAGTTTGGTCTTCCTCCTCAACATGTATTTAGACAGTTATGAAGATATTTTGGTACTTGTTTACTCAAAACTTTGGACCTCAAAGATTCGAAAACGAAAATGTGATTGACCAAGCGCAGTCTGTAATTATACATTTGTGAGTGCATTTCTGTGAATATATTAAGACAAGCATATCAAACCACATATTTGATCGTTACATCACATGGATGAAGGGATTCTCTTGTCTGGAAGCTCGGAAGATTTATTTTCTTTCCTCTTGCCATTTGGGCAGAAAATTGAGGTTGCTGATGTGATCATGAAGTCCCTGCCGTTTAAACTCCATACCTCTTCCTCTCTGGCTCCCCACCACCCAGTCAAACAGGGAGGGCAAGCAGAACATCAAAAGAACACCATTCCCTGAAGAAACTAGAAGTTAGAGAAGACAACAGAGAGCTTCAGAACTGACAGACATTATTTATTATTTCTTCAGTGGCCCATTTGTTCAAATTGTCATAATTGTTGACAGTCATTGCTAAATCTGCAGTCCTGACTATACGTATTTACAATGATCCTTCATCTTCATCCAAATTATGATCCCTTATGCAAAAAAGTGAGCTATGGAGTTGCAATGCTCAAATACTGTATTTACTTTATACATATATATCAAAATTGTACACCCATATATACGCTTATGGATCTTCACTCAAAGCTGTGAATACATACATTGTACAGTAGGTGCAAATAAACCGGGATATCTATTTGTTGATTCTATGCAGGCCATAATTCCTATGCCCGTACTTGGCCTGGTCAAGTTAAATATGAGGTCAGTATATTTTGAAACACCAGCCTCTGTTTCAATACCAACTTAGCTGTCACAAACTCAACCTACCACATTCTGCGTCGACAACCACATAAACAAATAGCCTTCCCAGGTCTTTCTGTTTGTCAGAGTAACTCCTCCTTCAGTCCTGTTTATTGAAGAGTAATTACAGTTTTAATAACCATGAGAGGAGAACGGCAATGGGCTGCCTTGTCAAAACATTGATGTTGTATGTAGAAAAAGAGGCAGGGGTTTGCGTTGGTGGTCATTGGAGACAGCATATCTTTATTTGTGCCTGCCACCAAACAGAACTAGCTTTTAGCTGCACCAACCTTGTTGACTCCTGCAACCATTATGACGTGTGTGTGTGTGAGTGTGTGTGAGTGTGTGTGTGCGAGTGTGTGAAGTGTGTATGTGATGGGAGTAAGAGGTTTTTAAACAAATTCGCACTTGTGTTATCTACAAAGGTCAAGTTCTCGTACTAATACTTATTGTTATTAAATACAACAATTTAAATTGTGTATCTAAAACTATCTGGAAAGGGGCTGAGGCAAATACCTACCACACTTGCACAGTGAGGAACAGATTATATCAGACTCTTAGTTTCATAGCAGGAGGCCAGCTGTTGGTGACACGCACAGCGTAACTTTAGGGAGATTAGTGGGTTTCAAATGAGTGTGAAGTTTTACAATCACTTTGAAATTGACTGATGTAATTACAAAGCCTGTATTTAAATAATAATTCATCATCGTTAAAGTGACAAGACAGGCATCACTAACAACTCCCTTGGATTTGTTGCTGCCAGGCTAAATGATTTGGAAGGAACACATAGATTTTGGAGTTGTACTTACTACCATGGTTGTGCAGTAAATCCTGTCCTGAAAAATATGTTGTGCAACATCTCATGAAGATGTCTTTATTAAAACAATTAGGGACAATGCAAATGGAAAACACTGGTGAAAGCTGGCCACAACATTGAGTGAACCACATTGTAAACAAATATTTGAAACAGCGTTCAATATCAACTTTTTATGATTGAAACCATAAACAGAACCTCTCGTTTCGTTTCGTATCATTCCAAGTTTCTTCACGTCTGTGTCTGTCCCAGATAGTTTTCTGTTGTGTAATCATATAGGTGTCGAAGTAAACATGTTTAAGCTGTGCTTGTCTGAGTTTCCTTATAGCTTAACTATCCCATGTGTTTCACAATGCTGATTAGTCAAATCATTAAAAGAGTCAAATAGCTTCAGGGAGAGAATGACGTCTTTGAGCACACAAGGAATACAGTAGCCGTTTCCTCTGGCCACCAGCCATTAGCGGAGTTTGTCTACGGCTGGACACTGAGACTGACAGAGCTGCTACTGAACTCTAGATTTACAACTAGTTATGTTCACAGATAAGGATCTTGATGGAAGACAGCCTCTGTACCTTGAACTATGACATCGTTTGTGGCAAAGACCAGAAAATGGACGAGTTCAAAGACTTAAATAAAATGTACTTGGAAAGTAGTTGCTTGGCTATGCGTGAATAGACCAAGCTGGCTATCTATCCGTCTGAGTTCTCCGTTGCCTGGGATTGCGTGATCGTACGTCAACTTCAAATACAACTTTTTGGAATTATAAAATGTTACACACTTATAAAGCTCAAAAAGGGGAATGTTAGTGAAATCGAACGCTGTATCTGCAGCATCAAAGAGCCAGCTTTCATGGCTCCTTGGCTCTGCAGTTTTTGCTTTGGTGATTTCTTTTTTGCGTCCTGTAAATTATTAACAGATCTTGTAACAAAGAGAACCTAAGGGGGACTGAAGGCTAGATGGGATCGGGGTGATGTTGAGTGAGAACAAAGAGGTTTTGCTTTGAGGTCAAGTGGAGGAATCAGAGCGTGTTCATTGGGAAACTGAGATGACAAGCCGCAAGCACATTATCTCCAGACTCTCCAAAGGGCAGCGATTTTAATTGTGTTTTTGTTTATTTGTTCTGTGCCTATGTTGATCAATTTGGAAATATATGCAGTGAAAATGACATGAGTGAATATCTCATAAAGGACTTTAAAAGAAACAACAATGAACAAGAATTATAGAGCCCAGAGTATCATTAACCAACAGTTTTGGACTCTGAGTCACAAATCTAAGCGGTTCCTCAAGAAATACTGTTTACAGATGGATCGTTTACCATGGCTTAGTGTGGGACCAACCACTCAATGGGTTTCAACATAGGTTTCCTTCAAAGTTGTCGACGAAAAGTACTTACTTGTCCTGTGACCATTTAGGCACAACAATGGCACGACTTCAGTCGATCAGTTTCTCATTGTGCATTCTGTGGAACGCAGGGATAAACAAGCTCTAAGTGGGGAAGATGTCTGATGAGGGATTACAAACCAACCCTGAACGTGACAAGACCGTGCAAGTCTTCATCCTCCCACATAGACACATTGTACGGATGCTGTGTGGTTCTCTGGCAGGCAGACATGGGCAGGCAGGCAGACAGGGAGAGGCAGGCCGTCAGGGAAAGGCCACAGAGGCTGGAGATGTAATGGAAGTTTCAGTCATTGAGCCCCTGGTTAGGCCCAGGCTGATAAGACTGCCCTGGGGTTAACGATGGGCCATAGCAGGTACCTGAGCCATCCATTTCTGTACAATAAAATCCAATTTAGAGCTCTTCCCCCAGGGCTTCGAAGGTGATTATTGGTTAGGGTAAGTATGTGTGCCTGCCTGCCTATGTACGTCTACATGTCGGTCTATCTGCTTGTCTGACCAGGAAAGCTCTGATTTCTGACTCACAGAGTGGACAGGAGGTACTTCAAGGGTCAAGGGGGTAGATCACAAGGCTGCATTGATGTGGCTAACCTTTGACCCCGGGCTCTAGGGGAGGGCGGGTCCCTTTCGGCTCCTAGCAGCATGTGTCCAGGACCTGACCTGAAACCAAAGACCCATAATGGACGAAAGTCTTCATCAAGCTCCTCCATAAATGTCCACACACACATGGGGCCTCCTAGTCAAACACAGGGCCCAGCTCCTCTCAAGACACAACACATGGTCTGAAACCCTTCTCCTCTGACAAAACAAACCAAACAGCTTTCCTGAAGCAGGGTTGAGAGAGAAACAGCAGCTGATGGCAAACAAATGGAGTGGGTTTCCACGCTGCCTTTCCAGACGCAGGACGCGAATGAGAGGGAGCTCTAGAAAGTTCTGAAGTAAGCGCGCCACATCTTTTCCGAGAAATGGTGCACTCATTAGGAGGTTGTCATGGTAGCCTTGTAATGTCATACTCATCATGCTGTCCAGGCAGTGTTTAACAAAACCAGGATTATTTTTCTCTCCCCTAAAACAAACACACACACACAAGTTGAAAGGTACCAGCCACATATTTCAGTGTCTGTATTTGTAGAAATATGACATGACTGTATAACCCATACATACGAACATTAATATAACTCAAGCAGACTGAGATTTGAAAACCATATTTCAAATATTGACCTTCCTCAAACTCTCTTAATGATTAGAAAAACATTGTTTTGACTATGGTTCCTGTTTCTGGCAAAAGTATGCATAGATTTCACAGAAACAGGATATGTGCTTGATTTGGTTGATCGAATATTCAGTAGCTTTCCTGTCTCCATTAAGGCGAGTGATGGATTCTCAACATCACTTCATCTTACCATGATGGCGTGAAGGAGGCAGCAACACAAGCAGGTTACAATGCACCCCGTAGCAAAAACATACCAGTCACAAGAAGCCTTTTGATCAACAGCTATTAGAACAATCTACCCAATGTCCATACTTTTCAATATTTTAGTCGTTTGTCGTGTTGTCATTCAGGTTACCGTCCAGTACTCTCCTCCAGTTCTTGTGAATGTTCTGAACAACTGCCACGTCATGCAGGGAAAAGCATTTTTCCTGCACCTGGATTTACAACCCCATTTTTACCATACCATTACGACCCATAGATTTGGTTTCCTGACACGGAATGACTGTGTCCTTACGCTATTTAGCAACACAACAGCCTCGAGCGTTGGAGCTGAACTCTTGGACCGCAGTAGCAGATCTCCCAACGACCACCAGGCCTGAACACCACAGCCGAGCTCGACCCACCTCCTCAGGCTCCACTCCCCATACCAAGGAGCCCCGGGCCCAGCAAGCCCTAGTGAAGGGTTATCTTTAGTGGGAGTCGAGGAAACAGGATCCGCCCTGGTGGGTAGGTTCCAGCAACCCCTCTAGCACAGCCAACGCCGGTCTGATATGCAGTGTTTTGTAGCAACGGATGTAGGGATTTTATGAAGCTGATTCATGTTGAGCTTTGCCAGTAACACTGGGGGCTAGGTCAGGCTCAAACTGTCAGTCCCACAGATGATGTTTGGCCTCTCCACCAGGTTATCCCAGTTTGGTGCCCAGATACCCAGAGTGTGCTGAGATCCACCAGGCCCCCCGGCCCCCTGACCCACCCCCCTGGCTGGATGCCTCAGCCCCGGGAGGAGAGGGGGAGCCGAGCCAGAGTGACTGATGGAAAACAGAGCTCTGCTTTGGTTTGGACAACCCCCACAGGGGGGAATGGGATCCAAATTGGATGGGAGGGATGGACCCTGTACAGCTATCCTGACTGGCTCTGGCTCTCAGCTGTGTTTAGGAACGGAAACCAAAGTTAGGAGGGCTAAAGTAGGATCCGGGAATCACGCACGCTCAAACACACACCAAACGCGCTGCTTCCCTCCCAAGCCAACCAGCGATCAGCTGACAGACTCCGGGTATTTCTGCTCCTCCGTGACCCTGCCGCCCGGTCCCCTGCTGGGGGCCACGGACAGGCCTGGGCTCCAGACACAGCTTTGATCCAGCCAGGACCGAGCACCACGTGGAGCCCCACGCAGAGGAATGCGTGTCGGGGTGACTTCAGCTTCGGCAGGTCCCCTGGACCCCCTGCTGTGCTGACGTGACCCTCACATTCTGTCACCCAGCAGCAGAGTGCTCGTCTGCCCGTATCCCCTCCCAGGACAAGAGGACAGGGGCCAAGCTCCACCGCTGTAAAAGAAGCGCCTTCCTGCAGGGAGGCGCTCCAATAAAAATCCCTTTGTTCCCTGGCGGATGCTACATCTCAGGTCAACATCAACGCGCTGACTCAGGGTTAAGGAGAAACCGAACCTCCCCTGAGGCTCCTCTCTCATAGGGCTCACCCCATGTTTGTTAGAACGGAACAACATGTATTGATTTATATCCTCATCATACTGTGTATACACTGACTGGATTGTTATTGAGGAAATATTGATTTAATCAAAGTTCTGCTCTTTATTCTCTAAATCTCTTGATTTTCTCTTGAAGTTCACCGGTAAGAAGAGGCACCCTGCGGTTTTGGATGGGTTCTGTTGTGATCAGGAGGTCCATGTCTGTTCCTCAGCTGGGTCCCATAAAAGTAACTTTATGACCTAAACACTGTCTATGATCCCTTCTTGAGATAATGCTTGCATGCCACCAAGCACTAGTCCAGAATAAACAACATTGGTCATGTTGATGACAAAATAACAAATGAAACCATTTTTTTTTTCTTCTTCCTTGTGATTCGGGGATAGCGCCAGGCATGCAATGGAGGTCATGTTCATGATGGATGGGTGCATGAGGGATGCTTGATAGGTGAATCGTCCCTTCCAAGACTCAACCTACAGGCCGTGTTTGACTTCAGTTACCATACAGATCAAAGCAGGACAATTCTGCATCGCCTTGGCAAACCCAACGTTTTCAGAGCAACGAACCCACAACTCTTTAATTAGCATTTCAGCAGAACTTGCAAAACTGACACTGAGATTAATGTCATTTTGATGGCTTGAATTATGATAAGGTTTGTTTCTCAGTCAAACTCAACATGACGTCCCCCAAAGACAGCTCCCCACACCGACTTGACGCGTTTCAAAACAATGTGAAAGCCCTTTGAACCGATGAAGTTAACTGCATCAATGTTTTTTTAATCACCCACACTAATAAACTGGGATGAGCCGTGAAGCCTGGTGCTGTGTTAACGTTGGTTAATCCTTCCTCTGAGGAGCCTTCTGCTGGGAACCCAGCATGAGACGGCAGAGGCCACCGTAGGAAACAATACACAGAATAAATATTTGGGCCATCTTTGTGCTCTGCTGAGTCTAGCTGTCAGGACAGATGGATGTGAGGACCTGGGAGATCACTTGGTTTGGTGTGGCGTTCCAGTATTACCCAGCATAAACAACTTGTGTGTCAAATGAAATATGGTTTTAATTGGCGTGTAAATATTTACTGCATAGGACATATCAAAGCCCCGGCACAATCTGTGTGAATGTGGTTTATGCTGGGAGTTGATAGCTGATTATTCATGGTTGTATTATATACACAAACAAACACATCTCTTTGACCTTGCAGTCTGTCAGCATTAGGAGAGGCAAATGACACACGTCCTATGTCATTAATCAACTCTCTTCTCAAAAAGACAACAACCAGCGGACCCAAAATGGCTGCCAGCTCCCGACACCTGACACAAACCCCATGTTTAAGATTAGGCAATCTCTGAAACTACCAACCGAGGGGTGGAAACCTTTATTAGCGCTGTCGGAGATAGCGAGGGAGACGAGCAGGGGGCCAGCGAGCCAGGGTGGGGCCACCAGGCCCCAGGAAAGCCTTGAGCTTCGCAGCTCTGCTCCACATTAGAGCAGCGATAAATCTGTCACCCCACCGCACCCCGAGGCCCCCCTCTCTGGGGGGGAGACACTCTGACAGGGAAGGGAGCGGTCTGAGCTGGTGTTAGCATGTCACCATCCATTAGGCCATACAGGGATCAGGGGGCTGTCACATCCCTCCTGGTTCACCATGGTGAGTTGGAGCGTGTGGGAGTCCAGACATCCCTCTGATGATGCGTGTTCTCCACCTATAGAGGGAGGGGTCCCACCGACAGAGCAAAGTGCTGCGGTGTTTGAGTTTGAGGTCACGTGGAGATTCACACATGCACACGCACATGAATGCACATACATTTGCACACACTGAACACAGATGTCAAAACAACTTCCTTTGGGGTACATCAAATCCTATTGCTGCGTTTTGGAGCAGAAGGGGAGGGGGGGGGGGAATGGGAATGCCTGACCAGAGCTGGAGACCCTGTCAGGCAGGCAGAGGACCGTGCCACAACCCCAACTTCCAGCCAGGGGGATTAGAGCCACTGTCAGCCAGAGAAAGGGCAGAGGGGCGCCCAGGAAATGATCTATGTTGCATAAAGGCAGGAGGCAGTGCTCCTAGTCCTGCTGCTATACCAACCCAGCACGGCAGAGAAAAAGGAAAGTGCGTGGTCAGTAGTGCACCGAGAGAGAGAGAGCACAAAGAAACGGGAGAGAGAGAGTTAGGGGAGGCCAGCAGCCGTGGGGGAGGGAAGAGTGCTTGATGGAAAACCAAATAAACAAAACAAAACGAGAGAGAGAGAAAAGAAAGAAAAAAAGTCATGGATTGCTTCCTCTTTGCTGAAAGTGAATATAGTATATCTGTAGGCGAGGGGGGGGGGTGTAGGATGTGTGAGCTGCAGACAGAGGGGGGGGGGTGTAGGATGTGTGAGCTGCAGACAGAGGGGGGGGGTATAGGATGTGTGAGCTGCAGACAGAGGGGGGGGGGGGGTGTAGGATGTGTGAGCTGCAGACAGAGGGGGGGGGGGTGTAGGATGTGTGAGCTGCAGACAGAGGGGGGGGGGTGTAGGATGTGTGAGCTGCAGACAGAGGGGGGGGGGGGTGTAGGATGTGTGAGCTGCAGACAGAGGGGGGGGGGTGTAGGATGTGTGAGCTGCAGACAGAGGGGGGGGGGGGGTGTAGGATGTGTGAGCTGCAGACAGAGGGGGGGGGGGGTGTAGGATGTGTGAGCTGCAGACAGAGGGGGGGGGGGGTGTAGGATGTGTGAGCTGCAGACAGAGGGGGGGGGTGTAGGATGTGTGAGCTGCAGACAGAGGGGGGGGGGGGTGTAGGATGTGTGAGCTGCAGACAGAGGGGGGGGGGTGTAGGATGTGTGAGCTGCAGACAGGGGGGGGGGGTGTAGGATGTGTGAGCTGCAGACAGAGGGGGGGGGGGTGTAGGATGTGTGAGCTGCAGACAGAGGGGGGGGGGTGTAGGATGTGTGAGCTGCAGACAGAGGGGGGGGTGTAGGATGTGTGAGCTGCAGACAGAGGGGGGGGGGGTGTAGGATGTGTAAGCTGCAGACAGAGGGGGGGGGGGTGTGGGATGTGTGAGCTGCAGACAGAGGGGGGGGGGGTGTAGGATGTGTGAGCTGCAGACAGAGGGGGGGGGGTGTAGGATGTGTGAGCTGCAGACAGAGGGGGGGGGGGTGTAGGATGTGTGAGCTGCAGACAGAGGGGGGGGGGGGTGTGGGATGTGTGAGCTGCAGACAGAGGGGGGGGGGGGGGTGTAGGATGTGTGAGCTGCAGACAGAGGGGGGGGGGTGTAGGATGTGTGAGCTGCAGACAGAGGGGGGGGGGTGTAGGATGTGTGAGCTGCAGACAGAGGGGGGGGGGGGGGTCATGCTTGGATGCTCATTAACCACTCAGTGTGTGCAGCTACTGCTGACCTGAGACATTGCTCAGGCATGTGGTGCAGGAGGAAGTATGCTAGTTTGGCTCAGAGACTTGCCGTCCCGAGTAAGATATAAAAAAAAACGCTTTCCGACTCATTGCTCTTTTATAAGCAACAGAAATTATGAACCTGCCAATTGGCTAAGGCAGACCAGATATAGCCTCACAGTTAGGCTACCTTTTAAATCAAAACAAATGGACTCAGCCCGCATGGAATTACTGTAATTCGAAGTGTTTCCTATTACAAGGATCAGTGACACTTTACTGTAGGAGAGAAATTTGACATTTTCCAAATGTTTTACTTCGACAAACAAACAAAAAAGCCACATCAGGAGCAAAGGATCAGAGGAGCATGAGACCGGATCAGCAGAGGATGGTGGTGATAGTCTGAGTTTTTCATGTGGCCCACAAGTCTAAACTATCCATGTCACTCTTCCCTCCTCTTCTCTTCTCTCCTTTACTATCATCCTCTCTTCTCTTCTCTCCTTTACTATCATCCTCTCTTCTCTTCTCTCCTTTACTATCATCCTCTCTTCTCTTCTCTCCTTTACTATCATCCTCTCTTCTCTTCTGTTCTTCTCTCCACACAAGAATGTGTATACACTACATGAGCATTCCGAACCATACAGAATCATGACGGCATATACTGTCTGTTCACTCTGGTCCAAGTGTTGCCCCCTGCACTGCCCAACACTGCACCTAATAACATCATGCTCACATGAAGGGGTGTAGTTCAATAGGTCGAGAGCTATGAACCCGTGGCGCTTGACAAGTAGAGAGACTTGATTTGACGTACGATGGAAGGAATTTATTCTTTCTCTTATAGATCTCTCTCATTCTTTCTCTCTCTCTCTTTCTCTGTGGTGCTCAAACTGTCTCTTTATCACACAAGCACTCCCAATCTCTTTCAGCAAATGTCTGACAAATGCACATTGACACTGCACCAAATGTTATTTTTAAAACCAGCAGCAGTGAGATTACTCCTGCCATCCCATCTGGTGGATCAGTATAGGTGCATGTATTATACTGTATGAGAATGTCAGTTACCCTGTCGACATGATCCAGATCATCTCTGTTTTTTTTTGGTTGCCCTCTGCAAATTAGCCTTTTCACTAGCATGTGGACTCTGACCGCACCCAATAAAAAACAGGTGCCAGAATGAAGGGATTGGAAAGAGACGGAGAGAGAGAGAGAAAGAATGAGACTGGGAAAAGTCTGATTGACAGACAACCAGGCACGAGAGACTGAGTCACAGAGAGCTACCTCGTCTTATCTCAGAAACATCTGGACACGCCAACAAACATTCCATTCTGTGTCTCCCCCCCCCCCCCCCCCACCCACTCACTAAAGTGCAGAGGCCTTTTGAAAACCTCTTGAATTGTCTAGCAGCTCGCTCCTAGCCTTACCTGGTGCACATCCAACAACAATGGTATCAATATTTATCTCCCGTACATGAAGTCCTTCATAAAACACGTGCTTTACATTTGTTTTACAAAAACAACCCTGTGCACTTTCAAAGCCCACAGCTGGGATCCATTGTGCAGCTGATGTAAAGGGTTCTAAACATGATCTAATTTCCATATAATAAGACCTCGGTGGAGCTGAGGTCTGACACAGCTTCAGAGGCCACGCTGCTCTGATGGCCGGCCACTATCACAGAGGACAAGGGGGGCCAGTGGAGGAAGTTGGAAGTTCAGCTCCATCTTCATCTACAATGTGAATTCAGACCACAGGCGGATGACATCCCCCTTCTCCTAAAGAGAGACTCCAGACAGGGATGTCGGGTTCGTTCCTATGGGCTCATGTTCAGTAAGTTCGACACATAAATCTAGATCTCTTAACTGTTTAACTTTTCTTCTGTCCTTCACAGTTTGACACGGACCCCAAAAAATCTCTTGATCTCTGTTTAACCAATTTGGATCGAGTTTAGGAATTGAAACAGGTGGCGTTCATTCTGAATGCCCTTGGAGTGCAGCAAGTGGCAGTTTAAAGCCAGGTTAAGAACAGCCATTGTCCTTAGGCCCCTGGGTGGAATGCCCCCCTCCCCCACCCTCTCCACCTGTCATGGACAGTGGGTGGCGAGCAGCCGTAATTATGGATCCCAAGTGCCACGCTGGCATGGAAGCGTTCAGGAAATCCCTCCGACAAAACCTCCTCCCGGTTGGAATGTTGGCATGGTTACTGGGCCGCCGGTCCCTTTCTCTCTCTCTCTCTCTCTCTCTGGCCAGAACACAGGAGCCCCGTCGCAGGAGAGGGGCTGGGGGGCTGGGGGGAGCGCGTGACCACGCATCACATTCTGCACAGAGGCTGAGACCCAGCTCTGCTGGAGGTCGAGGGGTTGAGGAGTGTGTGTGTGTGTGTGTGTGCAGAGTAGAAGGTCAGGGTGGCAGGGACGCAGCCGAGGGTGTGGGGCTAATCCCAGCAGACAGGCTGAAGATAGGTGTGAGTGCCTACGTGCAGCGATAGTCCACCACTGAAGAGGTTACTAAGACCATGAGGTGTAACCCCCTGTAGCTAGAGATGGAAATGGTTGTCATCTCATTTCAGATCCCTAACATCATTGAATGTAAAAAATGCTATATCGATCAACTTCTGGTTCAAAACTGGTTTGGAAGAGATGAATTCTGGCCTGTCATCGATAGTATGTGAACGATAGTATTTGTATGCCTTTTGGAGCGTTTGCTCGTGGCTGTGGTGTCTAGTCTAATTATGAGTTATAGTGTGAACATGACACTAGTATATACGGGTATCGATTTAAATGCCAAAGGGGAACGGTTTCATGCAGGAATGTGCAGTGCATCGGATCAAACCTCCCTGGAACGGAGACAACCGCTCTTAGGAGTCTGGTTCCCCCACAGCAGAGGAAGCAAAGGCATGATGGAGGGAGGGATGGAGGGTGGGATGGAGGGTGGGATGGAGGGAGGGAATGGAGGAGAAAAGCCTGCTAGGTTTGAAGTCATCTGTCATGTGTCTTAATCTCTATTTGTCTAATTTAACGGCTGTCAGGGGGGGAAAGTAGTGTTTCACTGTGCAACTAACGCACACACACACAAAAACACCCCCCCCACACACACACACACACAAACAGCCCATGTGCCCAACACAAATTCGCCTTTCCAGAGTTGCAGTTCCTTCTGCAGCATCAACAAGGATCAGTCCTCGCTGACCTGTTCAACACAGCATGGCTTTTGTGTTTCCTTTGTTTATCCAACAGCTCGTGGCTACAGTCCTCTGTGCTGACGGAGGACTAAAACCAACGTTTTGGAAGGAACCCTCCTTAATCATTTACTTTCGTTTAAACAATGGGCGAGTGTAAGCCATTGCCACACACACAAACTGGAAAACTGTTCCGAGGGAGGTTTAGACCCAGCTGAATGACATGGTCATTTATCAGAGCAGTTCACTTCACTGACACACACACACACAGGTTCTCTGTGTCCAATCTAGATTCCCACGCACGCAAGTACACTGTCTATGTACATGCACACTACTCACCCCACACTTGGTCGCAACAGCTCTCTGGTTGGTTCTCTTTGTCAGCAGGCAGAGCTAGGGTCACTTAATCACACACACACACCCACCCCCCCCCCACACACACACACACACAATCACACACACACTCAGGGCTCCATAACACAAACAAGTACCTGGCCAACGAGGCTGCTGCTGTCACTCCCCAGCCTCCGTCCTTCCCTCACACCCTCCCTCCTGCTCAGCAAAGTCACACAGAGGCCTGAAAGGACAAATGTTTGTTTCCCTCAGCGGAATTAATGAGAGCATCCATTTCTTACTTTGCCGCCAGACTTCACCCATCTCTCTCTCATTCTCTGCCTGGACTTGAAAAGGGGAAGTAAATATTAAGACGTGACTATTTAGAAGGAGCAGGAAACATGCAGAGCGTCGTGGGAGCATGAGAGGGGCAGAGGGAGAGAGAAGGGGGTGTGGCCTGGGGCTCCTGGGCCAGCACCCAGAGCTGCCGCCCAGCACAAGTAGACACACAGAGGGGCCAATCATGATGACCTTTAGGAGAGGGTGGAAAGTAAGGGTGTTTGATCTTTCAGATGAGATGTCTAGGGTAGAAAAGCTTCCATGTCTCGGCCAGGTGTCTGGGTGGAAATTAAAGCATGGCTTAGCTTAAAGCCTCTGGTTTCATTATGTCCCCCCCACACACACACACACACTTGAGACTCCCTGCCCAAAGCAAACCCTAACCGCCACCACCACCACCCCCCCCCCCCCCCCCCGCCCCATCCCCCATCCACTTTATCCTTGTCCTCATCCCCGTCCTTGTGAAATTCACCCCCCCTCCCTCCCTCGTTCCTCCTCTGCCTCCCTCGCCCTTTCTTATCATCACCAGCATCAACCCCGCCCGCCCCCACACCCAGACCCCCCCACCCCCAGCACAGCAAGACAGATCCTCAGACGAAGCACCGCGTTCGTCTTCAGAGCGTTCTCCCCGTTGAAATGAAGATGTATACCCCGTCACATATAGTATCATGTCGGCCTGCATCGCCCCTCTCCCCTCCCCGCACAACTGACTGGGCTCATCCGTGTGTGTGCAGTGTTGCTGTTACACTGGGCCCGACCGACGTGCATCTCTGTTCCGACAGAGACAGGGGTGGGGCTGGGCGCTCATAGGAACCTCTCTGTTGGGGGAAAGCTTAGAGGATTGGTCCAGGGCTGGACAAAGAGCCAGTGTTTGTTCGAACCTAACAAGGTTTTAATCTTGGGCCGTTGTAAGGTCGCCAGAGTAATGAGAGTATCCTTGGTGTGCGTCCAGCTGAGCAGTTTGTTTTACCTTTTCATTCTCAAACCCTCTCTTTTTAAACGTCGACATCCGAGCGCTGGTTCGGTGTTTGGAGCCACATGACGGCACATTGTGAGGAAGAAGAATGAAATCCAGTTAGCTGAGTCCTCCTCCGCCATCATCTCTGCTGGCTTAGCGTTACGCTAAATTGTACTCTCGTGGACAGAGGCGAGCAGGTTGATAGAGAGCGGTAAGAGAGAGTTCCTGAGAGGTCAGACTCAGGGCAGCGGTCCCCCTCGGCCTATCAGGACTGCAGATTTAACAACCCTGCCGGCAGGTTGGGTCCATTCCAGCCCTCTAATAGGGACCAATAAATCAGCCTCTGTCAGGCTCAGGTAGAAGGCCCAGAACTCGTGTCCCAGGACCAGGCTGGATGAACAACCCTCCTCCAGCCACAACACACAACCAGCTGAGCTACTCATGGATATGGACAAATCCATTCAAGTTGAACACAAACTAACTGTTAATGATACTGACCGATAATGTTTTTTTTATCGCCAAGGTTTGTGAAGAGTTAGATCTGAGATTTTCGGAGAGACTAGGTCTTCAGCGCGAGTACATTGATTATTTTTGCACATTAGATCTTTCCATTGGTGATTATGAATGTTGATGTTCAGTCATCAGACTGGACAAATCAGTACTGAGAGATGTAAACTTTCCCTATATACAGTAAAGGACTAGCCTGCTGCTCCCAATGGCCCTATCTCTAATCAGACAATTCACAAGTCAAATTTCTACTGCAAACACTCCTAATCACACATAATGGCTTTGTGGGCTGCCATTCCTACTCAATCATCACTAAATAGATGGCATTACCTCATCCAGCCTCAGAAATATGGAAGCAATTAAAGTTGTGGGGAGAATGTGGCTACCACTGAAAGTGACCCATGCACTGGAATGGAAGATAGATTGAAATAAGTGCATGCGTACATGTCTGTGTGTGTGTATCCTTCATTTGCCCTCCTAATCACTTAAAATCAACTATTTTTCTTAGATAATGTTATGAAAACGGATTCAGACGGGCAGTAGATTGATTGACTGTGATGCGCTTGAGTTGCATAAAGAGGAGATTCATCTGAATTCTATATGCATTCATCTGGAATCTGGCCCTATATAGCCTGATTATTCAGTAGGTATATGAAGTTCATAAAAACCTTGGACTTGTTCCCATGGAAAAGAGTGTGTGCGTGTTTGTGTGAGTGTATTTGTGTCTTCAGATGTGTGTGAGGGTGCATCTTCAGGGGGATGTGGGTGTGCATGGGGGGGGTGGGTGTTTGTGTGCATGGGGGGGGGTGCATGGGGGGGGGTGTTTGTGTGCATGGGGGGGTGTGGGTGTGGGGGTGCATGGGGGGGTGGGTGTGGGGGTGCATGGGGGGGGTGGGTGTGGGTGTGAGGGAAATAGGTAGGGAGATCATGTTGAAGTGAATGTGACACACACACACACACATACACACACATACACACACAAGCTCACACACAAGCTCACACACACGACCATACAGAGGAAGCTGGGAACTCAGTCTTCTATTGTTCTCATCTGTGGCCTGGAACTTTCTAATCCTGGTGACGAGTCTGTCTGAACTTTTGTCTGACTTTCATTCTCCACTGCTGAATCCCAGCTAACACACGGCACTCCTCCACCATCAGTATTCACATTCACACAGTATGAAGACGCGTTCTTCTCCATAACCAAACCCTCCACCTGAGGGTCATGCTGAAACCAGTCATAGTTTCCCTCAAATCCCTGAGTCAAGATCCGGCAAAAATCCAACTCCAAGATATAGATTAGCCTAATATACAATTTATAGATTAACCTACAGATTAGCAGAACAGTTCAATAGCAAGTACATTTTCAGAATTCGTCTTGGTGAGGGTTAAGCTGTTTGATCATTGCTAATAAAATTCCCAAGTGAAGAAGAGAAAAGTGTGAGGAGAAGGTATTTGGTTTGTCCTCTGAGTCTTATGAGTTAAGTCTCGCGTTCCCCTTCAAGCTCTAAAGTGCAGCTGTGGACTACATTCTTATTATGAACGGGATAAATACATCACTGGCGGTGCTGAAAGGAGGAGGCGTTCGGCCCGCTCCTCCACACCACTCTGTGGTCTCCGCTCAGGCTGAGCTGCTTCACTTATCAGATCATCAACACTGATCCTGGGCCTGCCAGCGCCGCTAACGTCCGTCATCACAGGCCCACTCTGGGCTCGCTTACTTTGGCCTCGCACAGCGAGAGAACGTATGTCAGGAAAGGCCGGAATAGTCTTGGGTATACTATCCAGATTATATACAGAAGGGTTCGAGACGGCAGCTGGTCAGAACATATATATACACTCACACACACACACACACACACACACACACAGACACACACACACACACAGACCCACACCACACAAGGACCTGCAAAGTGATTTACATGGAACAGAGTGGAAGGTTGATTCAACAGGAGGGATTGGAAAATGCGGCGACCATAAAGGAGCCAGACATTCGGCACACACACGCTGCAGTTTGATTGTGCTTCGTTTGAATAATCTGTGTTCTTACCCCCTATGAACTCTGCTTACTAATGTCTATTAGTTGGCCATTTTCTCCTGGGATTGTTGACTTCTCTCCTCAGGGTGCAAGCTGCTCCGGGGGCCCTGGACAGTCTCTGTGATTACATGGCCCCGTGTTTACTTTTCCCAGAGTGCTTAACTCTGTCTACCTCTCTCTCTCCTTCTCTCTCTCTCTTTCTTTCTGTCTCTCTATCTATATATATATATGCGTCTGTCTTTTCCCTCTCAAACAATGTTAGCTTTTCTGTCATCCTAACCATCTTTTGGTAGCCATCTGCTTTAGGAGTGTCACCCTTTTTAAACAGACACAGATGCATGATATACGGAGCCCAAGAAGAGGCCCTCTAAGTTGTCAGTATCACTTTAGATTGTGTACTGAACTTGAAAGAGAATTTCTGAAAGTCAATGTACCATATCAAACTCAACTTGCAATTAAAATGAGACAACAATTTCATTGCATAACTTCCCGTTCATTAGGGCCTTTTATATATAACATGTGGCATTGTGCATAACTCACATGTGAACTGATCTTATTCTGCAACAACTTATTCTACAAGAACTCTGCATGTTCGTTACCAGTACGCCTATCGATTAAAATCTACGGATGATCTTAATGTTGTAATGCCATTATTGCCTGCCAGCATAACCCTTTACCCCTTGACCCATCCCAATGGTCTGCCTTTATCCAGGAGTGCTGCATGCCTTGTGTCCATTGTGTCCTAGGCAACATGCCTGAGGTCACATCCTAACTGCCCCACACACACACACACACACACACACACACACACACACACATACACACTCAGAAAAAAGGAGTTAGAGAAAGGGAGAGGGACAACAAAACCAGCATTTAACAGCACATACGGCTGGGGCTGTTTACAAAAGGCTGGAGGGTGTGGGAGTGGCCCACCAAAGACCATTTACAGTACGGGTCAGTACATTTCAATGCCTTTACCACTCCAGTCAAATTCTTTGTCTCCCTCATTCACGGAAAGCACCTATACCAGAGGGCACACAAAGGCGATTGTCATTATATGGTCTAGGCTGACATTAACCGCTTAAGATTTTCCCTGATGTCCATTAAAGTCCCCTTCCCCTCCTCGATTTAAGGGCAACTCTCGCCGAGCCAGGCTCAGTCCCGACACCGCACCGGCTGTGAGGCGCTCTGCCTCGAAACAACACCGAAACGTAAACTTCAGCGACAATTAGTTCCGTTCTTTTGTTTTCTTTGGAGGACAGTGCTCTTCGACGGCCCAGACACGGGGGGCCACTAAAGCTGTGGGGATGTCCGCCGCGCTCATTCTGCTGCCGGCGCTCCCGGCTCCTCTGCCGTCTCACTCTGCAGGCTGCAGGGTGTGGGGAAGGATAGATGGGAGGGAGGGAGGGAGGGAGGGAGGGAGGGAGGGAGGGAGGGAGGGAGGGAGGGAGGGAGGGAGGGAGGGAGGGAGGGAGGGAGGGAGGGAGGGAGGGAGGGAGGGAGGGAGGGAGGGAGGGAGGGAGGGAGGGAGGGAGGGAGGGAGGGAGGGAGGGCAGAAAGCATACCATGATGATTTACTTTCTCGTTTTCTAAAATGACTTGAGCCGCTGATGTTTGTAGTTTGTAGGGGGGAGGGGGGGAGGGAGGGCACATAGGGTGTGTTGTGTCATCGTGAGTGACATGATCTGTTTCACAACACCAGATATTTTACAGGGGTCAGGATGAGGTCACTGAGATGTGACATGCATGGAGTAGATAAGCTTACTCTTTCAACTAACCTTTCAGATGGATTGAGTTGATATATAATATATGTATATATATACTGAGAGATTTTCAAATAAACATTGTGCGTTTTTGACCATTGGTAAATAGTTATGTAATTGCTAATATTTATGGAACTGTTCAAAGGGGGTGAATTTATATTTTTACTAAAGTACTGTGAAAATTGAAAGAATCCGGATTAAGCTTTACATATTACATTGTTGGGTGAATAGTTCAGATTCAAGACTCTCCTATTTACAAAACATGCTCCATGTTCATTCTTCTTTCAGTTTTCACAGGATTTAATTAAGACGAACTAAACAAGTTAATCTTACTCAACAATGTTTTTACCGTTTAATTTTGCTATTACAGCTGCTCTGGCTTTAGCATTGAAGAGAAATAATGGAGATGTTGCTTGATGTGAAATGACTGAAGTCAGGTTTCACAGTAGATCCATACTATACTGCATAGTCCAGCTCATACAAGCATGGCTGACGGAACAGCATGGTTCTACTCACCTCATAAGCTCTTTGACAGACCAAGTTGTCAGAAACAAGGTTTCCAACTCTGGTCCTGTCAGTGGCCCTTGGGCTGGGCAGCAACATAGAGGGCAACTTGTGACAAGTCACTCAACAGGTTAGGTTCACTTACTCGCAAGTGGCGACAATGGCCCCACCGACAGACAGCAGACAGAGGGAATGCGCACACACACACGCACACACACACACACACACACATACGCACACATATCCTTCAGCCCAGCTGCCAGTCGGAGGGATGCCAATGACTGAGGAGTCCTTGAGTCTGTCGACAGAAAGGGTTGTGTGGAGAGAGAGCCTGCTCATAGACCTGGCCCTTTATTCTTCAAAGCTGCGATAGGTAACAAATTCAAATATGAGAAACAGCGCCCCTTCAATTCTTGTCTGAACTTTGCCACTTTCCTCTCGCTCGAGTTTGACTGACAGTGGTTCCTCTCGCTCGAGTTTGACTGACAGTGGTTCCTCTCGCTCGAGTTTGACTGACAGTGGTTCCGCTTCACCAAAGGCGATTGCCTGGAACAGGATTGCTGAAACACAATTTACTGGAAAGTAGCGGGCCCCTCCAAAAATCTGAAATGTACATTCCACTTGCACTGATCTGTATCACCGTGTTGCTAAACAACACTCAGGGGGCCTCATTAGCTTACACAATATGTTTATAGGGGGACACAGACTTTCTTTTTTGCTTACCTATTTTACCTTTACCCTAGGTTTCCCTATCCCTTTCTGTATTTACACACAAACCTACAGCGGGCCTATAGACGATGCTTGGTGTGAGAGCATGATGAAGATTTGCAGGTTTGTGTGAACAACCTTTTGTTTCATCAGCCCCATGTGTTATCACAGCCTGAAAATGGTTTGGTATCACTGACAGAGGTTTGGCTTGACTACTGGCTAAGATTCAATCTGGAACTTTCTCTGTGGTATATTTTTTTTTACCGTTCCACTCCCTAACATAAAAAGCCAGTTAAACACACAACCCACTTCTCAACCAATTTGTAAGGATTAAGTGACTACTGCAAACAAACCTAGGGGTCATAAAAGGCCTCTCTATAAAGCTAATATAACAATGATTGCATTCCATAAATAATACTGTCCGTCCCCTGCAGTTCCATAGTGTTTGTTGCTATTTTGGCAACAAGCAGCGGTTTGTATGTCTGGTGTAGTTTGGAGCTCCAGCGTGTGAGAGCTTTTAATACGGGCCAAAATGCCGAACCAGCAACCTACTCAAAAGCTATTTCTGTCTGTTTAAAATCATGAGAACCACTTCAGCCAACACAAGACTGGTCAGAGGGCAATACCTCAGCTCGACAGAGTGCCAAGTATGTTCCCTCGACAAACAATCTAACCCTTTGTTTTGGAATAAATTCAATTTTGAGTCTTTTAATTGGTTATTTGGCCATACAGAGGTCCACCTAAAGATTGCCTAAGCCAATGATAGATGTGATCCTTGTAAAGAGATGGAATGTCCAAACAAACACTTTCCCAGGATGTGGGGTTGATCCTTAGTTCTAATTAGTAGTGTTCATTTTCTTTACTGTCAGAACAGTGTTCATTTGATATTTTCTTAACACTTGGAGGTGTAATCAATTACAGTAATGCTAAGAGGGGAAAAAGCATTGTCGATTCCAAAAACAATTCTGGTATGATTTAAAGGTTTGTTCTTGCCAAGAACCATCAGAATCAGCTATATATTCATTAGGAGGTCGATGTGTTGTTTTGGGAAAAGAAAAAACGTTTCAATTCCATCTACAGAGCTTAAAGATTCTTTAATTTGTTTATAAATATTTCTTTCTTTAATTCAGCATACAAAAAGACAGTATGTACATCCACACAAAAGTGGTTTACAAAACGGCATTGAAGCAGACCCATACAGTCGACATGCTTTGAATGTGTTCACTTGTGGACAACTTGTGTGTGTATTTGTGTGTGTGGGTGTCAAACATTATGCACTGCTTTAAACACTAAGAGTTCTTTGTCCTTTTCTGCAAATGCACAGCGATGAAGCATCTCCACTATCGAGTACCAGTGCTTAAGTGTCCAGTCAAACAAAAGTCACCAGAAAGTTCCACGACTGAAAGTACTTGAAGTTCCCTTTTGTGTGTTTCTTCTTCTTCTTCTCGGTTCACCTCGTTCTCTGAGTACCATTAGAACAAACGCCCCCCTGGATGCTCCAGACCCCTTTTGAATTCCAGAGAATTCTCTGAAATGTCACCATCAGAACATGAGAGACACTCAAGAGAGTGCTGAGACTTCAGTTTCTCTCATCCAAACACATGATCCAATATCACTTCTTTTTAATAAACGTATAAGAAAATAGATTTTCAACATCCGAGTAGGGCGAGTGTATGCAGGTGTTACGAAACAAGAGGAAAACCCCTGGAGGACGGTGGTCTTGAACGTGAACTGACAGGCCTTGTCTCAACAGCTCAGAGCCAAAGTTCACGAAAAAACCAGAGAGAAAAAAAACGTCCCAACTTACCGGTTGGAGTTTTGTCGAAATATAATAATTAAACAAAAATAAACCGTTTTCTTGTCAAAATATACATGCTGAAGCTTAAGACAAAAGTAAGCCTTCTGGGTAACGTAGTGCTTTGGTTATCTGTGCCCCTCCCTCTCCCATAGATACCGGAGTTGGCGGAATGGGTGGGAGGGAGGGTGTGTGTTTGTAAGTGAAGGCAGAAGGGACTCATTTGCAGACGTATCTCTCCACGATCCTCTCGCACTTCTTGCAGGTGACGTAGCAGCACCAGTGGTACTTGCAGTGGCAGCGTTCCACCAGCTTCTCTGTGTAGGGGTTGTAGCCACGGCCGCAGCACATCAGGTCGCAGCTGTCGCTGCCCACCGAGGTCTTGTTGCACTGCCTGCCAGCGCGCCGGGAGGGGGGGGGGCAGGGGGAGAGGGGGGAGGGGGAGAGGGGGGCAGGGGTGAAAGAGAGGTGGGAAAGTGAGGGGAGACAAAGAGAGTGGGGGGGGGGGTAAGAGAGAAAGAGAAAGAGAGGGAGTTCTGAGTTAGACATTCCAACTATTACTCAAACTGCAACAAATCTTGTGTTCCAGCAACCTCGCCCCCAGAGTCACCACCATATTCCCATTTATTCATACACAATTCTCCCAAACGACGTCCTCCCTCATGCAAACAAAAGTCTACCACTAGTCTGCCTCTCTCTCTGAGCCACATTATCCAATGAGAGTCACTGAGAAGGCCCACAATAGTCCCCTAAAACGAAGCTTGATGAATGCTTTGTGCGTTCACCCAAAAACAGCAACACCCCCTTAGAGTTGCTGCATCTTTGGGGCTAAAGGACACTTGGGACTCATTCACCCCTACCGCCTGGGGCATCCAGAGAGGACACAGCAGCCCCGACCCTAAATCACAGTGAATACTCAGACCTGCCTGCTCTTAAGCTCGCTCCACATAACTGCATTGTTTCATAATGGCTCGAGTGTTAATGGTCAGTCGGTGAGTGAGGCCAGACGGATGGCAGGCGGAGAAGAGGAGTGAAGGAGGAGTGGGACTGGCACTGGGAAAAGTAGGGCAGGGTCATTACAATGGCAGCTTTTGGGACCAGCCAATTAACAATGGCTGTGGACCAGATATGCTTTGTCTGGGGAACTTTGACCTTCTAGTGCCATGAACGTATCAGACCGCTCCCTCACAAGACCTGCTTCAGAGAGTCACTTCACCGCTCAGCTTTGGATGGTACTGATGTTCAGCATGCGGCGGTTATGTGTTTACCACTGGCAGCTTCCCACCCCAAACACATTAATACAAAGCATCCTTACACGAGTGAATATCACAAGGCAGATAAGGACATCTTTGAACGAGCTCAACATTTCACATGTCTGTTTCTAGCTCAGAAAGACATGTTTGCTTCCCCACTTCAGGTATCATCAATAGGGGTCAAAGTTACCCATGGCGAGGAGTGACGAGATTAGAAGTCACTTCAAGGGTAAAGCCAGATAACACCATCCTGAAGTGGACACTGCAGAGCGCCGGGGTCCGTCCCCGAGTCAGCGGAGGGTCGTGGGAGTGCCGTAGGACGCGAGGGCAGCGTGACGAGGCCAGGAGGTGTGGGACAGGCCGTTGGAACATCCTCCAGATCCCCCCCCCCCCCTCACAGAAACACAGGCGGCACGTCAGTGTCACACGTCCCCTCGCCGACAGACAGCGACGATGGAGGGGGTGACGCCTTGTGACTTGGCGCAAAGCACTAAATATACACGCGGTGTATGGCGTGCGTGACGGGCTCTTATCAGGCCTGGGGACAGGGCATGCATGGGGCGCGGAGAGTGCACCTGATGTGGAGCATGTCTGCAGGTTATCTGGGAAGACAGCGGGAGATGAGGGTCTGGGGGGCCTTGACCAGGTTAGTCACTTAGACTGGCTGCCTCCAGGGGCCACTTCGGGGGCACGGCCCCCTCCACAGTGGAGTGACTGTGCTGCAGTTATCATGTGGCAGACATCAAACACAAGCGCAGCTAGCTCTTTATTTATCTGACTATTGTTTTAGCTTATAATTGACTGTACCTAAGTTAGTGAACCAACAACAACTGCCAGATGCTGTAAGTCAAATTATCCAGCTTCAAAAGCCTTGCTCCAGTACTCACAGAAAAACAGACATTCAATAGGCTGACAACATGGTATCCAACAGTAGCGTATATGTAAGACAGGTCAGACGTTACACCATCTGGCACTTCGTTCAGACAAAGAAAACCCAAACTTCTCACTGGGTTCTCACAGGGTTCCAACCAACACGAATAAAAACACCACAACCAGAGCCGTGGAGTCTGTCTTTATCTATGGGGGTGAGAGGGGGGGAGGGGGTGTGTTGAGAGGTGGGGTCCATTACCCATTTCCCCTTACTGTCATGCTCTCATATTGATATCAGCTGAGTGGACTCAGGCCCTAAGA
Organism: Osmerus mordax; assembly: GCF_038355195.1. Lineage (NCBI taxonomy): Eukaryota > Metazoa > Chordata > Actinopteri > Osmeriformes > Osmeridae > Osmerus > Osmerus mordax. Next base: position 8,125,450 of record NC_090068.1, read on the forward strand.
ATAACTGCATTACTCACTGACTCTGATAGCAACACAAGGGCCCCAGTCACAAAGGCCCTGTCAGTGACACGTGCTCAGACAGGCCACAGACAGGCCAATCTCAGGGGCCAACGGCGTTATCGGGCCTGCTCCTAGCACAGTGGAGCCACCAGGGAGGCCCACAGCTCATTAGGTCAACATCCTGACGAGCCCACTCCGACAAACAAACATCATGGGTCACTTCCTAACTGCCAGCGATAGGGGACTGTGCCCCCATGAGGTGGTTAATATGGGTTAGCTGTGACATCAAAACAGGGGAATGTTTTATCGACTGAGAACACGCATATTCACACATCCGACTGTGCCCAAGTCTCTCTCTCTCTCTCTCTCTCTCTCTCTCTCTCTCACTCTCACTCTCTCTCACACATACACACAGCGGTATTCCCAGCAATCTTACCTGTCCTGGGTTCCGACGGAGCCTAGTTTGTCGTTCTTAGAGCAGAAGTCTGGGGAGCTCTGTAGATATACCAACTCGTTGTCCCTCACGGGCCTGATGTCGATGTCCTTGGGGACCAGCTGCTTGCGCGTGCCCATGGGCCGGTGAACCACCTTGGTGGCAGACAGGTACTTGGTCTTCAGGTCCATGGCGACGTCTCTCAGGTCCTGGAGACCCCTCCAGCAGGTCCTTATGGAGCAGGAGCCGGACACACCGTGACACTTGCACTTCATCACCAGGGCGTCTCTCAGGGCCTGGGTGGAGCGGAAGCCGATCCAACATTGTGGTTAGCAACTAGAAAATATACTGTGTGCGTGTATGTGTGTGTCCATGAATGTGTGTGTATGTGCTTGTGTGAGTTTGTATGTGTGTGTGTGTGTCCGTCTGCCTCATTGCCTGATTAGCCTGATAGCATCAATGCCTTATGAACCCACCTGTCTCCCCACTTCGCTGTTGTGCAGGTGCATGAGCTTGTTGGCGTGCGAGCCTGCTCTCTTCATCTTCATGGGGGCGTCGGAGAACTTGGAGCCCATCACCAGGCCGTAGTGCAGGTTGTCGGCACAGCCCCCCCAGCGGTAGCCCGGCTCGGGGATCTCCCCAGGGATGGGCCCACACGAGCACAGACGCAGGTCCCCTGAAGTGCACGCCCGCGCGATGGTGTGGCTAATGGCCGCTGCCGAAAGTGCGTAGACGAACGCTGATTCCCTTGTGCCTGGTGGGTTGGCGGGGGGGGTCAGAGAAAATTGTTGTCAGCATGGCCACAGATATTTTACGGTTCAATGTTTATAATTTCCCTCAGCTTTATTTATATGAACGAAGATAGAAAACGTGTGGACAATGATATGTAATGTTGAGCCCTCACAGAAAATAGATGTAATTGGTGATGAAATGTGTACACAAAGGGCCCATCAGTTTAAGTCAAGACTGAATAATGGCCGTGAAAGGAGAACCATGCCTGGACGAAGTATAACTACATCAAAGACATAATTGTCTGAAGAAGCCAGTGTTCTCTGTTCCCATAGACTTCTCTAACTCTGGGCAGATGGGCTCTATCTTCTAAGGCACATCATCTAGCTCTCTCCTCAAACATTTGATTAAGAGCCAGTTCTTTGTTGTGGGAGGGTTTATATCTTTACCCAAATTCAATGAACCCATCTTGCATTGGTGTTTCCTAGCCTGGCAAGTGCTTTTTAAGGCAATGGAGATCAACTTATCAAAGGACAAGTCCGGGAAAACGTATGGGAAGAGGTGCATTCACATGACAGCAGGAAGTTTGGGAATACAGACACATGATTAATCAAAGACTGTGGCATTTATACATTAGTAATAATTAGTTCAACAGGGAGTATTTTCAACTATAAGTATTAACAAAGGGCTTCTCTTTTCCTCCGCGTATCACAGAGTTAGTTGGTTGGCAATATAAAATCCAGATGCTGGGCAGGTCTATCCATACAACATAAATAAGAGATTTGAACCAGACAAGAAGAAAGGATTCTGTAAAAAAAGATGTTTAGATCCTGTCTCATTTCCAGCTCTATCTCTCACATGAATGGAATCTATTGTGACATGCTGAAGAAATTCAGCTCAGGAACCGTCAAGTGAAATAGACTGCTGCATCAAATACTGAACTGAGAAAGACATTGTGGCACAGATATTTTGGAGGTGGGTGGTACGGGTGATAGAGGACATATTCTTTCTTTGAACGGGACACAATGAAGGTCTCTGGTTGGCACATTCTCCAAGCCCATAGACAAGAAGGACCACCGAGGACGACTATTAAGGCTTTCTCTCTTTCTTTTGCTAATAAAACACTTTGAGTAGGCCTTAAACCTCACCAAGGTCACTGAGTTGCTTACGTGCTTTTACTTAAGACAGAAACGCTCACTGGTAACAATTTCAATGATCTTTCAATGATTTCCTGTCCAAAAAAAACACATCACGGCAATAATTACATGTTTTAAACTCAATGAACTTGTGTTTCTGGACCAGTTGTACCTCTGTCCAAGTCCGGACTGTACTTTGGGGAGTCACTAGGGATGTCTATGGTGGAGCAGTTCCAGCGCATGTCGGAGAATGTCTTCTGGCAGGTCTTCTTGACCTCCCGCGCCGCCTGGATGATGGTGTGCATCAACTCCAGGTTGCTGCGACAGAGCTGGGCCTGGGAGGACACCAGGCCAGGCAGTATCTTGCAGTGCTGGGTTTGGTTGATGTGTAAAGACCCAGGCGTGTGTGACAAAGCTCTACAACAGGAAAAACAACCACACGGATCAATATACAGGCACATTACATGGACAGTACATGGACAATGCATGATCTTTAACATTAACACAACAGAAAACATTCCTACATGCCGGCTAACAGTAGATAACTTGGAATTGTGTGTTTCTCGTCTATAATTTAAGTATGGTGGGGTCTTAAAGTCAAGTCTGCAATTCGTTTCTTTGCAGAACGCATGCACCTTGACCCATATTTAGCTGACAAACCACACACAGCATCAATCTGTCACCATCAACATTCTCCTGTCAAAGGGTTTAACCTACTCTGACTTTTCAGTTATGACGTGAATCATCTGTTTATAGACATATAAAATAGACACCGTCTTTGCACTTACAGAGGATTAGCTGGTAGAGATACTACAAGCAAAGCTGGTCAGGCTCTGAACTCTGTTTTGGAAACGTCTTTGCTTCTGAGTTCGTGAGAACCAGATCATTCCTCCTACAACTTGGCCTGTTTCGCATTAAGAGAGAGGTTGGCCACTGCTCCGTGCCCAATGATAAGCTGTGATTCCCCAGTGCTCGTGGTAACCCAGCTCTCGCCCCGCTCGCAGGTGTTTACGGCCGCATCTGTTTTGCATCGCCGGCCGTGCATTATCAAGGCTAGAGGAGCCTGCTTTTGGATTTAGCACATGCTCTACCATGTCCCCGAGGTGCATTTGGTCAAGTGTAAAAGGTAAATTTGACAACAATACTCTCAAAAGTTTCAGTATGCTACGACTACGGATACGTTCCATCAGGAATAGTGTAGATTGACAATGTGCTGCGGCCTGTGTCAGTCTTCTATGAATTACAGAAAACTTAGACTATACAAAAATGGAAGTAATCGCTCACTTCCAACTTAAGGTAAAACGCACGCAGCACATTTTGCAAAGTCATATTGCTAATAGGCTACTATTTATAGAATTCATATTGCTCATTGACATCAGCTACTTCAACAGAGTGGCATTAAAATAATTTTCTTATCCGATAATTTGAGACAAATAACCCACGGCCTGACTTCACTTCAACGTTCATTGGGATTCAGTCAAGTTATTCAAAGGAATGTCCTTAGAGAATTTAATTTTTATTGCCAAAGCAATTTACCCACATGCATTAAACATTTAAAGAGTGAAACAAACATTCCTCAATCTACAGAAAGAAGAGAGAGGAGGGTCCTTACAGCCATTTGATGCCAGAGCAGATATGCGGCAGCAGCAGAACTGTGAGCAAACACAGGGAGAGGATTTGAGAGGTGCTCTTCATGGTGCTTGTGTTCCAGTTAAACGGCACGAGACACAGGTGGCTGTTGGCTTCTTGGCACGGAGGTGCAATCAAAAGTCAACTGTCATGGCAACGCCTATCCCTGTTTAACAAAATCAAAGACATCTCAGCATCAGGCGACATCACAAAAACTCATTTAGCACTATCACGCCCAAATATTCTATCCGAATACAGTTGTCCTAACATACTTTGAGCATTATAGTACGACCAATCTACACCAAATAGTCCTACACAAATGTGAAAGGGGTTAAACACATACTTTTTAAAACACTTTAAGAATAATCACTATAAAGAATTAAATGATGACCCTCCTTGATATTAAGTAGCCTAAACCAACTGCCTATATTTCTCAAACCTATTTTCATTTCCAAAAATGTCAAACACCAGCCACTGTCCAACATGGCTGGCCAATGCCCTGAACCATATACTCAACCGTGATATATTCTAGTTGAATTAACAACGCTGGTCCATTTCGGGGGGAAAAATCTCTGGAATTTGAAGATCTCTGATCACTACAACATTTCCACAAACCAGCATTCTACCCTCCAGTGGGCAGGACTGTAGGCTATATCTGACGTTACCTCTATCAGATAGCTTTTTATTTGTGCGTGTGATGATAAGAAATCTGCTTGAAGAGTGCCCTAAATCTATTTAGTATAACACACAAACTATTGTTTTTAAATTTGAGGTGATAAGAAGTAGGGACCAAGTAACAAGCTTGAGATTCAAGCGTCATTGTGGCTATATTCTTCTTTGTGGAATCTATAGGCAAATATATTGTTCAAGTCCCTTAAACATGAGTGTTATAGCCTACCTACTGTACATAAGTCGTCTACAACATTTCAGTTGGCCTACAGCTAGTCATGCTAGTTGAACATGTAGGCCTATCTACAAATATTCTAAAGATTAGGCCTATTATTTTAAGGCAAATTAATATAAACGTTTTTAATATTGAATTAGGATAGACAGAAATAGTAAATTGCTATAGCCAGTATCACTGCTGTAAATACTTTTATTTCTCTTTACCCCAATCATGTAAATTTAAAATCAATTTTAGTTCAGAAAATCATGTAGATTCTATACATCCAACTTTGTTAACTTCATACAGTTGATAATGTTTTGCAAAAATGTTTGATTTTAGAAATGTTTACCAATTTATACAAGAAGCGTTGACTCCCTTTGAAGACTTACGCAAATAGCCTATGTTTTAAATCATGGCAATACGATCCTTACAAAGTTTTCCAACTCTTTATATAGCCATAAAGACACAACTTCATTCACGGTTTCATTGTCTGCCATCTCTACTCGAAATAAGACCAGCCTATCATTCTATCATCGTGCCTTACCTTTTCACGAGTTATATTTGTTTTAGTGTCGATTTATAAATTCCGTGTAATATCCTTTTCATTCAATATCCACCAAATATATTTGTAAATCCACAGGATCGCAATAAAAGTGATTCCAAGTGCGAAGTAGACTACGCATCCTTTAACTCCCCAACAGCGCTTATCTCTCGCAGGTTCCTCAATGGTCTTTCGCGTTGCGGAATTTGTCGGACTCTCGGCAGCAGAACAGCTTCACTTTATAAGTACTCCTGCCCCGCTTTGATCTCCCTGGTGATGTCAGGCACAATTAGCATAACAAAGCAGACTGGATTTCAAGGACAGTTTGACATACAGTTTTGTTGGATTATCTGTTCCTGTTTAACAGATAAAACGTAAAGTAATTTATTAAATAAAAAATGTCTCCTTTTTTCACCATAGCCTATTGGCAATATTAATATATTATTGTGAAGACCTAATGATCATTTTGCAATTTTATAATAATGACATGAATATTGCTTGCTACATATCAGTTAACAGTGTTTGCATCCCCATCATAGATTAAACTGCAATCCATTTCACATCAATTGTTTTCCATTTAAACTTTTCCAGTTAACTGAATTAGGTCATCTGTTTTAACCTGAAAGCTGCTCAAAAGTCGCAGTCACGAGCTACTGATTAAAATTTCCAAAATCTAAGACAGGCTATCCTGTAAGTATTGGATTATAGGCACATTTCTTATGTGAATAAAATAATAGACCTATACTGCCAGAATTGTTATAACATGTAGGCTATTAGCGATCAATTTTGGCCCTAGTATATTCATTGCCACGAGGATTTTTAAATGTTGGTTCTAGATTTTATTTTTTATTTTGGCCTCCTAGTGATTTGAACTACATAATGCTAACTGCAGCCACACGCCTACGTTGCTAAATTACCATGTCATTAAGATACCTTCATTAAGACTGTTTCCACAGTCTTAACGTTATTTTAAACGAGAGGGAACTCCGGTAATTGTGGGGTTTTTCCTTTTCAGATTGGCCTCTTTACAGTGGAAAACTTTACAAGAAAACACTGTTGCAAAGCAATTCACAACATTCTACTCTACTGCTGTATGATATTTTTCCACAACAACGAATATTGTTTAGTACATATTCATACATACAGTGATAGTCTTTCCCCCTCTCTTTTATACATTTAGAAAAATGAACCAAACATTTCCTAGCGAGAAATCTAGAGAGGCATTTTAGTTATCATACGAAATAAAGACAAGAAGGTGGTGGAGACCAACTGTATGCATGTGAAGAGCCTATTTTTCTCTTTCCATCTCCAGCTCTACCTCTAGCTCCACCTGTAGGATCCTGCCTTGAGTGGGCTGTACACCGATATTATCCAGAGGCATTATTTTACGTATGCATTAACGTTGCTACCTGTGCCCTGCATGCCTACAAATACTCATCTGGCTTCCCCAGAGGGAAGAAGCCACTTCCTCTTAGGAGCATGGGGATACTGTGTCCAAAAATATTCGGCAAACATAGTGAGCCTCACAGCCCAGCGCGGGTTTGTAGTGAACTGTAAGGTTATGTATGTCTGTATCCTGTCACAGTGCCGTGCCTTGTTTCTGATTCTAGAGTGGGTGAAACATGTTTGATAGAAGTCAACTGTGAATGGGCATGGATTGTAGTGTATGGAGTTTAAGGGTCGCAGAGCTTACTGTAGAACCACCGGCATCTCAAACCTGAACGTTTTACACACAGGCTCTCCATTCCTGTCTAAGCCAGGATCAACACACAGGACTTTGATCCCCCATCTCACCTTTCAACCAATACACTGAGGGAGAGGAAATCTTCTTGCTGTTAATAGAGGGACCAGAAAACCACACAGTTTTGTAGAATTAAAATAACTGTTAGCACTGTAAGCACTGTTAAAGACTGACCTTTTACCAAAAACATTGCCACAAATAGTTTATTAATCATCACACTTCAGTGTTAGCATACAACTGAAGATAGACAAGGCATCTGGGCAGTTCTACTCACAAAACACCCAGTCTGTCTTCCAGAACGGCAAAACTGGTTTGAATATAATGATGAAACGTTTGGAGGGAACGGCTCTTACTGCCTACAATGTCGGCCCATTGTGTCTCCTATCTTAAGAGGATCAGAGTTATATCAAGAGTATGGAGGCTCGCCAGGAGAAGATAAGGCCACTCACCTTTCCCCTCTGGGATCTGGACCTGAATAGGCCCTGAGATGCAGCCTCCCAAGCCCTTTCTACTTGTAAAAACCCCTCTAACTGTCTGGCAGGCATTTAGGACTTTCTGAGGACCAGCCTTTCAGTCCTCTCTTCCTCCTCTCCCCCGTTCTTCAGCTTGGTCGGGACGCTGCTGGTTGATGCATCTTGTAGATCCCCTTTTTAGTAAGGGGCATCTTTATTAAATCAGCTTTAAACATGAGTCACGATGACAGACTGAGAATGTGCGATGGAGAGCGGATGGGCGACCGGCACGTAGTCTCTATTTCTGCTATATAGGACTGGTGACATTTGAGGACAATTTGTTTAGGCGTTCATTGGTCATGCTCCCATCAACTGGCACATAGGAATGCTGTCAGTTTAATGAAGGAACCCAAATTAACCCATGTCATAGTTACAGTAGAAAGACAAAAAAAAGATTTAGTTCGAAAGATCAGAAACTTAACAAACAATACAATTGAATCAAATGTCCCCTTACAGATGTTAAGTTAGAAACATATGTTTCAACGGTTAAACTCTGTATCCAGTAAGAACCTTTGCCAAAGGGTTCATGAATGGATAAATAACCCTATACTGCCATATATTATGTCGGTATGAGTGTGGGGGCTTCTTTAAGACTGCATTAACTGTTTTGAAAGTGCCACCCATCTGTCACTTGAAAGGGATCTGGATCCTCAAAGCAGAGTTGAAGAAAGGTTATACACAAATGGTTCATAGAGTATTTGGTCCAATCTTCTCTTGTAGAATGGGAATTGGATGGGATTGTTGTTTCTGTAGTGGTTCCTGCTGTGACATACACTCTTGTCTGTTTACCCAAGGGCGACACCTGAGAATGTAAAGCAAAATTACTTTTTCACATTGCTGAACGGAACTCCAAAGAGGTCCATTGATGTAGCATTTCTTCACCATTAATTGATTAGGAATGTGTAGTGCTTTTCTGATTACAAACTGTCTTTATTATGAATCACATAAAACAGTATGTAAACAGTCATCACTGTCCTGTAATGTTTGTGCTGGTAAACAATTATTTGCTGTTGGTATGACATCAATATTATTGCCATCTGTATGTTACTTTTGAAGTGTTTATTCAGTACCAAACAAATGCTGGTTGAACTTTATATTTGCTTATTTATTTGAATGATATGAATGCTATTGCATTCACTCATTGAGGTGAATTGTTGTCTGCATAATTTATGAATGGTATTTTCTCTCACAGGATGCTCTGTTTACATGCACTGAGAATCCAGTAAGAATAATGGTTCAAATTATGGTTAAATTAGTGGGTAATGATTGCTACAACAGAATTATTTATCCACAGCTTCAATGAAGCATGTGAACCAAATAATATTTACAGTGGATCTGATTTCAAAAAGTCATTTGATTATTTTGACATGTTTCCCTAACAATCCTGAAAATGTGCTTGTAATAGTAAAGTACATTTACATTTAGTCATTTAGCAGACGCTCTTATCCAGAGCGACTTACAGTAAATACAGGGACATTCCCCCGAGGCAAGTAGGGTGAAGTGCCTTGCCCAAGGACACAACGTCAGTTGGCATGACCGGGAATCGAACTGGCAACCTTCGGATTACTAGCCCGATTCCCTCACCGCTCAGCCACCTGACTTCCCGTATCACTCAAAGTAACCAACAATCAGCTTTTAGAATCTAAGGTAGATTTGACTTCGATTCATAAAAGGTCAGATTTAACACAAATGGTCTGAATAAATCAGACAGTAGTGTCCTTGTACAGTTGTGATAAAAAAAGAAAAGAAAAATTGAATCAGCAGAAGAGTTACACAAAAGCTGAACAAGAGATAACTCAATCAAATCCACAAGACAGTGTAGCCTATATTCTTCACATACTGTACTCCAAAATCTTAGATCACAATTCTGTTCATCTTCAAAGGGAAACAATTTTCTTGGTTGGTATCAGTACTACGTCTTCCAAGTGTAATTGAAAGAGGAATACAAAAGGAGCTGGTTACAGAGCAGCGACAGGATCATGGTGGGGTAGGAACTCCTATCACCAATCCTCTCTTTTAACACCCCCACGAACACTAGCTCACACCATTTCAGGGGCAAGTGTCACCACCACAGGCTTCTGAGCAGCACAATAGATAAATTGTGCAGACGCATCTGTTTCGTATAATTTTCTTCCCTTTTTAGAAATGCCAAGAGAGGTAACAGAGAACCGGAGAAATGAACATAAATGAGTGATACTTCAACCTGAAAGTGGAGCAGACGAAATGGGGTTACCAAAGCAGTAACCTAATCACTTCATATCGCCAGGTAATCCTACTTGCCCTCTGCTGGAGCAGGGGCATATTTTTGCTGGGCCAACCTCAGTGCACAAGCAATCAGTGACCAATCACTGACGCCCCAGCTTTGGAAAAGTGACTGTGCAGCCCAAATGTCTTCAAGTTGTAAAGTACTGATAACCTGAGAAAATCTGACGGTTAGATACACAACGCTCTGCTCTTGAGCAACGGGTTCATCATTGATATTCCGGAAAATTCTATACCGAAGCGTGTTACATAGCGAGAGAATAAAAATGAGTGTTTCTGTGTCTGATCGGCAAGTCCATATTGCAATAACTCAAACCATTTGTTGGTGGTTGTACATATCCTGACCCAGGCAGCCATTTTTTCCCCTGCAAAGAAACCTTGAAATAAAATCCACTTAAGCCCTCTGCCTTTCCCTCCAGAGTAGTTAAATCCGACCTGTGTATGGACATGATTACAGACTGCCACAGGTCTTAGATCAGTGCAGAACCTTGACTTCCAGCAGGAAACCAGCGCCGAAGTTCAATTATGGTATTTGCTCATTTTGCTGAAACAAGGAGGCCTTCTTTGCCTGCTGTATAAAAGGTCACCAATAACCAAAACGGCTCAACTTGTCACAGTATCTTCCCAATCTAAGAATGTTCACCTTTGGAACAAGAAAGGACACATAACCCCTGAAATAAAGCCCACCTCTATATTACCGTGTGGAGGGGTCTAACCAAGGGTTTAAGATTGAGTAACAGGAGTTTCTAGTACTGGATGTGGAAACCACATGGGCTGAGCTTTAAACCTGTAGGTAAACAAGGCTGTTTGGGGCTCACAGAAGTCAGACAGATCCGTTTTCTCAGCAGCTGACTGAGGACACAGAGATGCACCTTTCACACTAAGCTGAGCACCAACAATCAACCCATTGTTAGAAAGGGCCCTCTGGTGTTACAGCCTACAGGAAGAATACATGCCCCTTAAAGACAAGGTGAGGTCATCAGCCTTTGAGGAGAGGATGCTCTCTATCAAGATGGAGTGAAACTGTTTTCAGGGAGCCTGAGTATTATATACTGCTGCATACGATTGACAGTGTTTCTAGTTTGTGTCCTGTTATACTTATTGTACCACCTAAACGTCAAAAACATATCTTACTTAAACAGAGGGACAAGATGTTTCTCATTTTTATTTGAATATGCTACAATCAAGTATTTCTCTACACCATAAACAACGTCTGAAGTGAATATCTGGTTTAGAGAGAAACCAGTCCAGTTCAGTTGTGTATCTCAAATGCAGACATATTGTCCACAGTCCAAGCTACTCCTTCTTTTAACAGCAAGAACCAAAGACAAGAAACCGGCACAAAAATTAAAAAGAATACATAGGAAAAAGGATTTTGCAGTCCTGCACAACCTCTGTTCACCAAACCTCTGAAGTTTTGCACAACAGTAAGATTCAAGCAGGAAATCCCTCAGCTATCTTAATCCTCTTTTATTACTTAGTATTAAAACAGTCTTTAGTAAGAGTATATGCCTACAACTACATACCTTCCAATAAAAAAAACAAATTTTAACTGAATGGAACACTTTAGAGATTGCATTTGTATAGCTCCCTATTGGATGGTTTATTGATATCATCAAATATATACATCTCCATAATCTACAGTTACTAGAATTAACAATTAAGAAACAAAAAATATTAATATAGTTTCAGTAAGTAAAATCATTTGAATAATTAAAAAACACAACTCTGATCCAAACTGAAAGACTAGTCCCCTCATTCAGTGCAATCAGAAGACTCGCAACACCCTCTTGTGGCATTCCAAAATAATGTTACTTCAACTGCTACTGTACCAGTGTTAAAATAAAAACTATATACATTTTTTTTTCCACAAGTTTTTATTAATTTTTTGACAAATATATATGAAGGCTGTCCTCTTAAGGAGACAGTATTTGGAGACATTGCAGCAAATTAACCCCTCTAAGACCCCTCTAGACTGGAATCCTAGGCAATCATAAAACACAAACATGAAATAACTAACCATCTATTTGTGCCATGGGAGGGAATGATACAAATTAAGTGAATTGATGCAAGTGATTCTTTAATTGAGAGAAAATTAATTAGATCATGTTTTAATAATAGTAAAACAGTTATTCCAAAAGCCTGATGGGACTGAATTATTTGTTGACATCAGTATTATCATGATGCATGGAGTAGACTAAGTTTTGCATAAAGGCACACAAGCATTGGTAACCCCTCAGGTGAGCATTGCTTTTTTTTGGCAAGACATTGGTCCCAATAGGCAGTACAAGTGTTTCAACAAAAAGAATATATGCTTGCAGGAAAACAATAAAATCTTCAATCATTCATGTATACATAGAAATATCACCTAGTAAGTTAAAAAAGGGACTGAGACCTAAATAAAGAGTGAGGATACAATGGGTCAGCAGTATATGACACCCTCTAAGAAGCCAGGTTTATACTCACGAGCTTTGAGGGCAGACCATTAACTATTACAGAGGATGAAGTTCGGCAATGCACCTTCTCTCCTGCTGTACAAAGCCCTGTAGACTTCTCTTTCCCTGTCTAAAGGTACTTTCTTTCCTTGAGAAGGGCAAGATGACGAGGAGACGAAGGAGAGTTTCAAAGTTACTGAAGCTCCGTATGTGCGACACCTTCAGGGTGTCGAGGACTGTGGCAGGGAGATAGCCTGCCATGGGATCCAACCACTTCTCCTTCCAAGACTTCAACTCGGTGTGGAGCGAGGCTACATCTGGCAAGTCATCCTTGTACATGCGGAGCATGTGCACAGCAACACTGTTGCTTTCTAGCTTGGACATTGCGTAAGGCACTATCACCAGGCAACTCAAGGTGCTCAGAACTTGCTCGGTGAATAGCTCTGTGACCTCAGCAATGACATGCTCTACCAATCTTTCACTCACTGCTCTTTTGTAAAACTCGCTCAGGGGTTCTAGAAGTGGTGGGTGTAGCATGGTTATCTGCAACTTGGAAGCTAAAGTGACAGCCTCCTCAAACCAGGCCTGATGATGGTGGTCAATATCACTCATCAATTCGCTGAGGGAAGTCTGGAGGTCGGGCAAGTTACTCACAGCTATCAACACATCCAGGGGCTTTCCCTGGAGAGACTGACTGAACTTTCGGGTCAAGCTCAGAACGTTCTTCAGCACAACTGTGGAGAAGATGAACTCGAAACTTCGGACTGCATTAAGGTAGCGTGACGCTGGGCTATTCGCTTCACCTTTCAGCTCGCTCAAACAGAGCATGATCACTTCTAGAAGCTCTACCATAACCTCATGCATATCGTGGCTCTTCTCCCAATTATTGATCAGCTTGTCCCTCAGCTCATTCCCTTTCCCTTCGTCATGCTGGAACATATGAATGATCATGTTGTCCAGTTTGGTCTGTCTCTCTGTGTCCTCAGTAAGCCACTGGAGCATGTCTTCTATCGAGGCTGCCCCCTCCGCTGTGTCCCCTGCTGGAGAGGACCTGGCCAGCCACACGTTCAAAGACACAGCAGAGCTGACCGTGCGCACGGCCAGGGGGTATTTCTGGGAGATCACTGTTGTGACTGCCTTCATCTGAGACCCTACTTCTCCGACACTCAAAAAGGCCTGACCTCTACAGTATTCCATGTTGAGTCCCCATTTCTCTGACAAGGCTGTCTCAATATAGTCGGCCAGGACAGCTGTGTCCTTAACGAATGGGACAAAAGCCACAGTCTCCTCGCACTGAGTGTCCTGCTTGTCCAAGTATCGGATGCAAAGTGGGACATACAAGTTGCCCTCGATGTCTACTTCACGTTCAGTTATTATTGTAAAGAACTGGGAGTCCCAGAGTTCCTTGAGGATTTCCTCTCGAACGGGTGGCTCGTAGAAAGACATTGTTTGTCTCTGTTCCGTATCGCTGTCCCCTACATTCAGATTTCCAACTGTAGGTTTCACATCCATTGGATGTTGAAGTCTTCCAGGGCAGGTTGCAGACCCAACTTCTGATAGAAATGCATGAAACAAGATGTTGTTAATACCCCTTTCCCCCCTTGTCACTCAAAATCAAATTTAACCCAACCTAAACTATCCAATCTTAACCTAGCCAGGGAAGTAATGGAAAACAAATATTTCTATGCATTAACATTATGTGATATACTTTTCACTTTTACATACCAGTTTCCAGTCTCAGTCCCCCTGTTATCATCTTCACCTGGAAAACATAACAGACCTCAGATTAGAACCAAACATTTTCTTTTGAATGCATATGACAATTTACCACAGCATACGTTATTACAACAAGATGGTGGTTTTGTTGTCTAAAAAAAATACAAGTTGTTGTTACCCGTGACAGGCATACACTGCTCTCGGAATCAACCTCGATGCACTTATCGATGACCTCTTGCAGACTTTGAATAGTCAGGTGATGCATGCGGAGCATCAAAATGTCGGTTTTGCCTCCTTTGCAGATAGTGTTCTTCAGGATATCCTTCATGGAGTTCAGCGTCGTCTTCATGAGGTCCCATTCCATGCTCACACTGGGCAGGACAGCCACCAGCCTGAGCAGCGTTGTGACAGCGGGGCTGGTCTTTGACTCGGGGTGGAGCAGGGTCTCGGAGATGGACGCCGGTGGTGCCACATCCTGATATTTCTCGATCCACACTGTGGCCCAGTTACTGATTTCCTGCTCTGCTGTGTCGGGGTCCGGAAGATCACTCAGGTACAGGCTGTAGAGCTTGTCAGTGGAGTCCTGGAGGATGGGCTGAGGGTTACATGAGGGAAGCAAAGACAGGACCTTAAGGGCCTTCAAATGGCTCTCTGAGAAGCTGTACTTCATTTCTTCTACAAGACAGCTGAGGAGGGGCACACTGAGTTTCTCCTTGTAGTACGTCTCCGGAGAAGAATAGTTGTTGGTTTCCTCTGGGAAGCAGACTTGTTCGGGGGCCACTTTGGATGCGAGTTGGAACGCCTCCTCAAACCAAGGGGAGTGTATTGCGGCGATGTTCTCCTGCATGTTACCCAGTGTCTCTATGATAGCAGGGATCTTCTCCACCTCACAGATGATGTCAGCTGGGTTGCCACAGCGAAAGACGGTACTGCAGTTTCTAAGGGGAGCACAGGCATTCTTGAGGATCACCAGATTTATAATGAAGTCCAAGCTTTTCAAAGCAGAGGACAGGACCTGTGCATGTAACGAAATTGCACCTGTGGCACTGGAACTGACTGAATCTAAACAACTTAAGATTCCCTCAAAGGTGTCGACCAGGATATCAAAGAAGTCCTCCCTCTTTTTCCATCGGGAGCAACAGGTTTCTGGAAACTCGTCCAGGGCCTCCCTAGGTGTGTTGAGTAGCCCGTCCACAGCCTGTGCCAACGCTCCCTCCAGTCCAGGGGACGAGTCAAAGAAGAGTAGCAGATCTTCCACAACATCCAGCATATTCGTGACAGAGGGAATAGCCAAACTACCAGCAAGCCAGCAGGCGAGACCGCAAGACTCACTGGGTGTGATCACTGACAGTGGATAGCTCTTGAGAAAATCCAGAGACATTTTCTTTAGGCTCTGACAGCCTGAGCCCATGCGCATGAATGCTTGTCCACGACACTGAGCCATCTGCAACCCCCAGTCTTCAGTCAGAGTCACAGCAAGAGACTTTGCTTGTACGTCAACGTCACAGTTTTCATCAAAAGGTAAATACCCAATGAGCTCCACTTTTGGGGAACTTTCACCACCAACATACCTGACAAACACAGGCAGATACTTTTTACCAGTGATTGACACTGGTCTGTCAGTGATCAATGAAAAGAAAGGGGACTCCTGGATTTCTTGGAGTATCACTTCCCTGATTGATTTTGTGAGTAGTTTTACCATTTCCTCTTCGCCAATGTTAAGTGAGCACTTGCCATCACTTGGAAACCAGTGACACATGCTGAGCTCTTGAATGACAAGCTCTTGTTCTTCTTTGGAAAGTTCTGAGAGAGAGCAGTTATTCTTTCCTAAGCGGGCAGCCAGTCTGAACACAGTTTCCAAACTTTGCCGATTATCTCCACTGTGTCCATTCTCATCCACGGGTTTGATTTCCTGTTCCTCTTTCTTCTCAGTAGATTGTGGCATCTCAAGTTCCTCTACTCCATCTTTGTCATCCACTGCAAAGACAGACAGATCAGAAGAGGGTTAGGGTTACCTATGCATTAATTAAAAACATTTTAATAAAGTGTCACAACATTTTGCAACACACAAAGCATTATTTTTTTATAAAACTTAAAATAAGTTGAGGCTAATTTAATACATTCAATTTAAATGTACTCATTGCATATGCTTACTTTACCTCCTGCGCAGAGGTTTCACAAATATAATTACCATTATACACAATGGTTTGTGAAACTTACCTTCCATGTTACTTTCAGAGCTCTTCAATAGACACTTGGATTCTTTATCCTGAGAAAACAAAAATAAAAAACATATAGCATGCTTGTTAAGTACAAAGTCTACGTAAGCGCCTTTTTTAAAAGATATTATTATTTTATTTTTTACTGCACATCTTCTTTAGTTGGACAGATACAGTGAAGCGAGATAGGAAATGAAGAGGAAAGTGAGATAGAGGGGAGGACATGCAGGTCACGCTGGCTCGCTGGCATGTAAGCTTCTTAACAAAACTAAATACAAAGTCACACAAACAATAGCCATGAGAATAACCTACCAAGCAGATCCCCTCCAATGTCTGGGGAGTGACCTTTAAGCACTGGGAAACCATCCGGTCCAGATCTCTGCTGAAGTTGGTTCCCACCTGTAGCATAGCCAAACATGGGGACCGGTCTTTGGGGCAGGTGTTCCTCAAGTACTCTTGATACTTCTTGTGGCGCATCGTAACACCACAGTCCTCCAGCACGGTGCTGGGCAACACAGACATGATCCTCAGCAGGGTGTTGATGTTCCCAAAGTACTGCATGACTGGCAAACGGAGAGTCTGAAAGATGCTCTCTGGGATAGTCAAGGATGCAACTTTGGTCTTCCACTTCACTCTCCAACAGCACAACTCGGTGAAGAAGTTGTCGGCGTCGGGGAGGTCGCTGCTGTAGAGTGGAGGCTTGGACTTCAGGATCTCAAACATGTAGCTCACGGTCACAGAGCATGGAACTAGGGAGAGGAAGTTCAGGGCTTCCTTGTGGTCTTCAGAGAAATGGTCTTTCACAGCATTGATGAGGTTGTCCACGAGTGGCACACTCAGAGCATCTTTGTAGTACATAGCTGGTTTCAACATGCTATCCCTGGGCAAGGTCGAATTATCAGGCACTTTAATCTGCACACCTAGACTCTGTGCCAGGGCACAAGCTTCATCAAACCAATTCTGGTGAAACACCTTGATGTTAGTCTTCACCCTGTTTAGGGTAGCCACAATGCCACTGATCTGGCAGAGCTGGGAGGCGGCACTGAAATGATCCTTCTGCAGGCCAGCACTAAGCTCTCTGGTGAACGAGGAGGAATTCTTCAAGGCTACCATGGGTACAATGAACTCAAAGTCCCTTATTCGACGTAGCAGATTGCCAGCTTGTTCTGAGATGGGTGGTTTCCATCGCTGTGGGTTGTCTTTGATTTTCTCCAGACATTCAACTAGGGGTTCCAGCATCTGCACAAAAACCTCATAGGAGTCATGCTTCTCTTGCCAGACGGTACAGAACTTTCCCTGTAACTCTTGGATTTTCTCAAAGCTTTCCCTGAGCCCAAATGCAATTACATGGTCTAACTGTTTCTCAAGTGTAGGCAAGCTGCTAAAAAACATCAGCACTTCCTCAAAGGTATCCAGTGCTCGTTTTACAGAGGGCACAGGGATGGTTTTAGACCACCATGTATTGAAAGAGTAACAAGAGCTGTGAGTGCATATAGCAAGAGGGTACTTCTCCTGGATTTTGCAGGCAAAGGCTTTCAGCTTATAGGACACCTCACCAGATCCGAGGTAGGCTTGCCCTCTACAATAGCGTAAATCTAGGCGCCATTCTTTGGTGACAGTCTCAAAAAGGCGCTCGGACATTGCATCACAGTCGAGATCCACATCAATGAATCCCATTAGCTCCAATCGCATGACATCAAAACTGTCTACGAACCTGAGGAAAAGTGGTAGATAATCGGTCTCTCCAAGCCTTACAACGCTGTCAATGAACAGGGAGAAGAACGAACTCCCCACCTCCAGCAGAATGCCTTCCCGTACTGAATCTTCGCATACCGTGAGCACTTCTTTCATCTCAGACTTGGACACATATTCAACTTCTCCGTCTTGTTCCAATGGCGCCTCACTACCCTGCCTCATTTGGCTGTTGTACGCAGCTGTCACAGCAGCTTGCAGAGCAGATTTGAGGGCCTCCTTATCAGTCTCGGCACACTTTGGTTGCACGACTCTTTCGGTTTCCATCTCAATGGTCATGACTTCTGTTTCTTCTTCCTGCTCCTTTTCAGTGTGGTTTCCATCATTCTCCTCAGGGACCGAAGCTGCAATAGAGGAAAAAAGGGAAAATGTAATTGATTAATTTGCAGATGGCACCAGATGAGAAGACATTAGGTGAGAGGCATGTGTACTCGAGTAATCAGTTTGGACACCAGTATGTTAAACGTCAAGAGTAAATCACCCAAGATAAAAGTAATTTTAACCCTGTTCTATATTCAAAGTTAACATTTTTAGGAGCGTATGCAGTGATGCAACTGCTATCTATGAATATCTGCATTGATCCATGCAGCAAAAAGGATAGGCAGGTGCAGATAAAAAAATAAATTTAGTAAAAGAAACATTCCTTTTTTCACCAGCCAACTAGATTTTATTTAATTTAATGCAACATTTAAATGGTTGTGGATGTCTTTTTTCTTAATGTAGGCTGTTTAGCGCTGCACAGGTAAACACCTACCCCCATTTTTGATAGGGTGTTCATTTCAGACTCTATTCTTACGTTTGCAAGTGCTTGAGTACTCTATAATATGGTAATGTGGGTACTCGAACACTGCATTACTTAACATGTCCATCCTTAGACAACATCACAAACTAAATACAATAATTGTCTTACCTGTGGGCTGCACTTCTATCACATCCTCCTACAAAACAAACATCATCATTAAATATATCATATATCCATCATATGCAAATAATTTAAAGCCCTTATAATTGCAATGAGCAATTTATGAGATATCAAATAGACAGCTTACCATATGCAGCAACGCCAAAATTTCAGGGTGCTTCTGGACATAGGTCTCCACCACATCTTCCACATTGAAGTGCACATCTTGATTTACAAAGACAAATGCCATGTTGCACAGTCTCTGGTCATCTGGTGTGGCCATTAGGTAGGACTGGAATCTTTCCAACACCATATTGTACTGCCCGTACACATCTGCCTGTGCATTCACACAGGGAATCGTGCCCAGAACCCTGAGCAGGCTCTGCACATTAGGATAAAACCCAATGTCTGGAATTTTCAAAGTGGCAAATGCTGTTGTCGGCAGGATCCTGCGCTTGCTAGCATGTCTCCACTTCACCTCCCAATAACCAAGCTCATCATAAAATGTGTCGGGCCTTGCAAGGTTATTCAGATTGGCGTCTGCCACTTTATCCCTGCGGATACTAAAATTGTGATCAGCCATGTAAGAGGGAACCAATGAAAGCCATCGGAGAATCCGTACCATCTCAGTGCTAAACACTCTCTTCACCTCATCAGTGAGATACTGCAACACATGCCTGCTTAGAGTTTCTCTGTACAAGTCTTCCAGGGGGGTGTCAGTCACTGATCCTTTGTCTGTCTCAGGTAAGGTCTCCGGCACACAGACTGCCACACCCAGCTTCTTAGCCCGGCCCACAGCGTCAGAAAACCACTTCCTGTGGAGTATTGCAATCTCCTGCATATACTTGTTGACCAGCTTTAAGGCATTGGAGATTGTATACTGCAGAGTGCTGCTGATGCTAATGGCTCCTCTGAGACTTGAGTTGAGTATGCTGACACAACAAAGAGTGTTTTTCAGAACAACTAGGGTCATGATGAAGTTGAAATTCTTCAGGAAAGGCTTGAGATTAGCCATTTGCTCTGCAGTGTCTGCATCTGTTGTTGAGGACGTGGTCATCTCATTGATGCAACTTAGGAATGGCTCAAGGATCTCCAGCATGACCTGAAATGCATCGATGCCATACTCCCAGTTGTCCTGGCAACCCTCTGTGATCCTATCTGCTTCCCCTTTAAGGTGGCCATATGTTGACCTGATCTTTATTTCCAATCTTTTCCTAAGATCAGGTGTTTTTCTAAGTATCTGGGCTACCTCCTCAACTGAATTCACAACCTTCTGAATTGAAGGTATGGGCATGGAGCGAATTAGCCAAATATTGAATGCATACGGGTCACTTGGAGCTAGTACTACCTGAGGAAACTCCTGAAGGATCCTGTTTGTGAGATCTCTCATCTTCTGACACATGCTACCTGTGGTTATGTATGTGAGTCCACGACAATGCTCCATCCTCAATTCCCACTTGTTTCGAATCTCTGAGAGTAGCATGTAAAACAGGCTCTCAGCATCCGCATCACAGGGCAGGAAACCCATGAGGTGTTTCTGAGGGAAACCGGCCACGGTAACTGATCTAATGAACACTGGGATCTGTTCCTTCCCCTCGATATTTGTGACATCTTGAAGCAATATTGAGAAATAACGTGCCAATCTCAAACTGTTCCGGATCTCCTCTTGCATGAGATCTTCAGTGAACTGAAGCACTTCTTTCTGGTCAATTTTTTCCACACAGATAGGGTTAAGAGACTGCTGACCTCTATGGCCTCCCAAAGGTTCATCAGGGTTGGGGTTAGCATCATTCCTAATGCTGAAACCAGAAAAGGCAAGAGTTTCCTTGAAATAGACTTTAAGGATTTCCTTTTCTTTGGAGTTGGGTGTCTCTTCAGTCTTTTGGTCCTCTTCCTGTGATTCACATACAATGCTCTCTCCAGGCTCCTCTTTCAATTCAGCACTTAACTCAGGTGTGACCTCGTCATCTAAGAAAATAGATAAAGTTGGTTGATATATACATAGCAGATCCGTAAGATTATACACTGATGTGAATAACTAGGCACAGTTGGCAAATACATGTCAGTTACCTTTAGACTTCTTCAAGGAAGCAAGCTCTTCTTCAGCCTGTGGGTTGGAATTATTTCAATAATGAGGCAATGAAACAATATTTTCATTACTTGCAGTGTGGTTATATTTAATTACTGGTTACAGGATTTAATAACCAAACGGTCTGAATGTTGAGGAAATACAGGATGTAAAGAATTTCATGACATGGCATTCTTTGCATGGCATTAATTAAGAGGATTGATATAATAGTGTGAATTCCAAATACTTACTGGAACTATTGTTCTTTTCCTAGTGTGGGTCAATGGATTGTTTGAATGGCTTGAGAAGATGAATATTGTTGGAATGGCATCCTCCTTCAGCACCTTCTCAGTGCTGTCCATGCCCTATAAAAAAAAAAAACTTCCTAATTTAACTAATTGTGTCGAATATCTCCTATGTTGAGTGGCTCATTATTATCTTCTATCTAAACCTAATGCCTTGTCCTTACTGATCTTGTAATCATGTTGTCTTCTTTGATGGTGCCCTTTATAATTTATTGATATAACTTTTTTGCAATTTCCCACTGGGGATCAAAAGTACCTACTACTACCACTTCTTATACCATTATTAATACCAATTATTATGGGAAATTATGGCAGGATTGTTTGGCCACCATTATTTATTGAAACATAACCTCCATTCCATCATTATTGATTCAGGACCAGATTATAATTTAAAATAAACCCCAACATTGTATGGTCTATGTTTAATGTGAAACACAACCTAAAACGTGTGTATTTGTATTATCCGGAATAAATAAATTGCAGGAATGGACACAAACTGTTTTTGTCGTAATACTTACAAGAGGACAAATCAGGGATGGCTCAAAGTGATTAGCACATAGTCTGTAAAGCTTGTGCAGTTGTTCAGGAGTCTTTGATGCCAGATCTTGTCGACGACAATTATTTAGCCATTGTTTGCATCTGTAATGTAACCATAGAACACAAGATTACAAAAAGTAACCACACATGAGATGTATACAATGCAATCACACCAATTATGCCTTTATAAATTCAAAACAATTCAACTTCGAGTTGAGCTAGTGGCTAAAACAAGTTAACATTTAGCTTACTGTACCTAGCCCCAAATAGCATGCTAAGCACTGTAAGGCCCTGTATAATTCCTGGAACAAAATGGAACATGCATAACATGCAACAGAAACAAAACAGTTTACAAACTCCAACGGACTCCTAGTGAAAGCATCGGGCATTATGTTGACGTATTATGCAACGAAACCTGCATGCAATGCTTTGGTTCCAGGAATTAGACTGGCCATTTTCAATTAAACTAGCTAGCTAGCATTGAATAGCTTATTTATGTTGTTAGCTAGGGGATACGCAGAACTTTATAAACTGGTGCAGTAGTACTTGAACACAAATTATCACCAAAGTCGACTTATTTTTAGTAGCTAGTTACCTTTCTGCATCCAAAGGAAATCGAAAAAAGAGGACGTTGGATCCCTCTCTGTGTAGATCACAATTTGGTGCGGCACAGCAGTCGGGCATTTTGGGCTGCATGTACTACTGTAGATCAGAATAAACCATGCCTCTCATAAAAATCCGAAACCCTACGTGTCGAGTTTGTAGATACGAATTCTAACGGAATGCTAGAATTAACTTTGCGTTGAAATAACTTATTTCATTCTTAAAAAGTTGATGAGATGCGTGGGGCTCTCTCGAGTGTTTCAACCAGGAAGAAGTCTACCGAGGGACGGAAATGGTTCTATGCAGAGCTTGAATGGCGCACTGATCTCTGATCTTAGTACCATGTGTTCTGCACTGGAATAATGTAATTATTGTGCATTTACTCATCTATAATTTCAATGTACACACATTACAATTCTGCTTATTTCATATTATGACTGTACGTGAATTACAGGTTGAGTTTACAGAATATATAATCCCACCACGAGGCCTCTATCGCCAAACGGTGCATTTATCACGTGACATTTAGAGCTCTATCGTATGCTTCAGATTCGGTTCCATCTGTGGACATCATAGATGGAACGTGTGCTGAAAATAGGCCGCTTGATCGGCGTTCACTTTAGATGGAAGGTTTTTCTTTTCTTTTTTTGTACTCAAGATGTGTTTTGAATCTGAATTGTCATTCTCTCATCTGTTCACTTAACATTTTAGTGGTATATAATGAATAAGTGCCAGAATCATAATTCTATAGTTAACTAATCCATTAATAACACTAATCTTAGAACACTGTCATTATTTCATCAAACAAACTAAGATTTCCATGTCTTTTCTTAAATCAACAATTGAGAAATGCAAAAAATAGATAAACAGAAGCTATATACTTATTTATTGAACAACAAATGTGTAAAAATACTGTAATCACGTTAACAGTTTGGATTAGAAAATGATAAATGCACCCATCAAATTATTTTGTATGATTGTAAGACTATTAAACAGTATTTGTTACATTTTACAGCACCATGTTGGCCTAAAACATTTCTATCATCATCTATTCAATCTATTCAGGTTTTTTTTGTTTGTTTACAACATATAACAGACTCATCTATGTATACCACACACATTGTAATCAAACAATATTTACATTGACTTTAATAAAGATGCCACTTTCTCCAGTCATATCATTCTTTCTCAGGGTACTTCTCCATGTAGGTGTCTACAATGAAGTCCAAGTTGTGTGTAGCATTATAATGCATGTTCAAAAAAATAATACTCTTGGATCTGTGGTCGCCAGGTGTATTTTCCACGTACAGTTTAAGCCGTTTGCGGGCTGCATCACAACTGCTCTCAGCCGTCAAAAACGGCAAGGTGGCAAGCACCTTCAGGAAGGCAAGCACATTGGGGAAGAATTTCACTTCAGCCAACAGCAGGGTTTCGGGGACACTGGAGGGCAGAGTGGTGACATCCTTGACCCTGTGCTTCCACTTCACCCACCAGCAGTGGAGCTCTGCAGGGAGTGTCTCTGCATTCGGAAGGTCATTTTTAAACACATCCATGTTTTCCTCGGATGCGTTGAACTTCAGTTGACCCATGACAGCAGGGACCAGCAACAGACATTTCATGGCCTTGATGTGACTTTCAGTAAACAGATCCTTCATTTCGTTGAGGACATGGGTCACGACGGGGACAGACAGGTGTTCCTTGTAGTAATTCTCTGGCTGCACCTCGGTTCCAGACTCGGAACGATGCTTTCTCAGGTACAGCCTGGGAACCTTAACTTGGATCTCCATTGCAGAAGCTAGGTTGATGGCTTCCTCAAACCAGAACTCGTGATACACATCAATGTTGTCAGAGACCTCATTCAGCGAGTGCAACACAGCTGTCAAATTATTTGCAGCAAAGTAGGTGTCAGTCGCTTGCCCTTGCAAGTTCTTACCAAAGGCACGGGTGAACGACAGGGTGTTTTTCAGCACAACCAAAGCTATAATGAACTCAAAATCAGCCAGGGCTGTAGATATTTCTAAAGCATTGTGAGTGACTTCATCGCTCCACCTCATGTCTTCATTGTCATGAACACTATCCACACAGAGCAAAAGAGATTCTATGATATCAACCGCCACCTCAAACGCATCGTGCCTTAATGTCCAGCTGGTACGACATGCCTCTTTCAACTCATTGGTTTTCTCTTCCCTGCCTTGATAGAATATCGAGATGGCATTTTCTAACTCTAATTTCAGTGAAGGGGCATCCTTGAAAAAGGACTCAATCTTCTTAAAAGTAGACATGACAATCTGCGGCCCTGACAGTGACATACTATTTACCAGAAAGGTGTTCAAAGCAAATGTTGACAATGTCGAATGCAGTATCATAGGATACTTCTCTGTTAACCTGGTAGAGATGGCTTTCATTTTGCTGGCATGCACACCAGAGCACAAGTGGGCTTGCCCTCTGCAGTTTTCTATATTCAGGCCCCACTTGTCAGTTACCATAGATAGCAGTTGCTCTGTTAGGGTCTCCTCATCTCCCTGAAAAGGAAGCAGTCCGACAAACTCCTCCCGCAGGCAGTTAGACTGGTCCACAAATCGCAAAAAAACAGGGAGGTGGCACTGCTCTTCTATGTCCACCAAATCATCTGTGACTAGTGAGAAGAAGCGACTTTCTCTGACCTCCTGCAGGAACTCCTCGCGAACCCCATTCTCACACACCTCCAACATTTGACTCAGTTGTGTGGAGGAGCAGAGCTCTTTTCCAGGAGTCAACACTTGATTCCCAACACTCATTCTATATTCTAACAATGCCTGCACATTACTCAGAGTGACGCTCTCCTGTACATCTACAGCATGCCTGTTCAAGGGAATATTTTGTTTGCTTAGCACCAGAAGAACTTCACAAATGGATTTTAGGATCTCTCTGGGGTCTGTGTCTTCCATAATTATTTGGGAGTCATCTTCGGTTTTCTCTATTAAGTCATCTGGAAGACAAGGCAGAACAAAATACAATGCATTTTGGTATTTTACAGTGAAGTTGACA
Source organism: Osmerus mordax (assembly GCF_038355195.1). NCBI lineage: Eukaryota > Metazoa > Chordata > Actinopteri > Osmeriformes > Osmeridae > Osmerus > Osmerus mordax. Next base: position 8,150,882 of record NC_090068.1, read on the forward strand.
ATCAGGTAAACGACACATCTAAAACTCACCTTTCTTCACTTTACTGTCCTGTGGATCATCTTGAATCTGGAAAATAAAACATCAAATATGAAACACAAAAAGTGTTTGAAGTATAAGTCTATGAATTTGGAAGTTTCATGCAGCTAATCCTTACTTCTCCCTTCCGCTTGCACTGTCCACTTGTGGGGTTAGTGGGCTGGCCTGATGAATCAAATATGGTTGGTATAGCATCCTCCTTCAATGCAGTGTTGTGAAGCTGAACAACAAGTGAGCAGATATGTTAATCATAGTATTGACTACTCCAGCAGTGTGAATACAGAAATGGTTTAATATTAATGTTGTGAATGATTTCACTTACAGTTGTTTCCATCACTGAATCTTCGAAGTGTTTCGCACAAAGTCTGTACTGTCTGTACAACTCGTCTGGGGTTTTGTCTTCAAGATCAATGCGATTGCAGTTTTCAATCCACTTCTTGCATCTGAGAAGGGGAGAAACAACAACATTGGACATTATACAGATAATGCCAATAGTCAGAGCCCAGTAGGCTCACTACATAAGCGGTGTAAGGCCTCGGAAATAACACAAGGCCCCTGCTGAATTATCTATTATTATGTCCATGTAGTCAGTTACCTAAGATGTAGTATCTAGTATTACTACCAGCTAACTAGCTAAAAGGCAAGACAATTACTAATAGTATTAGGCTTACTAGCTAGATAGATAGCTAACTTGCTGTTACCTTTCGCTGTTTCTTGGGAACCTGAAGAGGGGAGGAAGGCTGGGCAGACTGCAGTTGTTACTTGTGCAACTTGAAAAAGCACAGTTGTTCGCCATTGCTGTCAAATGTGTTTCAACTTCATACGTACACCATTTGCATTAGCTAACTATATAATCAAACTACCACAACTCGATGCAAGCCAGTGTGCAGGAAGCGACAACTGCCGTAGTATCCCATGAACCTTTGCATGCATAACATGGCAAAAGCGCGCGTGGCGATGTCTCAAAAGTTACGTCGCATCCTATGTCACCAAGAGCCGGAATCATATAGGAGGAAAATAAAGGAATTTCAGTTGAAAAATGCATTTATTTTAGATAAAGGTTTAATTCACAAATTTTAATGTGTAAGACAAAACCGTTATTGGTGGTTTACATGAAAGAAAGGACATTGTCCTGCAAATCACTGTAAGAAAAAGCACGGCCCCCTGGCAATTTTATTTCTTCTATATTATGTTTTGTCTTACGTTATAATTAAGGTTACGTTTTGTGCTGTTTTCTAATGAGCCTCCTACCACATGAATCACTTTTGTTTAAAACACAAAAAAACCCTCTTTGGTTTTAATGGCAGAGTTAAATCAACATTGAGATTTGCATTGCCGCCACCTACTGTTTAGGAGTATAAGGCCGGCGGTTAAATACGGACAATACGAAATTGATATTATTTTGTCTCATTTAAACTGCAACACAATTCTTTACAAAGCCTCTTTCATCTTTATTAATGAAAGTTGTCAACACTGAACACCAACATACATTCATAAAACTGATTTACTAAAACAAAAAGGTATAATACAAAACATAATATAAGATTAGAAACTTTAGAAAAAGTGAAAGGCCTAGATGGTCTGACTTCCTTGACAACCTCCATGAGTCATATAGGGATTAGTACATATGTAGTGACTTTTGCTCCTCTTAGCGTATGTGTATGTAATAACTGCAGTTAACTTTTTTCCATCAATGAACCAAAATCAATGATGTAAGGTGCCCTTAAGTTACCATGAACAAACATTGGTACCTATCTTATGCATTACAGAGCATTCCCAAGTCTAAGCAGCACAGCACTCAGATCTTCCCAAGGTCTCTTGGATGGTCTGGAAGCTCCTCCAGGAGAGCTGGGTTCTTCCTGTAAATGTAGGCATTGGCATCATCATCCAGCTGCACCAGTTCAGCCAGCGACGACACACAGGGGTCGTGGTCAGTCAGCATGCCAGGCAAGCGGGATGACTTGCGTTGGATGCGACAGGAACGACGCACTGGTGTCAGGAACTTGAGGTCCTTTATGGTGTTCTTCCTACTCGAGCCAGTAGCACTTGCTTCACCCTCCATGGTTTTCTTGACACTGAAGAACAAATATAAACTCAGTATGAGAAATGGATTGAGAGCTAGTAACACTTGCATGGGAATCTACCCAGTCTATGGTTTTCATTTTCAGAGGAGGAGACGAGACTCACCTTTGCAGGTACGGAGTTGTCCTCACGCTGTATTTCACCACAGATGCTCCTTGAGTCTCTGGCGTGGTCCCCGTCAGGTCCTCACAATCAGATTCCCCTTCCTCGCTACAGGACTCGTTTATCTCTTCTGCCTCACTCTTTACATCATCCTCTGACTTGACATCTAAAACAGTCTCAGGCAATTCGTTCTCCTTGTTATCTGGCTCATAGTGTACCACATTCTCCTCCTCAAATTCATCCTGTGTCTCTTGTGGTTCTAATATGGATATAATAATATGAAATACAAAAGTTAGAGAATAAATGCCAACCACCTGATTATAGTCAATTTAATAACTTATTAACATGAATGTATTACTTCAAGGAACAAACGACCCCAACACTTACCATCTACACACTGAGAGGGTGTCTCCATGGCCTCCAAAACATTACAAAGGTTTACTACAACCTACGGTAAAAATGGACAAGAGAAAGTTAGGATACAATCTGGCACTATCATAAATAAAAAGAGCAAATAGTAAACATGCGGTCCCCCACCAGGGATGTCGTTTCTCCCTTGGGTCAGTCAGTGACCAGACTGCCCCCTAGCAGCACAAATTCTACTTTACTATATGACAAACTAAGAAACAGGGACCGTTAAACAGTAGCCCCACCCCCACCATTTTTTTTATTAATATATATAAACATAAAGTTCTTACATCATCAATTCTGACCTCTGGGTCAACCGGGAGGTCCATATCAGAATTGTCAAGCAGGTCTAAAGTTGTGTTCATGATCAGAGGACTTGAGGCACATGCAGTCAGCAGCTCTGGTTCCTGGTTGTTGTCAGGTGGAGGAGCAGTGTTGGGCTCTGGAGCTTGCAGACCAGGCTGTGGTTTAGTCTCAGTCTGGGCAGGAGGTTGAGGCTCACCACTGTACTCTGGCTCAGGGATTATTTGGGATGGGGCCTGGACTTCAATCACTTCAACCAGTCTGGTTATTGGGGCTGCCCGCGATGTCATCGGGGGTCTTTTCAAAGTCTTCCCTTTGGATGCTAACCACTCTGCCAGCTTTGCTCTGGTGGTCAAGAATATAAAGATGGTTGTTAACTCAGAACAGATCACTTACAAAAGGAATTTACACAATTAAGACGTTTTCACTGACAAATGCTTTTGAATTGTGGTAATAAAAAGGGCACACACTTTCTCTCTTCAGCAGTGTCCGTGTGTACTCTGTACTGACTGAGGGTGCTTGATACAGCAGGCTTGTTGACCTTCGGATTTCCAACAGGCATCTTGGGCTTGGTTCTCCGTGACTCTGTTCCCTTGGATACCATAGCAGGCTTAGTGGAGCTGGCACGTGCCAGGTATCCACATGAAGCATGTCTGGCAGGGGGACCTGCATCGCGAGCGGCGGCAGGCCTGCTGGCAGCAGGGCATTTGGAGACCGGATTTGGCCCGTCAGACACGGATTTGGAGGGTTGACCTTGAGGAGGCTTCTGTGTGCCACGCCCATGCAAATCAGCGATGGATTTGGATTTGACTTTGGTAAAAAATTTTGTCTTCTGTGTTTCAACCTTGGGCACTGATGGTTTTGTGGATGCTTTGTTTTCTACTCCTCCATCCAAGCTACAACTAGACTTCCAGATAGCCCCAATTTTGGACTGGACAACTCTGCCTTTGTAGGTGCCTGGTGCAGGCTTAGAGGGTATGGAAGCCTGTGGCTTTGGAGCCTCTGTGACAAGCTTTCTCTGTCTGACAGCCTGTTTGGTGAGGAAAGCCTGGCTAAGTGTATGGCGTGATTTAGCATCACTTGCTGCCCTTGCATCTTTCTGCCCTGTCTTGACCTTTTTCACAACATCTGCTTCCTGTCCCAGAATAATTTCCTTTTCATCAACCTTTGAATGCAAAGGAGCAAATGAAGTTGTCACTGTTTTGGAGACCTCCCTTGTATTTAAGGTCTTAGTGAGACCACTTGCTGGTCTCGTGTTCTCTTTGTTACCCTAATGTAGACAAAATAGACATAGCTACAGGTTAGAATACATTTTAAAAATACCAATTGGCAATACGGTGCCAATGTAATTCAAGAATCTCTGTAGTCTCGCCTTTTGAATTCTTCCTTTCGTAAAAATGTGCCTACTGTACCTTTTTAAGGTTGACCTTTACTTTTGAAATAGTCTCCATTGCGTTTTCGACGTCCCCAAACACAGTCCCTAATAAAAAAAGACAGCCATTAGCATGCTAGTTAAACAACAATGAAATCAACAATTCTACAAAAACAAACTAGTTAGCTTTCCATAGGCAGCTACAGTACAGTTAGATCTCGTATAGTTTACAGAAATGCTGGCAGTCCATGTGCACGAACATTATCTAGCTTCACTTCACTGACTTTAACGTATACGGCGAGTAGTCATTACATCACAACTTTAGTAATTTGTTCAGAAATACAGCAGATTTATTTCAATGTATACGACTTACCTGTGCAACTTCACTTACAAAACTGAGGATTTGTCAGATATCCTAGGTCTAGCGTCGCAACAACGTCTTCTTACGGTCTCATTCACATTTAAGTTTGGCGCTGCATTAGATACGAAATGCTTCTTTTGCATTGGTCAACATGGCGTTGGTAGACGATTCGTTTAGCCAATTGAATGCCTTTTCCTAGAGAAACGGACTGAATGTATTGGGCATTAGATATTTGGGAGGCGGGCTCTGTTTCTGAATAAGGACTACTGTATGTTTGAATGTTTGAAACATGCAAGAACATTCCTCGTTCAGGTTGCCTACACCCAAATAGACATCGAGCTGACTGACAACTTGATGTGCATCCCACTGATTCACAAACGTCTTTCGTGTTGTCCTATATCTCGCCTACGTGATTGCAGCAATATAAAAAAGCGAGGGAATGTTTCTGGAATGTAGCTGTCAGTTAGTTACATCATTGACTAGAACCCCTACAAATCACAAAATCACAATCTCTAAACATAATGTAAACACCCGAGGGATGAAAACAAAAACGTTCTGTCTCGAATGTCCCAGTTTACGTAGGACACAGACTGATCCCACTGTGTTAATGTTTCAGTATATTTATTTGAAGGAGTAAAGTAATGTTTGTCTTACGACTGACATTACAAAAATGTTTCCCGCAGCACTTTTCAGTTAAGGCGGCCGCATAAGCAAAACACGCCTTCCGCCTTAACTACGTCGTCGTCATCGTCGTCAACAAAAAAACGGTCTCCCTTTGCTGCAGATTATCATTAATCATAAAAGGATTGTCGCAGGGGCAGTAGTAGATGGTTTGGAGATCAGAAATCGATGCATGATAAAAAGTTTTTCTTTGTAGGTACAAACACGCACGCAAAGAACAATCGATGGCTAACGAAGCTAAAAGACTACTGTTAACGTCTTTAACCCGTGTATCTTCTATGAAAACAAATAAAGATTACAACCGAAACAGAAGTATAAAATTCCAGGGTCTAACATTAAACACCAATGCTACACTTTACTATTCGTCAAAAGCCCTCCACAAAAGACCGATATACAACTTCGAGAACAAGTGAGTGAGTGGCAAGAGATTCGAGGTTGATTTCACTTTTATCGGTAAACATGGATGCGGTCAAAGCAGGCTGCATCCGGCCCTGTGTCCAATGGTGATCTCTAGAGAAAGGTGCATATTGCACGTCCTGATTGCATCTCGGGGGTGTGAGAAGCCACCTCTCTGAAATGAGTCTCTGCAGGTTGGGATGTCTGTCAATATTCACTTTATTTCTATTAATCTCAGCATTTCTTTCAGATGCATATGTACCCAGCTCACTTGTGAGTTGTGCTATTTTTTAGAACAGGCCTGGCCGACTCATGTGGTCCTTGGGGGCGACCTGGTGCCTCCGGGCACCGTGTTGGTGACCCCTAGTATCGCACAAACTCCCTCTTGAGGGGAGTTTGGGGGGAGCGCATTTATCTGGTCATGCGATCATAATCATGATAATATTTGTATAGTTTAAAAAGACAAATGACAATCTTTAGTTAATCTTTTTAATGAAATGCTGAAATGGTGTAAATTATAAATGTTTGGAAGTCAAATTACAATAAAATCTTTTGTGAATAACATTTCTTGTTCAAATTAGCAGATAGTCATAGCAAACTGCAGTTACAAATGAAGTTTATAGGACCGTCTATTAAATTCATCATTATATCTAATAACAATATAAATCCAAAGGCCAATTCCTGTCATTAGTGACAGCACGTTGCATGCCAGTGCCCAGTCTGAGGCAGTCTTTGCTCCTTCCACATCTCTCTGGGCCATTTTTTGTGAAACCTAAAATGCCAAAAGATTCAGATTTGAGATAGACTTCAGGCTTTTTAAGAGTAGACTGCTCACATCACACAAAGACAACAAGACTCACCTGTCTGGAGTAATTGAGAGCCACAACACCAAATGGGAAGCAGCAGAAGATCAAATTGAGCACAGACCAGCACCTGTAGTCGGGCACAGACTGTTGGACATGTTCGAACGCTCCTCTTTGCATCTGCGACTCAACATCTTGGGATGGCATATCAGCAGCCTGATGAGGTTGTTTGATGCAGGAAGGTCAAAAAATGAGCTTCAGCAATCATTTATACCTGTTGGAAAAAGGACCACCCACAAACATACCACAGTTTCTATGTGACATGCAGTGAACGGATAGCTAAATCAAAGTATTTTGGAAGCAGTAAATTAACAATGCTTAACAGGGTGTTTTCCACATTTAAAAAAATTCAATACTGAATTAAATTGATTCTCCCAATGAAATAGAACAATTTGACTGACTAGACCTGTCAAGACAAGAATCATATTTTTACTTAATTTGAGGGTTGAATAAAACTCAAGAGATGGTCATAGAAAGAGTATTAATCTAGTTGTATTCATTATCTTGTAAGTAGGAAAGGCACAATTCTGTAACTACATGTATATAGATCCTCTCTGAAAAGAACATGGTGATAAAGAAATAACAAAAAATGAAAGGTAAATTGTTTCACCATGTCTTGTAACATTCAATATAATAAGTGACTCTTGAACTATGGCAAGATGTCTTGTATCCAATTCTTGAGAAACTGCAATGGCTTTTTGAAACTGCAAACTTTCCATGAGGTGCACCTACTTTTGAAGTTTTTGGAAATGTGGCCACAAGACCCACATTGTAGTTAACCCTAAAGCTCCAGAAATAGGTCACTAAATGATTAGACAGAACCTACTGTTCTTTAGTCAAAAACATACTTAATTTTATCATCAACATAATAAAATCTAGATAAAGAAGTGGGTACTTTCCATTTCATAATTGTATTTGGTTATGCTGTGATGAGATCCACAAAAGTGATCTCTAAATGTTTTTGTATTGTGTGTGGTACTTTATAAACTTATGATGGCCTAGTCACAAAAAAATTTCTTCTTACACTGTAATTATAGTGAGTTGTTAGATTTCTGGCATCTTAACAATTGTGTTATGCAACTAAAACTCAAAAGCATTGCAACTTAAGTTCTCCTTTAACCGTTGGCAAAGCATATTTAAAAACAAGAATAATTTAACAACAACTTGTTTATCCCTCTTTAATTGACCATTGTAAAAATTCAAAGCTCACTGACAAATGTATCTTTTGGCCACTGATTGCAGAAATCACCTCTTGACATTGAATTGGACGTTATGACACCACATCCCTCTGTTATCCAGACAAAACACCACACTGGTAGGTAAAACAAAATCAAAACAAATCTCATTCTGGAATTCCCAACAAAAAGTATAAAAAGTTTGAATTTCACACTCGTCTGCTGACCACAGGGAAAGGCTTCAGTGCTGTGTGCTAACAGGTGTGTGAACGCGGACAGGTAGGGAGGCTTTACGTCCGTGACAGTCCTCGGTTGTCCAGATCTTTCACCTGAAAAAGGCGAAAGGTTTAAACACAGGCCTTTTTTAGGTCACACAGTAAATTCACGGGATGTGGTTTACTCGCCATAACCACACTGAAGCTATTGTTCTCATGATGAGCTAATGTTCTCAAGTACAGCTGCACATATGACACACACAGTGGTATGACAGCCCGTTTAGTTGGTGCACCGCACCCTTATTTGATTTTCCGAAAGGTTCAGTTGATAAAACTTCCTGTAAGTCGCTCTGGATAAGAGCGTCTGCTAAATGACTAAATGTAAAACAGGAACTTGTGTACCTTGTATATTCTGACCAGCCAATGCTCTGTTGTATAGGCTTCCTCCAGCACATCCAGCTCAAAGTCTTTGTTCCCAATCTCAGCATTTCTCACTCTGTCATAGCCAGGGGGACGCTCTAGAAGAAGGGATTAGTAAGGAAATGATTTGATATATACACTGACAATGATATGACACTGTGGACACCTAATACATGATCCCAGTAATCTCTTGTGTAGACCTGCCATACAGGTAAACCCGTGGAGTCACTCACTGGCCTCTGTGTAGACCTGGCCGAAGCGATAGTAGCACATCTTGTACATGAGGCAGTTGAGCAGGACAGGAGAGCCCTCGCGGTCCACACGGAACTCCCCGGTGGGGGTGTAGTAGTCGTGCTCTTTGATGTGCTTGCCTGTATCCGTACTGCCCCCGATACGCACCATCCACAGGAACTTGTTGATGTCTATAAGACACAGAGAGAGAGAGACGGTGTCATAACGCGTTTCAAGTTCAAATAACTTGCTGTAGTCAAGGTCAGAACTTATGCAAATCCAGCAGGGAGAGAGGAAGTATTGATACCGGTGTGTGAACATACCGTCTGAGGAATAACCTGTCAGTCCACCGAAGATGACAAGGACATAGCTGACATCGAGCTCCCGCATGATCTCATAGGCCTTCTCCTCTGTAGAGGCCATGGCCTACATATGACAAAGACAACATTACCCTTACATGACTGGGACCAAACAGAGTTGAAACCATGTCAAACACACTCCCATCCTTCTGTACAAAGGAAGGGAGAAAGGAGTAAAACAACAAGATCGCTACCTGTCCAACTCTGGAGATGTGCGTGTTATTCCACGTGTTGTTGTCCACTAGAATGGTTCGATTAGCCATAGCCGTTATCTGGTAACCGTAATCCCACCACGACATCACTTTAGCGTCCTGGAAACACAGCAGAAAACACAAGGATTTCCTAAGTGAGTCAGGTTAAGCCAGTGGTTAGGTGGGAACAGACAGAGATGGAGCCCTGGGTCTGACCTCGGGGGTGTTGTGGCGAAGCCAGTAGTAGGCCTCTCTGAAGTCGTCGAAGATGATGCGGCTGCCGTCGCCACCACGGGCTGACAGCACAATGGAGGGGGAGGAGTAGGCCTCGCTGGTGACCCAGGTGGAGTGGAAGGTGTACGTGATGAGGAAGAAGGCCATGACGAGAATCATCCCGCTGGCCACCTTGACAGAAGGATACGAGAGAAGTTATTTCCTGATCCAGGACCAGACATGAAACCACCAGACTTATCAACATCCTTTCCAACGAATGGGACTACCATTACAGCGAGGAGTTACTCATTAACCCCTATCCTAGTGAAAGGGGGCACTCCTCGTCAGTCAGGTGTTGCATCGGTGGTGCTCACCTCGTTCTTGATGGGGTAGGTGGCGTCCGCCTGCTTCTTGCTCTTCTTGTCGGGCCGGCTGACGTCCAGGTTCTTCATGTAGGTGGTCAGCACCTGGGACACGCCGATGCCTGACAGGATGCACATGACCGGGGCCAGCACCAGCATCAGACGCACCTTGGGGACAACAGAGCCCAATCAAAACAGAGGAACTTGGCATATGCCTAACCAAGAACAATAGTCGGTCAAAACATATGCTCGGTCATTGGCATTGAAAATTGAACGCTGACCCTACAAATTCAAGACCTTTTAGGAATTGTGGTGCTTTTTAGGACTTACCATGACAGCTGAGAAGTACATGCTGGTAACTCCGTACATGATGATAAAAATCCTGGCATCGGACAGGTTGTTGAAACAGTAATACAGACCCACTGTGAAGAGAACCGTGACACGACCATTAATGCAACCATGACCACACCACCTTTCATAATATACATGGGGCCCATGTATATTGCGGAAGGCCCATATCCCTGATGTATGACGAGAGAGAGAGAGCGAGTCCAGTGTGTTTACCTGGGAACATGAAGACAAGCAGCTGCAGGTCAAAGTAGTAGGAGGACCAGGTGGTGGGCTGGTGCTCTGACACAGAGGCGATGATGGGGATGTTGTTCTTGGCGTACGAGGGGTCCAGCAGAGAGTAGAAACGTCCCGTCCAGGGGGAGATCTTACCTAGAACGCACAACAGCGTGGCACAGTGGCCTCAGTCATATGTGACCCGGTTTTGCCATCTCTGAACCTCTCACCACGTCTGAGACAACGATCGCATATGCATTTGCCACCACACCAAACACTTTGCGAGATACTGCGGTGTATTTGGATCTGCAACCATTTCAAATCTTCAACAGCAATCCAACTGCTACGGCCGCCACACTGTACATGCACATTTATCATGTGTAGCCAGAGACGGCGCCCTCTTGTGACGGCAGAGGCGCAGTGCGCGGTCTTACCGGTGAGCATGAGGACCGTGCCCACAGACAGCAGGACGAAGCCCACCAGGGAGATGACGCTCTTGAAGAGGACCTCAAACTGCTGGGTGTTGAGCTTGCTGCGCAGGTAGTCCACAAACGCATGGATCTGGCACAGGCCAAACACCCCAAAGGCCGCCATGTGCTCAGAAGACTGCACTGGCTAGAGGGGCCACAGGGGGGGGGGGGAGAGACATGGTGGTGAATCCACTGACTCGAATCAAACTTAAGCTGTCCCGTTCACAGACACACAGGTTAACTTCTAACCAAATATTGGATAGATACCTACAATTTAATTAGGTTTTATTCTAAATCTAGACAGGAGCATACAACACTGATCCCAGTCCTGTCCGAGACGATTAGCAATTTAACCAGTTCGGAGGACGAATACGCGTGGAGGGTCGTGGAGGGGTACCTGGAAGCCCACGAAGGAGATCTGCATGGAAAGGATGGTTCCCAGGCAGTAGACGGTGCAGTAGGCCACGTAGATGCGGTGGGAGAAGCGTCCAGTGAGCATGAGGACCAGTACGTGCAGCGGGATGAGGTTGATCAGGAACACGTAGCCGCCCCAGGACGACACCTGCACAAGCGGGACACCGGGTTAAATGGGGGCCAGATCATCACCCAAAAGAGCCGAGGTTTAGCGATTCCGATACCGAACGTCCAACTCTGTTCAACCCACCATGTAGAAGTAGGCCAGAGCGCAGATGGAAGACCAGTATACTGAGCCCGTCTTCACTGCCTTGATCCACATGTAGTATGTCAACAGCATGCAGAAGATGGCAATCCCTGGGTAGAGAGAGAGGGGGGGGGGGAAGCATGCTCAACTAAATTGTGAACAGGGGAAGCTTTTAACTGAGGGCGTCGTGTGGTTGAGGCCCGTACCTTCATTGTCATAGGAGCCGGCTACAGAACGAGAGATGTACCCGGGCACCACGGCAATCATGGCGGCCGCTAGGAGCCCGGCGCCTGCATCCTACAGAAAGAAAGAAGTCTTGAGTTGCTGTGCCAAAACCACCACCGACTATTTCTACAGCATTAGCTCAAAATAAATTCTGTCAACGTGCTTGTTGCCTTTTTTCAAATTCACCAAACGTTGACGCATACAGTGTGCGCGTGTGACGGAGTACCTTGAGCTCCTTGGTGAAGTGGTAGGTCACGATGGTCGTGAAGGAAGAAAAGAGAGGAGCCAGAAAGACGCAGACGTTGCGGATGTCGATGGTGATGTGGAAGAAGTGGAGGGCATGGTACAAGGCTGCAGAGGTGACCATCAGACCTGCAGGGAGGGAACAAGTCAAGGTGCATCGGTGTCAAATTGGCTGAAGTGGCCATTATAGTGGCCGTCACATAAAAGTGAATTGAAACCCATTCGAATCAAAGGAAAATTTCTCAAAGGAAAGTAGAACAGCTCCCCCCCCCCCCCCCCCCCCCCTATTGTCTCATAGCAACCCTATTAACGGCACTGGAATATTTGACATCTTTATTCAATTTCGACCCAATCTCATTCTCACCTGGGTAAATGGTACCGCCGATGATTCTCCCCAGAGGATACCATGCCCGGTCATCAAACCAGTTATGGAACTTGTAGAAACCCTCCTCTGTCAGGAAGCGGGTGGTACGGTAGTTGAAGTATCTGGGTTGAAACAAAGTATGAGCAGGCACCATACTTGGTGTTGTCTTGGTCACAAATGAGGGAATTTAAATGATTAAATAGCCTACTCAACTTACGGATCAAACTCATGGATGACACTCTCAAACCTCAACACGGAAAATAGTCTAGTAGAAAATGCTGAAAAAAAAAAAAAAAAGAGATCAAGTCTCAACAATGTGCTGCTCACTGTATCGCAAAAGCCAAGGATACTTATGTTTGAGTGATACTACAGGGGAGGAACTGTTTGAAGACTGCATAGGTGCGCCTCATTTGGAGTTTGTGTAGAAGTACAGAGATGTAGAATGAGGAGACTCACAGAGGATAGCAGCCATAGACAGGATGAGCAGCTTCAACAGCGTGTCCTGTTTCTCATAGGACAGCCGTAAGAAGCCTAACTTGGTCATCTTCAAACAGGGTGGGACGACTGACCCTTAGTATCCTAAATCAAGTTAAAAAAACAATGCATGAGTTAAGGTTATTCATGCATGTAGGATATAAATATAAGAATGCAATGAACACTGACAAAAAACCTGAACTGATAGAAATGTCCCAAACTAAAATAAATCACTGAGGTCAAAGACATGGTAACTGACTCCTGTACCAACCAGATAAGGACACGCAGGGTTTGTGTGGCGTGGACCAACACCAGGAAATACTTGGCTAGCTGCAACGCCTTTGTATTTGAGAAACTATACAGCTATATGAGCTAGCTAGCTAGCTAACATGAGCTGTCATTAACGCGCTGCTTTCATTGCATTAACGACATGACACTGACCATTTAGTCAAAACACAACTAGTTGTTTGATTAATTCACTGTGCAACATGTCAATGTGATTAGTTAGCCTTAGCCAAAATAGTGGGGCTAGCAAACGCTTCCAATTGTCTTAAAGAAAGCGATAAAGTAAACTTACTTTGACAGTAGTAACTGTTACAAAATGTTAACGAGACACGCATGCAATAACTTTCGTTAAACAGTTGTGAGTTTGCGAACTATGGATTATACGTCTGTTCGGGTTTTCTCGGGTACGTGGCTGAAAACCAGTGCAGTGCTGCAGATGATTTCATTCAATTCAAGCCGACATGCTAATGCTATGCAGCTAGCTAGTGAACTACGGTGTCTATCAAGGAAAGGGAACCTTCATTTTTTTCTTATTCCCCTGAAGTTGATTTTAGTACATACAGGAGGACAGTACAACAATAACGTTATTAGTCTATTTTAACAATTTCCTTTGCAAATCTTAGACCTGCACTTACCCACTCCGTTCCTGTATCACAAACACTTTTCACATACAACCCTGCTTTGTATCTCGATCCCGCCCAATAAGCCCATACGACATGATTATTGGTTTAACATCGGTCCTCAGTAGCCTTACTCTTTTCTGATTCGCCAATAAGTTGTCATTTTTTTTCTCTTCTTGGGCCTGAATAGTGACGTGTCCTTGCTACCTAGTGAGTGCGGAGGCTGTGAGAAATCATTATGATATAAAAAAAATATGTATATTTTAGGGGGTGTATCCATAATTTGACAGCAAATGACACTAGAAATGTGCTATAAATGTAGTTACTGTTGGACCTACAGTTAGTGTCTAATCACATAAGATCTGACCCTAAGTTCCCATCACATAGGTCTCACGGTTTATAAAGTCAAAGATCTACAAAATCACTTGCAGTAAACATGAAAACGGTATAATGGACTGCACCATTACTGTAACTCCAATGAAAAACAAGTGAAGGAGTCAACATGTAATGTGTACTGACCAATTTTATTGAAATTAGGCATAATACTTTTACAAAACTTCACTCACAAATATCAATCTGCATACTTAAACACTATGCACTTCTTACAATAATTACATACCGTTTCAAAAACACTTCCCCTCCCACCAACCCATAATATGACAGAAAGAAAGCTAGATGGGGATGATACCCCACGGTAGAGTTTTGGTTAAACATTCAGAGCCTACTGACATCATGTACAGTACAAGTGACAAGATGCCCATAGTCTGTATGGATTTGCCAGTGGAGAACATATAACAATCAGTGGAGGGATTCTCCTCTATTATAAGGTGTGCACCATCCTTCATACAAAACCCTGTTAGATCGGTGATCTGTGATGCCTTCCTACAGTGTACTGCAGTTCTTTGTGTCGCATTGATAAAAGTAAAATGAATCCAAACAGAGAAGATCAAGCAGTTTGGCAGTGTCCTCTGACCCAGCAGCAGGGCCCATGTAGCTTTGTCAACCTTCTACACACCCATAGAAAACCACTTGTTCAAAACAGTTTGCGTCACCTATTAACACTACAACCAGTCATTTTTGAATTTGGTTAGTAAGGATGCTCTTTCCTTTTGATGGGATATTTAGACCAACTCCCTTGCTGAAATGTAAAATGTGATTCCTCGAAAAAAAAGCACTTATAGTTAAAAGAAAAGTCTCCCTTTGTTTTTACTGCACAATATTATTTCTGGCTGTTAGACCAAAGACGTAGCTGTGAAAACCTGACTACACAGACAAAAAGCAATGCATGTGCAAGAATACAACCAGTCTGGGAGAGAAGGTCACTTGCAACCCAGAAGAATGTCACAAGACAACACCATGTGCTTCTCATATCAATGAACATATTCTCCTTCAATAGGGATGGAGAACATGCGTTTTCTTTTTGTTACACACTTTGGATGATTTATGTCTCCACTCATTCTTTCATATAAAGAACACAAAGAATCACCTGACCAGTGTAAAAAGCTGTCTCTAACTCTAATTAATGTAGCTTAGGGTTTGGTAAAAATGTAACCTATTCCTTGTACTCCTCCATATCACCAACTGCTGTAAAATGGTAAACATTGCAATTGTAAGCATAGGGGCAAAAAAGCAGAGAAAAATGTATGCAACTGTGTGCTGTATTTGAAAACGCCCAAAGCACTCAAAATGGCACATCATACATAAAAAAAGCTATTTAACATAAAGGAAATTAAACATTATCACATTAGTGTTGTTTAAGGGTGAGGCACAGGGCAGTCAAATCCCCCAAAAGTTATTCACATTAAAAACACACCTGATAGGTGCACCTAAAGAATATTAAAGGGCCACAGACTCAATAAAAACACTAAAAACTCTCCCTTGAACCACACAAACGTCATTTCTCCTTCTGATGAGTGATTCTTCTCCCAGAATCGCACACTTTTTTTTTACTGACTAGAACTGATAGCCGGCTCTCTGTCGCCCTCTAGGGATCATCACTGGGAAGACAGGGGTCTCTGGCGGGTGGGCGAGGCGTGGGGGGACGGCAGCTTCTCGGTGGATGTGGAGGAGGTCAGGGAGGACTGGAGGTGGACCGTCTTGTGGAACAGCTTGTTGCTGATCAGGACCACCAGGGAAAAGAGGCGCAGCTGGAAGTGGCTGTTGGACACATGAGGGGGAAAGTCAGTGTGAGGGTGGATGATGGTCAAGTCTTTTCCAATTTCGGGTCATTAACTTGTCACTGTACTCACTACAGCTTCGTTGGGGTCTTGGCCTCGTTAGCGCTGATGATGAAGAGAGGGAAGAGGATGGAGAACAGACAGCCACTGTTGAAGAGGGGGGAAACATTGACATTCAGACTCATATGAGAGGACATAAATCCCTGTACTGAAAGTGTGTGTGGAGGGTAGTGGAGTCTGGAGGGGGACAACCAGTCTCACCTAATTATATATGAAGATGGGAGGGCAGTCAACAGGGCCATGGGAAGACCAAAGCCAAAGTAGTAGGGCCAGTTTCTTTCAATGTTGGACAGCCGTTGGTGCATCTCAATTCCTTAGGTAAAAGTAATAACTAGGTTGAAAACGACAGTTTCTTTGCTTGAGGGCGATGGCAATTCTTCGTCAAGGGCACCCTCATTCAGATGCAGCGATCTGCCACTCACCGTGGTTGAACCAGCGATACTCAAAGCAGTAGAGGGAGTAGAGCAGAGACATGTGGAGCAGGCTGACCATCTGTCCAATGGCATCGATGGGAAAGAGACTGACGATCATTCCCTGGAGAGTCATGAAAAATAGAGGTAGATGAGCTGAAACACTGAACTCCAAATTGATAGATGTCAATCCGCAGGGGCCTAGAGTACATGGGACAAGGTCATATAGGGACAGCCGTACCTGAATAAGGAAGAGGGCCTGGAGGAGGAGGTTGAAGAGCATGTCTGCAATGATCTTGCTGACGCTAGGGAAGGGTTGTGCCTTTCGACCTGAAACCTCAAATGCCAGGTCGGCTATGTCCTGCAGCACACAACAAAATCATTCTGATTTTCTACCTCTCAAGATCGACACAGCAGTATGAACACACTCCACGGCCAACAATTCAGTTTTAATTATCCACCACGAATCACTGTACTGCCAAAGGCCTCACCTGAAACCAGATGGCATTGACTATCTTGCTGAGTACAAACAGAGGGAGCACCCAGAGAGCACTGAACACTGAAGTCAAAATAAACTCCAGCCAAGACCACACGTTGCCATGGAGAGAGGGGTCACCTGATAGGACACAGCACTATTGAGTTACATGTTTTTCAAATAATCACAGTACAGATAGTTACGGAAAGAACCCACCCACAAATCTTAGCTGTCATACATACCGATGATTCTTGCTGTGAGAGTCTGCAGCAGAGGAATAAACACCCGGTAGAAAAGAAACAGACTGAGCTGTGGAAGACAGATCAAATAAGCTGCACAGAATGTCATAGCAGTAAACTGCTCTGTACTTATACAGTATATTCCACAACTGCAGATATATTGTTTTGATGTTTGTTTGCTTTGAAGTCTTACCCAGAACACTCCCCCGTTCCATGCACAGCACTGAAAAATCCTACTGGCTAGTTTGGGTTCACTGTAACAGAGAGCAACTGTGTTCATGAAACGAACCCCCCACAACCAATCCTGCTGCCACGGGGCTCACATGTGTTAGTGCTGCTGCTGCTGAAGAAGCCCACCTGTCTGGTTTGCGCTCCTCGCTCTGGGCCCGTCTCTGTGCCAGCGCCCCGCTGGCTCTCCGCCTGCGCTGCTCTTCCCTCTTCAGCTGAATGCGGGCATCCAGCTTGGAGATGGTGCCAATTCCCCAAATCGAGTCCTTGATCCCCTGAAAAAAACAGGTAGTAAATCTTGTATGAACATTATTTTTTTTTTTTGGTTACCATGCAACCTGGGGTTGATAAGGTTTAAAGTAAATAACAGAAGATAAAATGTCAATATTTGGTCAAAGCCACTGTTATGTAGCGCTGTTTTTGAGCTCTAAAGTATGAGGACTTAAATGACATTTGGGAAAATGTTATTGACGATTGCATGGTTGTGCCCTCGTTTGTTGTCACTTGTGTGTGAAGGCAGAGTGCACTGCTGACCGTCGCAACATTGCGGAGGAAGGCTCTGACGCTGTCGGTCATCTCCAAGCCAGCTGCAGATCCATCAACTGCAGAAGGAGGGGGGGCTGGGGACCTTTTCAACTATCATGGCACGGAGGGGCTCACCCAGCAACCTGTTTGAACACAGAAGAAAGTTGAACAACTTAACATTCGGCTTGTTCGCATGCCGTAAATTACTGTTCAAATTAAGTTCTAACAACCTAATGATTTTCAAGCAGAAACATGTTATTATGACTAGTGTGATAACATTTGATACTAAATTACTTGCTGGTTATAGCCATGGTGTAATAGTTCAGACTACTGTAATGAATGGGTCGTTATGAAGCTCATTAGAAGCCTGATAACCAACATCATTTGAATCAGGTGTGTTGGAGCAGGGAAACAAAAAAACATGCAGGACAGTGGGTCCTGAGCACCAGGGTTTTGTTTCCCTCTTCTAGGTCCTAGAAGATGCAGTTGGACCATAGTCTTATGTAAATGCACTAGACTGATAACTGATACTAGATAGCGTGCATTAATATCCAACTTTAACGAGTTGTTCTGATGTCTGACAACATATCCCAGTACAGCTGTAATGTAGTCTAAAGAAAGCTTTCAGTTCGACAGAAAATAGCCAGCTACACAAGATACAATTATTAATTTCACCACAAAATTCGATGAATCGTTACTGAATCATACAGTATCAAAAAAAGAAAGTTGCCTTATTGTACAACAGGGCAATTAAATATCCATATAAAAACACAAGGAACTTACGACTCGAGGCAATAAGGCTAGCTAGCTGGCCACAAATGTTTTTCATTAGCTAGACAGAGCTAGCTAACTTAGCTACTGTACCCGTCCCTACAGTAGCTGACCAGCAACAATATATGCTGATTTAACAAGTAAGCTCGTAGGCAAGTCAGATAGTTAAACACATATTCACTCTTACCTCATGCGACAACTAAACAAAAGTCTTCACTTTACCTCTTCTTACGGTTTCACCTTTTTTAAGAACAACAACAAAACCTAAACCAGCTAACGCAGGGCCGTAACTTGTGTATTGCGCAAGCTCAGCCTCAGTCAAGTAATTGTGGGATATGTAGTGATGTGACGGAGGCGTAGTCGTTTCAAACGGCGTTTGTGTAACAAATGGTAAACGCACTGTTTCGTTCCAGACTAAGTTGACTATGATATTTTATTTTACTCCAATGCTGGGCAGATTACCATCTACTGTTGAAAATATTACATTATATAAAAGCTCAATAATTCACAAAATGTCTATATCAAACTGTCTGAGGAATCCACAGGACATATTATGCAGATCGGTTTGGCCATTCTTGCATGACCCCAAAAGTGAAAGACTAACTTCTCTAAATGCATGTTTATTAGGCTACTTTCAATTCAAACGATCTACAGTTGTGTCAATCAATGCCGTTGGGCTTAAAAAGGCAACACTACCTAATTTTAAACACAAATAACAGTAATGGGTGTGGAAGTAGGCCAGACATTATTAGAATAATATGGTGTATATTTGAGATTTTTCTGTACAATTTTGAAAAAGTTATTGAGCTTCTCGAATAGGCCTATATAACTCTTCACCTCAACATTTATTTGAATAGCCCTAGACTAGAGAACACAGGTGCCCTCCCAGCCAAGACACATAGGTAGGCCTTACCATGCATCTGTGGCAGTATTTTGAATATAGTAAAATTACATGCGCAGAGCTACATGACCAGGTTAAACAGGCCAAATCGTAAAGCCATAAAGTGCATCCCAGGATGTTTTTATTCATTAATATTGGCTTTCAATTAACTAATAGAAACAGTGTCTTGAAAGTAACCGAGTGTTATGTTTCTGTGTTGTCCAGTCCTGGTTTTGTATGTGTCTGTCCAGTCTGTGTTCCAGGTCACATACACCAATACTCCGGTCCACATCTTCCAGTTCACCTCCCAAACAGACACTTGTTACCACAGACATCATCGGCTACCCATTCCATCACCTACAACCTCGGCTCCCTCCTCATTCCCTCCTGTCTGGCTTACACGGACCTCACCATCATCACCCTCTGTGTGGCTACAATAAACCTGGTTCATATCACATCAGCATCTGAGTGTTGCATTTGGGTTCACCTGTCACTTCCTAGGCATCCGGGTTCATAACATTTAAGCTATATCAAGAAAAGGGGCCTAGTATGTCACGGTCACTTTTTTGTATCTTACAAACACACACAAAATGTACGTCTAGTTAACTTCCACATAACACTTCTAATCTTAAATAATCTTAAGAAGCATAGGCTAATATAGTGTTTGCAGAAACCCACAAAGCTAGATTAAACCCACAAACCACAAAACTTACTCAACATTTTGTCGGTGTTTCATTAGCCTAACTTTTATGCAAACGATCTAATAAGAGCCACCCATTGGGCGGTGCGATCATCGTTGGGACTATCAGTTTATTGTGTTGGCGTTAATTCTGTGTGGTCCTCTCACTTTGTGGAATAAACACTGAAATCGCGAAAGAAGTCCTTTTCTCACATGCAATCTGTGAATTGATTTTGTTTTTGTTAATTCAAACCTGAGCAGATCAATGGTTGTTCTAAGAATAAGGAATGCCCATAAAAGACATTATGCACTTCTCTGTTTGAGCATCGTTGCTTTTCTCATGTACAGGGGCATCGGGTAAGTCGATCCATATTTTTCCTAAACTTCTTTCGTCTGAATTCTCGTAAACAGTGTTTATGTTGTAATGTTGTAATTGTGAAGTTGGCAATGTTAAATGGCTGCAACTTGCAAATCAATTGCGTGTTTTTATAACCGTATTTGATCTCGGGGGAAAAAACTATGAGCTTTATGTTGAAGAACTGGTTGTAAATGCGGTCCACGCGAAAAAAGTAAAGTGTGATGCCAGTATCTTCATACCAAATATACAAACAGCCTGTGTCACCCATTTACAATAGCTTACTGAACCTGCTCCATCAGGAATTCCAATCCTTTGCTGTCAATTCCATTTGATTTGAATGTATGTGAGTTCTTTACTTGAATGTGTATGACCCAAATCACTATTACAACCCATTCTCCAGTCTCCTGTCTGGGAGGAGGACAATGAGTAGGAAGGTTGGCTTGCGTGCCAACTCATCCCAGTTCACTCTGGAGGGGGAACCCTTCCGCATCCTGGGGGGGTCCATTCACTATTTCCGGGTGCCCAGAGCCTATTGGAGGGACCGGATGATGAAGATGAGGGCGTGTGGCATCAACACACTCACCACGTACGTATTCTGTCTACACATATTTTCACTAATGTCTGAATCATCATTCCACTTGTTGAACGTTAAAAGCGACCCGTCTCTCTTCTATAGATATGTACCCTGGAGTTTACATGAGCCGGCGAGAGGCGTTTTCCAGTTTCAAACGGATTTGGACTTAGAGTAAGGAAAGCTTTCTGCTTCTGTCACACTCTGATAACCCCCCCTCCCACCCCCCACCCCCTCTCCACCACCACAAATGAATCAGGCAAATGAAACAACACTGAATGCAAATTTGCTGCAGCTGTATCTGTTGGGTGCAAAGGCAAACACCTGCTGCTCTCTCCTCGGTCCCCTGACGTGAATACCTGGTACAAAGTGCAGTGAGAGCAGCCCCTTCTGAGAATAGGTATCAGGCATTTTCATTTATTGGGCTGCAATGCTGTGGGGAGGAGGTAGCAGATGCATCTCACCTGACGACCGCAACATTTCCACAACAACAGTTTGAGATGCAATTACTGTGAGGATCCTCAGGAGATAGGAGTAGTTGCTAAGTAAAGGTTGCGCACCTCAAACAGTTGGAAATAGGATGTGTACGTATGTAGTCTGTAATGAACATCTTATGCATCAAGGGCATTTCCCACTCGGAGACAATCTCTGCTGTACAGTGTATCTGTAAATAGTTGGCCTCACTGACTGTGTAATACAGTCAATACATGTTTTGTTGTATGTTTGCATGTCACTTTCTTGTGTTCCCAGAGCCTATATAAACCTGGCTGCAGATCTGGGACTGTGGGTGATTCTGTGTCCAGGCCCTTACAGTTCCTCAGAGTTAGACCTAGGAGGGCTGCCAAGGTAATGTCGCTGTCTTATAATACAATCAATAATCTGTAACTCTTTACAGAGAATATGGTGTGTATTGTGTATGGGATCAAATCCCAAGTGTTCTGTGGTTTAGAGTGAGTATCCTATCCTTGCAACATTCCTGAGTTAACACAATTAGGGGGTTGGTGAATCTACTCACACAAAGGCCACTTGAACTTGCTGCACAACGTTCTATTTTAATTGTAATGTGTTTCCATGGGAACCATTATAAACAAGTTAGATGCTCTAGGGAAGGAAAGCAGGATAGAGACGAGGTGGGGCTGGTGGGGGTTATGATTCACATAACTCAACAACACTCATCTTCTCTGTGTGTGTGAACTACTTACATTTGTACAAATCATTTTCAAAACATACACAGTACTTCCTTTATCCCTGTACCCTTACACTGTCTCCTTCTCTCTAGTTGGCTTCTCCGGGATGGTAACATGAGGTTGAGAACTACTTACCCAGGATTCATTGAGGCAGTGAACACATTCTTTGACAAGCTCATTCCAAAGATGGTTCCACTACAGGTATATTTTGCTTACCACCACATCTCCTTTGCAGTTGTTGTCATGGCCGAATTGTAAACTTAGCCCTGTAAATCACTTCTTTTGTTTAAGTTCAAAAAGGGAGGTCCCATCATTGCAGTTCAATTAGAGAGTAAATATGGATCCTTCAAAGGCGATGACAGTTACATGCCTTTCATCAAGGAGGTAAACGCAGACATACTGTACAAGCACATTCAAACACTCACACACATTATGGTCATGATGTGTTGGTAAAGTCTCTAGTGCCAAAAGTCTGCATTGCTTTAAAAAGGCAATTGTGTCGAGAGGGATCAGTGAGCTCCTTCTTACATCAGACACCCCCCAGGGCTTACAGGCAGGGGGCGTAACGGGAGGTATTGTATAAACAACGTTCATACTATATTCACAGATTATCATAACAATGTGTTAGGTTTACTCATATTTTAAGTATCATTTTGGCACACTGTATATCATGATCAAAGACACATCTCATGTCTTATTTTGTTTCCAGCCCTTCGAGCTGTAAATCTTCGGAAATTAAATCAGGGAAACATAGAATATCTGAATGCTGTTCAGGTATGCACAAACCACGTTGGGTATTTCCAACATTAGTTGCATATGCAATCAATAAGCATTTATGATTGACAGCTCCCTGAATTCAAAGAGAATGCCTTTGGTTGTTTATGTTGTCATTGGTGACAGCCTAACAGCCCCGTGATGGTGATGGAGTACTGGACCGGTTGGTTTGACGTATGGGGAGATCTCCATCATGTTCTCGCCCCTGAGGGTAAGATACGTTGCATGACTCAATTCTGCTGGTATGTAGTGTGTGACGCTAAGTTAACTGTCCATCTAGCTAGCTTTGGAAATGTCACTATTGTGCAGACATGGTGTCTTCGGTGCGGGAGATGCTGAGACGAGGCATGTCCATCAACCTGTACATGTTCCATGGAGGGACAAGCTTTGGCTTCCAGAGTGGAGCACTGGCCAATCCCTCCTACAAGGCCTTGATCACAAGCTACGGTGGGTCACCCTGTCCCTCTGTCTTCCTTCCTGTGATATTCCATCAAGTCACCACTAAGTGGCAGTGTTCATTAACTCACCCGAAGTGAACCTTTCGTCGTTGTCCTCGTCTAGATTATGATGCTCCCCTGTCGGAAGCAGGGGAATACACTCCAAAGTACCACCTCCTAAGGGAACTCTTCAGCCGCTACCACAGTAAGTCCATTACAGGTAGATAGGAACGCCGCCTGCGTTAAGGACTAGGATGAGCATGTGAGAGAGAGGAGGCCCTGTTTAGACCCTGTTGCCTGGTGACTCTCTTAATCTTTACCTGCAGGAGTTGAGAAGCTCCCAGACATGCCAGCCCTGCGCTGGAGGGAGGCTTACGAGCCAGCCATCATGTACCACCATCTGTCCTTGTGGGACGCATTGAGCTTCACTGAAGATGTAAGTGTGTGTGTGTGTGTGTGCGTGCGTGGATGGGCACACATGATCCATGTCAGCAGATTATTCCTCAGGAGGGCAATAAGGATCGGTGCATCTCTTTCTTGTCCCCAAGCCTTTTAAATCCCCAACGCCTGTAAACATGGAGAATCTTCCGGTCAACAATGGGAATGGCCAGTCTTATGGCTACGCCCTGTATGAGACAACCATCACAAGTGGAGGTCTACTCAAGTCTGAAGACCATGTGCGAGACAGAGCACTGGTAAGTCTCAAGAAACCTGTTCTCATAACTGAGAAGAACAGGAATCCCTATGGCTGGGCATGTTATTGACAGGCGGGATATTTATGTCTAGGTGTTTGTGGACAGACACTACATTGGCATCTTTAAGCACCAAAGTCTCGAGCTAGCAGTTCCTGATGGTAAGGTACGACATCAAGGTGGTCTGTGGAATCTGCTTTAAAATCTGATATGAGTTTTTTTGAGTCAATATCTAATTTTATGGCAGAGATGAATGGTTGAACCGATACAAAGTCAGCCCAATACTAAAGTCATGCTCGCCCTGCAGGGGAAAAGGATATTAAGTCTGCTGGTAGAGAACTGTGGGCGAGTGCAAAATGGGAAAGCTCTTGATAATCAACGCAAAGGTGAAAACCAATTATATATCACACAATCATAGAAATTGTGATAAATGAGCTTATTTTGAGGATTAAACCTTTTTTTATTTTGTTTTGTAGGTCTAGTAGGAGACATTTTCTTGAACAATGTTCCATTGCGGGATTTTACAATCTACAGTTTGGAAATGAAAACAAGTTTCGTTGACAGGTTTGCACTTTTTCAGTTGTCATTTTCTGTTCCAAAGCACTGTATGCAGCAGATACCTAACACCTTCTACTGTATTTAAACACATTTCAGCCTCTACCTGGCACCATGGAAATCTCTTCCCCACATTCCCAGCTTCCCAGGGTTTTTCATGGGCAGATTGTTTACGTATGGCTATCCTAGCGACACCTTTGTTAAGCTTCCGGTGGGTAAATACAAACCAGCTCTACCATGTATTGTCTAAGCTAACTACACTACACTGCCTTTGTACCAGTTTAGTTGAATATTCAGGTCAATTATAAATAACTGAAGTTGCAGTTTGATAGTTATTTAATCTTATTAATGATTCTAATGTCTTTAGGGCTGGGGAAAAGGTGTGTTTTTTGTTAATGGACTGAACCTGGGTCGGTACTGGTCTATTGGCCCCCAGCAAACTCTCTACCTCCCTGGGCCTTTCCTCAACAGTGGTGTCAACCAGGTAGTTCAGGTTCAAAGTTATTGTCACATGTACATTAACACAGTTATTAATGAAACAATATAAAGCTAGTGGAATTTTTAACACATGTGTAGAGGTATTACTACTACAATACTACTACCAAACACTCTTCTCCAACCTTTAAACCCTGCACATTCTTCTAATCCTGTCACTTTGATATTCTGGTGTTCACCTTTGTGGGCTGTCTCTCAGGTCATCATGTTTGAGGAGCAGGAGGCAGACTATAAGGTCCATTTTGAGGATGTTCCTGACCTGGGCATGGCTGTGGACATCCAGTGACTCAAACCACGCTCTGCTACAGGTGGACCAGGCTGAATATGGATTCAACCTCTGAATTGCATTTTGCTGTAACATAAAAGGGCTTGACATTTTGCAGGGGGTGACTACTGGAGCTCAACTCAGTCCCTGGGTGAATATCAGTTGTGCTTAAAGAAAATGCCACTCTGACTGAATTAATTGGAACAGCCTCCAAAACCTTAATGCCATTTTTCTATAGCTGTGATGATCATGTTGGCTGGCCGACAACTGTGCCTGTTTAACTTTTCCCTTTCCCCAGTTTTTATGTATTAATTATGGCTGTAGTCGAACATGGTTGTAATACAATTGTGAGTAAAACCGGACTGATTGTTATTTTCATCCCAGTCCCAAAGTGCCAAATTGTCTAGACAGCTGGGGGAAATAGATACTGTTCTGTCTGTTGCTACAATATGGAGGAATTTCAGTACTTGGTTCCCTAGAGACCAATACTATATGAAAGCTGTCAGAGTCTAGCAATCGAAAACAATGCTTTGATTATTAACAAAGGAAAAATAAGATATCACAGTCCCATCCAACAAAGAGAAAGACCCTGGCAGATGGAGTAGTGTTTTTTATTTTATTATTTATATGTACATAATTACAGTGGCTCATTTATATTGCAGGCAGATTCTTTGACAACTTACAGTAACCTTTGAATATCCAATCAAAAAGTGTATAATGGCCCCTTGGCACCACATTTGAAAGAAAATGGAAACATGGAAATCAAAGAAGAATCTTAGTTGGCCGATGTCCAGTGACTACACAATGCTTTGTCCATTGTGATATAATACTTCAGTAACTAACACTACAATTAAATTCAGCAGTGTCACATACCTTTAAATATCAATAATTTCTGTTGGAGAACTCTGTGATATATACTGTAATCTGTACAGAAGACCCTGATCTGAACATGAAAGTGCTGAAACAAAATCAGTAGTGTTGCATGATCAGGAAATGTGTGCATACGAATGGAAGGGAAAAAATGAAGCTCTGATTACAGTAACGTAGTGTTAGACTAGCTATTTTTCTCCCTGCTTTGTGTGTACGTGTGTGTGTGTGTCTGCATTTGAGTGTCTGCATGCGTGTGTCTCATTTGCAATGAAGTTGAGGGCGCTGTCTGAATAGCTCAGTGTTTTACAGTGAACACGGGATGGGTTCATGTCCTCCCTGACCAGTCTGTCAGTCACTGCTGATCCCCGCCAGACAAGGCCCCCATTCTTCTTTCCTGCTTCACACCCCACAACAGGCCAGGCCTGGACAACCGGGGCCAGCTCCCCCTACAGAGAGGAGAGACCACCAGGCCACTGATTGGTCCAATGTGTGGTTCGAGAACACTGATGGGATGGTTGGCTTGTTTTGGCTGGTTGGAGGATGCTTCCTATTGGATCCAGCGTCTATGAGTCCTGCGCTCTGCATTGCCTGACTTGTTCTCTCTTTGCTCTCTGGCCAGCTCATCTTGGCAGCCTTCCTGTCATCAGGGCGCCAATGCGCTCAGCTGAATATTGCTCTCCTCTGTGACTTTGTGCTTTGATATTTGATGCCCGTGTTTGAGGCTGTGTGCTACAGTACTGTATTTGTGGACTGGTTGGCTCCCCTCTTAGAACTGTTACCATAGCAGCCAGGGGTGGACCTAAAGAACTGTACAGTACAAGCACCACTGACTCCCTCACTCAGCCAGAATACTCCACTGTCCCAGCCAGAGGAGGTACCTGAAAAGCCAGTGTGCTTAGTGGGCAGCGAACACATGTTCTATCCAGTATTCTTACATTTTGAATAACAAATGTGCAATACATATTCAGCAGGACAAGCTTCGATTCTACAGTAGGTTTCCAGGTTCATGTCAAGTCCCTGGGGGGCCTAGGAGAGCGTGTCGGCCCTCCGCCAGCCCTCCAGGGAGTCAGAGTCATTTACATATCTCTTTCATCACCTGGTATCAGACCAAGTATCATATGTCTACATTGGAGTCAGTGAATCCTTTCTTGCCTTCATTCACCAGAACAGGCTTCTCTGTCCTCGTGTGCCATACAAGTACCTGCTCAAAACAGAGAGGACATTAGAGGATTGTTCTGCTTAACCCTCGTGCTGCCTTCGGGTCACATGACCCAAAGGTTCATAACGAACCATCGTTGTGTTTACCCAATTTTACCCAATACAAAAACAAATAAAAATAATTTTCTTTTAACCTTCGCAATGTGGGGGGTCTGAGACAGCCCAACGGTTAAAAGAAAATGCTTCACTTTGTTTTTGTATGCGGTAAAGTTGTTGCAATACGACGGTGGGTCACAATGACTGATGGGTCAGAACGACCCGAAGATAACACAAGGGTTAAATGCATTTCTCAGTCACTATTACACTCACACTCAGAGAGCAAGTTAAAGATGTGTTAGGCTTAAATTGAATTGGCACTCCATTCTGAACACTACAGCTGTTAAGTTTCAGGAAGTGTTATTTTAAGGCTGCATATAGTATGTTACAAGTGTACTGCATGTGCCCAGAGTCATATGATCACAGTCTCTAGACTGAACTAATCAAGAAAGATCGTGAAATACCTGTATATTTTTGCTTCTCAAAATTAACACCCCCTCAAAAAAACATCCTCACCTTAGTGCAATTAGCAGCCTTGGGCTCCAGGTCATTGAGTGTGACCAGTTCCCTCAGTAAGCTGCTCTCCTGGTAGCCTCCCTTTACTCCTCGCAACTTGAAGTAGGCCTGAGGCTTATACAGAATAAGCTGCAGGTTGACCGCAAAGCCAGCCATGTCGATGGCGAAGGGCCGGTGTGGGTCAAATACAGTCTTCCAACCGTACACTTTCCCCAGGGTGTTGACTTTAGGGGACTCGTAGCGCAGGCCTCCTACGAAGGCCACAGGCCACACCGACACCTTTTTGGTCGAACGCATCTAGAATGGAGACAGAGAGCATGAGCTACTTCACTGAGAACGACATTCCAATTTTTTTTTCATTTTCTTCATTTCGCATTTCAATGCAAAGTACAAATAGCGCCTATCTAGGGGTTGGCGATGAGGAGCGGGAATGCGCGCGACAGCTCACCTCCTCAAACAGCTCCAGGCTGTAGGTGTTGTCGTCGTCCGCAAAGTAGACGATGCCAGGTTGACTGCTGTTGACGCTGAACGTCTCCCGGAGCCAGCGCAGTGCCAGGTTCCTCTGCATGGTTCCCCGGGGGATCCGCGGGTCTCTCATGTCCCCACGCAGCTTATAGTTCCTGGGGGTCTCCACGTTGAGGTGGGTGTAGTTGAGCCCCGTGTCCCGGAGGAGCCGGGTGACCAGGGGCGTCCTCCTCTGGGAGTCCTCCACCAGGATCCAGTGCAGGTTGGGGACGTGGAGGAAGGTGTTGGCCAGCCGGGTGAGCTCCGCCTTCTGGACGGGTCGGCTGTAGGTGGGGGTGATGATGTGGATGGTGGGCAGCACGTCGGACCAGGGCGGAGGCCGGCTGTAGACGTACTCTGTGCGGACAACTTCCACGATGTCTCGGTTCTCCATGGAGCAGGGCTCCCTAAGGCCGAAGGTGTTCCGGGAGTCTCGCCGACTCTCATGTCTGTCATCTAAGGCAGGGAAGAACATGATGTCAAAACCCACTTATTCTTCAGAATGTTTTGCCTTCTAGATGAGTCAAATGAGTTTAGCTGCTATATGAAATGTAAATATAAGAAATCCATCATTGGCTGAAGGCTTGCCACCAAATAGATTTAATATTAAGTTCCATCCATCATGGCTCAGCAATGGGTTCGTTGGCATTTGAGATTTTAAAAACTGCAGTTCTACACTTTCGGTATCTGAAAGAATGCACGGTTGGCAAGATGCAATTGGTGAGATTGTTCCCAAAAATATTTTTTATGAAATAGTCTGGATCTGGCTAGCAGCTTTTTGTGAAACCATGAATTCTCACAAGAAGCTCCCAAAAATGACCATTACCCTTTCGAGCAGCCAGCAGGGGGGCGATGGTACTCTGGTGCCAGACGGTGATCAGTAGAGTCCAAGGCAACACGATCAACACGATGGCTAATATGTCCCGTCTCTTCGGCATCTCCGGGGTCGGACCTGAGCCACGTCATTACCTGCGGCACACATCACAGAGGGTGCTTCAAGGTCAGACTGAACGCCACTCAATACAAAAGCTAAAATGGAGATGTTAACTTGAAAACCCTTTGCTAAAATACAGGAAGTGGGTTTGTGCTAATAATACATGCAGTTTCTCCCTGCCGCTGTATTTTAACCGTTGGTACGAAGGAGGTGTTTTTGATTAAGTTCACCGTGTACCCAACAGTAAAGTCATTTGTCAGGACATAGAGATCAATCGAAACACTCAGCTCTTGTGTTGAACTGAGTCTATTGAATGATCAAGGTTGAGGACATTTATATTTATTCATGGATGTTATTAGCAGCTTATTAACAGTTCAAAGACAACAAGTTGCAACCTTAACACTTGCTGAAAGACGTCTCCAGTATAGAGTCAACACTCGAGAGAGTGAGGGTGATCCCTGACTTTCTAAAAGGCTTTATACAATACAAGACAGTGCATCCCCCCCTCCAGCCAGTGCCATGATGAGCTGGCCCAGGAAGTAGAAAAGCAGCCTTCTAATGAACCATCTTTGTGCCACCATGAAAAGTCAGCTTGAATCACCATACAAGGATCTGGCTCACAGGGTCAGCTCTGCAGAAAAACATTTGCGATTTACGATCCCGCTGCCCCCAGTGGAGCCACTACACACCCGAAAATAGGTCAGGAAGGGCTGCGAGCGGTCCTTTCATCGCCTCATGAAAAGGCAATCTGAAACACAACAAAATTCCTCTGTTTGCATGTGATCTAAGGCAATGGGTCTGTGACAGTAGGCTGTAAAAGAGTGTTTGGAGTCCATAATGTTGGGTTGAATGGCAAACTGTGAATGTGGACTACACCTGTCACAAAAAAAACAGCCTGAAGCAGATATCATGAAGCCCAAAGCGATCTAAAGGTTCACTGCAGGCGAGGTGATGACACAAAGCTTTCAAATCCGCAGAGGCATAACACATGACCTGCTAGTCGACTCCACAGGTGCAACCAGCCAGAAGATGTGGTATGTTTTCTGATTTACCTTCATAAGAGTTAGGGCTATGGTGGTAAATATAAATGATTTAAACCTGTGACTATTCCTTCGCTGTTGACGTAGTTAGAGCATGTTTGATTTGAATCAAGTGTAGGTTTGACTTGCTGATTTCCAGCGTCTTTTGTGACACCAGAAAAAGGTGCCTGAATCACTGCAGGAGATTGCTGGGCTCCCGGAGTGAAACACAAGCGATAAACAAACTCAACAATCAAACTCGTCCAATGAGCTCAGAGCTGGTTGATTGCTGGAACCACAACATGACATTGATTCTACCTTCCACGCCACATTCAGTAGATGTCTCTGACCAGTGGAAAGAAGTAATGCAGAGCACAGCTAATCACCTACTTCACCTTTAGCATGGGATCAAGACCAATTGTCTTCTCATTAATCACAGCCACTAAGGTATAATTAATCCTTGATTAGAGGATGCAAACCCCGGTGTAAAAAATCCATTGGCATGGTGGGTAATTATCCCATCATGCCGGTCTTAATGGGGTTGCTGTGTTAATGAGGTGCCATTAATATTGGCAAGGTAATGACAATGCAGAATATGGTAGCAATCAGTAATTTAGAACCCCCAGTCCATATGACTTATTTCACAATTATGCTGCACCTGCAGGCCAGTGCTGTAATAAACGGAACACTACATGTCCTGCGTTGTAGACGGATCCATCTGGTCAGTTCAAGGAGAGTACTTTCTATACTGGCATGCAGACAAAAGACAGCCACAGGAAGCTTCAGGCTACCAGCAGTTACTCTACAATGGAGAGGAAAGCTGTTCCAATCACAGACCCTCAGCCTCCCAGCAGTCTACTGTTTGCTGTGAGATTCATATATAAGTGTCCATCAGTGTAACCCAGTGTGGGTTACTGATCCACTGTATAGGACAGCTCATAACACTGTCAAAGCACATTATTATGCAAAAAAATACAGCTCCCTCATGCAAATAATTATTACAGCCTACATTATGCAGAACACGATTACCATGCAGGTAAATCAGTGTTTATTGGAAACCACGGTTCTCCCGGCCTGATATTCTATGGAATCTTGTGTAATCGTACCGTGGTCTTATTGGTGGTGTAATAAAATATAATGCTTTGATCCAGTGTTTCTTCCTCTGCTCGTAGCTGCCAAGAACGTGAACAGACACATCACGAAGTTAACCGAAATGTTGAACGACGGCTTTTTGAGCCGCCTATGTTCATCCTTGGAGACTGAAAACTGTCAACAGCAGAATGGGACTCCAGGGACAATACCTCTGCAGTAAATGCCACTGCAACACAATAGCCCACAAATCAGCCAGTAGCTGTGTATTATTCAATCCATAAGCCTCCCAAAAGGATGCACACACACTCAGACTGGCTGTGTGTGGAGATAACACAATCAAAAGCGCAACCGGGACTAATATATTCTGTATTTCTTGAACCAATCTTTCAAAGGCTTGTTGCTTTTTGGAGACAATATTTTCAATGAAAATGGCCAAAGATATTAGAGAGCATTGAAATGAAAGAACACTCCACATTTCCAAACATGTCAATATAGACCTTTCTTTGGCATTAACCACTGAAATACTGTTGGACTTGTGACAGTTGATTATTTGCTGTTCTGACCACATGCACAGCTTTTTTCTATCCCCTTGGAGAAAAGCTTCTGCTTAATGAATAATGTGTCAAATGTATATTTTCAGTGCTGTCCATCAGGAAAAATGTGCTCTCATGCATGATCACTAAGATATCTGGTATTTCTGGCGAAGATGTGGGTTGAGTCTCACACAATCCTTTTGTATAAATACTCTGTCTACATACTGCATCTCGGGTGGTTGGAGCCATGGATTAATGAGCGTGGACTCAATTATATGCTAGAAAGTTGGCTTTCCCTACTCAACAGCAAGCACATAGAGATCATCTCCCGTTTGACTTCAAAGTGTCACATGCCTTTGAAATTCAAGAATTTCTCCTCTCCTCCATGGCAACTGGCCAGAGAAGGTATCAGTATGTTAATAAAGATGAGTTCTGGCTTGCATCATGAAGTGCTGCCATGTGCTCACTTCCTTGATGTTTTAAGGTTAGAAGTCTTCCAATATAGATTGTATGTACTGTATGATGTTACTGATTTGGGTTGGTAAATTGAATCGTATGTGACAGATCATCATCCCTGATTTCTCATTGGATGATTTGCATGATGAAGATCATTAAAACTTTATCGAAAGCTTGGCAGCTGTAGCTCTTGTTTGGACTTGGCAGTGCTGGAGTTTGTGCTCTGTTTGTGCCATTTATTTAGGGGACTGACAGAACCAAGCTCTGTGGTGACTGAGGCGTCACAGAAAGACCCAATACTAGGACACGCACACACATACACACCCACACAAACACACACACCCACACAAACACACACACATCCACACAAACACACCCACACACCCACACAAACACACACATACACACCCACACAAACACACACACACAGAAAGCTGGACAGGAACCAAACCATTAACCGCACTAGAGGAAGCAGGACGACCAACTAATGGGAACCACTAGGGATGCAGCATTACATGTGGAAATGGTTCCAATTAAGCAGTCCAGCCATAAACTCCGGTGGGCTGAGTGGGTTGTCTAAACATTTGCGGGCCTTTTAATCAAACTGCATCAGCTGAGAATGCACAAACACAGACAAGAGACTCATAAATCAAGAACAATGCCATCGATTTACAGAGACCTAGAAAAGCAACACAAAAGGATTCTTTCCTTACCACAGGACAGCCACACTATTTCTCTGTTTCAAGTCATCAGTCTCGAACTAACACTTGTTGCTGCCTGTTAATTCCTATCACCTAGCCATTGTTCTAGTCGGGGCCTTAGATTATACAATATATTTTCCTTTAGACTTGCGAAGACTGAACTACCATATTTTTACTTCACATGGTTATTTATATAAAGTGTTGTATGTCACATAACAGCTGTCAATTTCTTCACTAACCCTTAGTCTGTTGCTGTGCTCACCAAATACTGCAAGCCTGGGTATAGGTTACCAAAGAGCTTTACCATCACCTGAACCCTGACATCCTTTTGAAACGCCCAGATTGATTCTTGCCCTCGGAGCACTCATTTCCCACCTCACCAAATGGAATGATTTTCAGATACATAAAATAAGATGAGATTTCTAAGATGGGGAATGGCTTGGCATATTTATTTCAGTGTAACTCATACATACTAAAGTCACAAATGAATCTGTTTATTTTGATCCATCGGACACACACAGCACATCCAGGCAGCACATCCAAGCAAATTAGGTCAGCTGTGAATTGCACTGTATGTGAATTCTATATGCAGGCTCTGAGCCATGAAGTCAAATTCCTATCATCAATAGATGTGGCAAAATGGGACCCCTGGGCAAAAGAAATAATCATAAAAAGAGAAATCCATTTCCATATATTTACTAGAGCCTCTCATGCCTCACCACTGGTGCCAGAACAATCTTTAGCTTACAGTATAAGATGAATGTACAGCTAACTGTAACGAGAGTGCAATAAACCACAGAAAGCACTAAGTGTCATCATGCTGGTGCTGCATGTTCTAAAGTCTCTGCTGTATGACAAAGGCATGGAGAGACCCCATCCACGAAACATCCGAGTGCACATCTGAGAACGCTGAGAATCGCAAAGGAAGAGCGGCAGTGTCGATCACCACAACGACAGGGATGTTCCGATGAATGCAAACCAAACCAATCGGACTAACGTCATCGACTGTCGGGCATGGGTGGCGCGCGTGACAGGTGTCACAGGAGGCAGAGTGTGTGTGCATCAGACCGGCTGCCCTGAGCCCAGTCCATCCTCCAGTCACGACCGAAACAGCCAGACTAGATCAGAGGCCAGGAGAGCGGGAAAAAGACCAGACTGTCAGGGCACATTTAGCACTTAGAAAGATTGAAAGCTCCTTACCATGTATTTCATGAAGCGCACGGCTCACCACAACTATAAATAGCTAGCCCTTTCGTAGCCGACCTCTCAGTCAGGGTCAGTTAAATCCCGCCTCCGTAGGGAGATCCATCCGAGTGTAGTCTGTTCTAATAACCGTCACGTTAGATTGCATTGGGTCCACATAGGTATCAACCTATCAGTGTGGTGGGAGGAGGACAGATAGCTGTTATAATTGCTAAGAAAGTAGTTGAGAACTCAGAGACATACTCTCCCTGCACCTCAACTGGGCTCTGGGGAGGCCTAGTGTCAGAGTAGTCAAGAGGATTACCGTGCTGTTGAACTGTACAGCCATACCCAAACACATCTGCACTTGTCCCCTCTATAATAAAGATGAATCTGCTTAGACAGAAAAAAGCTTTCTCTCATCCAGGATTAACCCTCGTCAAAGCCAGTCAAATCCTAATGATGTCTATCATTATTTCATCAACCTATGCCTGCTAGTCAGTCTAGTCACGATAGACAGCTGTCATTATTATTATAATCTGCATCGGGCCACAGAGAACCACGATCACGACAGAGTTGATCTCTGTTCAGACATAAAGTTTGGAAAGACCTTGACCTGGGGCTAATTTTAACTGTTTTTGATTGCTCTGTAGTTGAGTTACTTAGATATGTGTTGTGTTATGAATGCATGGTCTGTTCTTTTATTGTACTGATGCCTTTGGCTTCACTCTGAAGTCTAATTGTATACTTTAATACAATTAAATAATTTTTGCATTACACTACTTTTACGCGACAGAGGGTTTGGGATACTAGATAGGATACATACTAGGTTCAGGCCCTGCCAGAAAACCTGGACTTCAGAGCAGCCATGAATGTATACAGCACACTGTACTCACACAGGGTCCTCCACTCTTCCCATGCAGAGTCCAAAAGTCCAAGTCTTTTGTTGTTGTTGTTGTGATGATGTGTTTGTTGTGTTACTGCTCCCGGTCAAAGAGGTCCATCAGGTCTGCATCCTCCTCACCAGTGAACAGGGCAGAGTGGTCAGCCCACTGAGGAGGACTAGACAGGCTGCTGCCTGCTCTGGACACAACGTCCGGGCACTGGCCAATCCACGGGCAGGGTGGGCAGGGTCACGTCCTCAGTGTCAGCCCCTGTGGAGACAGAGGAGGTCATCGCTCTGGAAGAATGCTGCTTCTCATTCGCTAAAACAAAGGCCGGGATTGTCAAAGCTGACGGAGAGAGAGGAGATGGAGGAGTGGGGGGCGGGGGGTGGGGGGGAAGGGGGGGATGACGAGGGATGGGGGACCAGGGACAATGGAATAAATCACATCAAAAATGTTCCAGACCCTCCCAGTGGAATGTAGCTCGGGGATGAATCTGGGTTTGACAAATGGAGAGAACGATGCATGATGTCCCTGGGTTGTTTCGCTGCGCCATAAGCAGCGTGTCACATGGTCCAGTCAGTCAGACAGTAGTGCCACTTCTTCATGTCCTTTCATTTCCTGACAAAGGACCACATTCTGAACGGACTTCCTGAACAGTCACATACTTGACGTGATAAAAATATGCTTCCAACTCACAGGAATTTCACAGAGGGGGAATAGACGCTGAAAGTAACACTCATTACACATCAATAATTCTTAAAATCGATGGGATCAAATTGCGTGCTGATATTGGAAAATTCTTCTGACATTGGTCAAACTGAATCTTGAATTGTGCTTACAGAAGGTGTTTTGGATGTCTGTGTGTGTGTGACCTTGCTGTCCTTTGAAAGATTAGAACAGAGGAGATCAGAGGTACTGTGTTACCGTATGGGAGAGGCTGAATCAATCTACAGATACACATCTCTGGAACTGAATATTTGGAATGAAATACAAACGCCATCAACTGAACACATTATGGATGAGTAACTACCATACCAGCTTCACTGTACCAGATGACAACTTTTGCAAAGATCAAGACAAGACAGAAATACTCAGAACCTGTCAACCAAATGAATGATGTGACACTGGAAATCACATGAGCTATTTTAATTGGACTGCTGAAACTGACATGAATCTCTTGACGAGTCGTGCGCTGCCGTTTCTGATTGATGGGAATCTGTCGGTGAAGAGAACACACCTCCAGACATCCATTCACCCTTGACAAGGCTGATCTCACAGGTTACAAGCACCTGCTCATTGAGGGGTTGTGAAGTTCCAAATGCTGTAGCCTCCAGTTATTCTTTGGGTCCGGCAACGACGCTACTTTTGAACATTGTGTTGTAAGTGAGGTGGAAGCATTGGCATTTTACTGCTCTGGCTTTTGACTTATGTTCATTCCTGCCAGAGCCATGACAACCTACTTCCCCTCTGTATCTCCTCTGATCTCTCCCATTGTGAAAGAATGTCGGAGGGGGCCAGACATCATCCTCATCCTCAAGCTTTCCACACTGACCCTAATCACATCGGCAATCCATTCTACATCTCTAAAGACTGAACCCCGTCAACAACCTATGATTTGTGTCATTCGGAAGGAAAGTGGCTCGCAAAACACAAGTCATTTGCGGGGGGGGGGGGTTCTCGCCTCCTGACTACAAAACAATATAATATATTCCATCTTAAATCCTCAACTGATAAATTCCTTTTCATTCACATGCCTGCATTATTGCCCAGAAGCAGAATGGCCGGAGTGCACACATGACCACTGTCAGATGAAAGACACGAGATGACAGTAAATAGCACCAGAAAAAAGCCACATGAACATCATTCATTAGGTTAACATCTTTTCGTCAGACAGTTTTTCAGTAGTTTGACTGGGATCGGCCTGTTTCCTCTGTTGCTCTGGGACTGATCAGCCCTTATAGATGTGACAAAGCAGACCACAGACAGACAAAGAAACAGACTTGTGCTCGATGACTCTGAACTCCCACGACCATGCTTAACGACCGTTGCTATGGCAACAGAGGGAACACACTTCTCGACCGAAAGAGAGAAAGAGATAGGGAGAGAGACGAGGTTCTGGGAATGGGTGTGCTGTTGTGGGAGTGGTGTCGGTGTCCGACCTAAACCAGAATATTCATAATCTGCCGTCGTACCTATAAATTGATAAAGCTGCAAATAAAAGTGTAAGGAATAAAACTGTAAAAATGTCAATTAGTGTTACAGAGTGGAAATTCTTCTAACGTCTGGTTCAATTGCACCAAGAGAGCATTGTTGGGATAGGGGATTATGCATGGTGCTGTAGTCTAATACCCTGCACTGTGTAACTCTTAAATATAACTGGCTATTGTTAATCAAAATTGAATCCAAATTCCCCATCTTATTGTCAGTCCTTGGTGAGTAAACTTCTCATCATTTCCTCAAGGGATTGAAATGCAAAATGTGCTTCAAGGACCTAGGAAACAATGACACTGGTAGCTCTATGGCAACGAAGCGCTTAGCTCTAAACTATTTCGACTCTACATTCCTGTAATCAACAATACTGTTCATTCATGGGCATGTTCTCCCATTTCTGCACCTGTGATTCCTTGCTGATGTGATATCACACTGTGCCCTGATATCAGTGAAACAGCTAAATGCATGGCATACTAAGACTAATCTAGTCAGCATTTTTTACCATACGACAATTTGAAAGACTTGAATTTGAATAAACTGTTTACATATTAAATCAATTCTGTGTACAATTACCGGTATATATTATAAATATTCCACTTGTGCAAAAGCACAATTCGGAAATGAAACATTTCCAATCCAAGTGTGAAAACTGGTCATTAAAGATACAAACACATTATTTATCAACCTGTCCTCTCCCAGATTGTTGGTAGCACAGTGAATGCTGGAGAGAAGATGTATTCCCATACAAACACAATCATTCCGTGCAAACATTTATTTTCCCTCACCAAGATCTGGCAGGCTCCATGCGCATGCACAAATGCATGTACACATGCATGTACACACACACACACACACACACACACGCACGTGCGCACACACACACATACACACACTTTTGAACATACTGTATGAACTCAGCAATAATAAACAGAGGCTGGGGGCAGTGTTGCCTGGCCTGGGGCTACGAATCAATACTGAAGTGCATGTGAGCTTATATTGAATGTCATCAGGATCAAAGCTTGGCATTAAGGTGACAACACCAAGGTTGACTAGAGCCCACCCCCACCATGGAAGTGTGTAACTAACATCATGTCAGCTGAGGGTTTGTGTAAGCTGTCATGCAACGATTGGTTATCAAGATAAGTTGAAGTGATTCAACAATTGCTGTGGCGTCACCTTCACACTAATGAAATCAGCTGTCAGTGCACAGCTATATTCACCGAAAGAGTTGTCCCTGAGGAGAGGAGAGTCTCTGAATTCTGCTTTTGAAGAGTGTTCATGTGATTTCTACCAGCCACATGGAACATAAGGAGGGGTGGGTGACATTGAAGCCTAGAGGGCCTAAAGCGATTCCCCATGCCATGCGCAGCATGATGAGACTACCCTCTATGGAAGACACATAGTCTAAATATATTAGTGTGTGTGTTGGGGGGGGGGGGGGGGCAGATTAGGAGGCTGGACGGTAAGCAATGCTCTTCAAACGCTCTTCCCTGAGACTGTTATGATGACAGAACTGTTTTGGAGCATTGATCTGCCCATACTGTGCTTCCATCACTGGTGGCAAGATATTCGGAGATCATCCTCAGATCTCTGGACTTTCAACTTCAGCAAAAGAATCTCTGATTCTCTGATTCTCTGAAAGAATGTTCAGGAATGTAGGGTCATTATATTGTGACAGTGCTGCTTGCCACAAATGGATCCTGATTTAGAGACTTCCTGGGCATCTTTACAAATAGGCAAACAAAGTACAATTCATATTATTACAGTTTGCTTTGTTTCTTTTCACTTTGTCATTCCTAATGCCTAATATTATTTTAACCCAATACTTTAAGAATGAAACAATCTCAACCAACTGACTCAGCACACACACACACACAGGGGGGTGTCACAGTGTAGAACTGTTCATTCCCAACCAAACCTTAACAGCCATAATTCCATGTGGTACTGGCAGCGACACTGCTAATTTACATTTGACTCATTTAGCAGACGCTCTTATCCAGAGCGACTTACAGTAAGTACAGGGACATTCCCCCGAGGCAAGTAGGGTGAAGTGCCTTGCCCAAGGACACAATGTCAGTTGGCATGACCGGGAATCGAACTGGCAACCTTCGGATTACTAGCCCGCTTCCCTCACCGCTCAGCCACCTGACACCCTTAGCTAATAGTACAAGAGATATTTCCTTCAGAGACTTCCAGCTTTAATTTGAAGGCTTACATGTCAGGAGAACAGAGAGTAGGGTAATTAAGACTGCACCAGCATACCAGTGCAGTGGAAAAAAAATGTGGGTCTCTCTCATTTACTTTTTTCACCTGATCAATCATTGCAGGGTTTATCGATCACAGTAGCTTGTACTCGGTTTTAACAATGACCAATCTTCTTTCATATCACCTCTAATGAATGGCTTGGGGTGTTGTGTTTCAGCTGCACACAGCACTACACAGAATCTATCATTTGACTGTAACCTCAGACACTGACACACAAAGAGACAAGTAACTCTATGGAAGCAAATACATTGTGCATGGCACTGATTTCAACTCATTCTCGTGTGGAACAGAAACGATGTGTACGTGTGAACGACTGTGTCCCCCTTGAACACAGATGTGTCCTCAGAAAGTGAAAACCCTCATAGATGAAACTCAAACACCTGATACGTGTACAGTCCTCTCCACCAACACAACAAAGTGTTGAAGTGGTTTAGAACAGACATCAGAATCACAGAACAAACATCCGTAATACAGATATAGTAAAAAATACCTTATATGTTGAGTCCTGTTTTACAGCCTTCCCATGACCACATGTGTGTGGAGTGCTGTAAAGTCCATAAAATCCACTTTACTTACAACATTTTCTGAGCACTTTCCTCTCTTCAAGATAGCCTCAAAGCGTTCTTTCATTTCCCTCTATGCCCACTCCAGAGCTGACATTTCTGTTCAAACCCCCCAAACACAAAAAGCTTAGAGGAGACGAGCATGGAAAATACTCGGTGTTCACTCCGTGCTCCAGTGCACATGCACGTAGCTATGGGAATAGTGAAGGCAGCGTATTCTGTAGTAGATCCTCCCTCCCCCTTTCTCCCCCCTCTCTCTCTCTCTCTCTCTCTCTCTCTCTCTCTCTCTCTCTCTCTCTCTCTCTCTCTCTCTCTCTCTCTCTCTCTCTCTCTTTCTTTTCTCCCTCTGTGTCAGTGCTGGTGATGGTGCTGAGCCTGGCAGAGAGAGGGAGGCAGACACAGCTCGGAGCGAGACATCTGTGAGTGTGTTTAGAAGGGACTGAAGGAGTCTCTGCTCTGAACCAAGGACCCCCACCCCTGGCAGAAACGTGTTAGCTACCGGCATGTACCATTCACACGCAGAGCAGGGTGGGTGGCCTCACATTACAGTAGTAAATATTGACAATCAGATAGGGAAAGAAGTGAATTTGAAGGAAAGGCAAAAGGCAGTTCACTGTAGTTAAACAAATTCCAACCTAACCTTTACATACTCTTGAGGAGAGACTATTATGTCAAGCAAAGTAATTGGAAAATAGAAAAAAAGTAATTTTTGTGAGACATAATTTCAACGTGTTCACATTGCACACAGAATTGTTGTGGTTGTGAAACGACAAACATCCAATACGTAAATTGTCTTTGATAAAAGAAGCAACAACTAATTAATGTTTACATATCATAGTAAGCCTGTCCTGGTGAGACGTGTCAGCTTTAGGTTGGTTTGGAGAATTGCTTTTGGGGGGCCAGTGGTTTATTATATATACAAGCAAATCAACTTTCCTTGGTCTAATTAAGATATTATTTATGCTTTCAGTGAAGATGCTACCAAGATAATGAATGTTTTTAGTATAGTGGATAGTTTAACAGCCTGCTCACAGCACAAGTAGGTCAATGCACCCAGGGATCTTGTAAGTGTTTTGGGCCAACATACTCACAGATCCCCTGGAAGTGAGTCTCCAGAGAGGTTATAGGAATAATTAGGGCAAGGCCATACACAATGAGTGTACTTTGCAGACTTTGTTCAGCCTGCCACAACAGCAGCAGATGCTTAGGAGTGTTTGGGAGCAGAGACACCTCTTCTCCAAACTTGGTCAGATTGTTATTGCTATGATGGCTGAGATATACTAACTTTTATGACCTCACAATCCTAATGTTTGACATCTTATTATTTGGATGTAGGCACAGTAGGAGGTGTTTCTGCAGCACATGTTTATTTCAACTGCCTCTAAAAGTATTTGGCTGCTACGCAAGGCTTTATAGGAGACCAGATTTACCTCCCTGTTACCATGGGAGACTAAAGAGCAGTTGGTTCCATATGTGAGTTTGTGAGACGGAATGAGACAGAGATGAAAGTTGAATTGAGGAATCAATGACTCAGCCAAGCTGAATGCTGTTGTATTTTGTCTCTGGTTGTCTCAGGGGTAACCTACAGTGTGTGTTAATTCACCCTTCACAAAGGGCCTTGAAGCAAGGCACTTCCCAACCAGCCAAAAAATCGCTTTTCAAGCTCAATTGGTATGCTCAGAGGGTGAGTCTCTGGTCTTTATGTTTTGTAAACCGGATATAAGAATTCTAACCACAGACTCATGGTTGCAGCATCTAGTCTGTTACACAAAAACGTTTTCACAAACCATCTCCTGTTGCTTATGAATGTGCATGTTGCTTATGAGTGTTCATGTTCATGAATGTCCATTCACATGGACACACACAATATACCCAAAACGACCAACCCCATAACACAATGTCTCAAAGTTTAATACGTACTACTCTGATTTTGCAGATGAGAAAATCCCATTTGAACCTGCAACGCTTTAAGATGCTTGTTAGATCCATTTCTTCCATATTATTGAGAAAAGAGGGGGGTACATTTTAGAAACAGTGAGCCAACCCAAATTACACTTTAGAGGATATTCTTGATTTGACTTTATCATTAAATACATTATTTGCATTTAAATTTAAACAATTTCTCTTTTCTTTTTTTTTTTTTACTGAATAATAGCTGTCAGTCCAAGCTTAATTTATATGAATCTTATAATCAATTTATATTTTCTCCTGTGTCCTCTTTTAGATGTTTCACCCGCTTGGGTCATAACACTTGTTTTGAATTATTGACCAACCAAATGGCCTTCTTCATTATTCAAAGACTGTGAATAGCAGGGAAGCATCATGGTTGTTGCAGCTTGTTGGCAATGTGAGGGTACCTGCAGGGGTGTTTACTGGGACCAATGAATATTTTATAGAAAACAAGATCTACAGTACATGATTACAACAGTGAGGGGGGTGTCACATGACCACATATGTGTGAGCATATGGTTACATTCTGACCCTTCTCCTAGCTCAGGATGTACTAATTATGGAATGAAAAGACAATAAAAAGGACAGAGGATTACTGAAAATGTTGGAAAATAGGAAAAGGATTCCAGAGGAGTTTTACATTAGTTCTCCTCAACCTACTAAAGTTCACATATACAGTAGGAGCTGACATTCCCAAGGACTGACTCTATACTGAAGCTGTTACATGGCATCCTTTGTTTTGATTGCGAACAATACTCCTGTTTTGATTGGTATAATGCCTCATGTGTTATGGCAGGTATAGGGTTAGTACAGTTTCTGTACAAATACAGAAACACTTGTGAAGCAGGTGACTGCGACATGGACACGGTGCCCTGCGCATCTCACTGAACTCACCATCCCTGCTGACAGCAGAGAGACAGTCACTCAAAACTCTCTCAGCCCTCTTAAGCCATACACCCTCTCAACGCACGGAGGTCTCCAGTGAAAGCAACAACAAAAAAAGAGAACCTCATTTCAATATCCTCCCACAAGACAGGCGGAGATACTAGCCTAGTCTTTAATAATGAGATCTCAAGCAAGAAGGCCTTTATCTTGCGAAGAGACAGGGAAAATAATGGGAGTAATTAACTGAA
Organism: Osmerus mordax; assembly: GCF_038355195.1. Lineage (NCBI taxonomy): Eukaryota > Metazoa > Chordata > Actinopteri > Osmeriformes > Osmeridae > Osmerus > Osmerus mordax. The sequence goes on from NC_090068.1 coordinate 8,194,406, forward strand.
CGTTTCTTCTCAGCGAGACCTCATGAGAGCTCCTGCAGTCATTACCGCCCTGCTTGTGCTCCAGCACTTCCTCTCTGCTTTAACCGATGTTTCTGTCTGACCTAGCGCGCTTTGGAGACGCTGCAACCGCTTGTTTTCACGATATATTCACTTGGGATTCTTAATTATTTTCGGGTCACCAATGCACCCATGCGGTAGTTATTGCTCATATGAAAGACAAACACCTTTCGCTCCATGTATGAAACGTATTTCAGACGTTCAAGGTTTTCAATTTAAGGCTCCATATGGACATGACATTTAGTCCACGGTGAGTGGTGTTAAAATCTGTGTTTCACATGCAGCCACAGTGTGCAATCAGGCTGCCTTGGCAGGTTACAATAAATCATTATGCCCCGATAATTTATGACAGCAAGGGAGATCTGATCATTATGCTCTGATGGGCTCATGTAGAGAACTCTCACAACACATGCTTTAACCAAGGCAGGCCAGCCTCATTTATGTCTGATGGTTTGTCATGACAAATTACCCAGCTGCAGGGCTTGGGATATCAGGGATATTGTTTTTGTTTCAATGCAATGGGTCTCAGAACACGATCTGCTAAGATATGAGCCTCATTATGCTCTATAAGGTAACTATTGACCAGCACAAGGAAAGCATTAGGATTATCAATGCAAATCTAAAAGGATCCTGCAATTTATTTCACTGGTGTAGCTTTTCTATGACCAAAACAGGAGGTCATAGAGCTTACTGAGTTCTGCTTGAAGTGTTCTCCTTACAATCGATCCCTCAGGATCCAGTTGCTCATGAAGGAAATCAATGTACTGTATATACACCAACTGCAGTCAAGGTTTCCTCTGCTACATTTATATTCCAAACAATTCCCTATATTCTACATAAATGCTCTATAAGTGGTACATACATTATACTCCTCAGTCCTTACTTGTACTTTCATCAGTATGCATATCAGAAAAACATCATAGCCTTAACCTCCCCTGTCGAACATTCTAGTGCTACAGTATGGTTTCCTTCAGCTTTTTGAATTCTGCCAGAGAGACTCGGTGAGCCAGGGTCGATCAGGGCCTCTGTCTCGCACTGTAACATTGTGCAACTTTCTGGATTGATCTCTGCTCCGTGTGAAGTCAGCGAAGGGAGGATAACTGAATGAGATCAGCTCTGCCAGCAGTCCAGACCAGCCCAGGGCTGGATGGAGGTTTCTCCTATTCTCTGAGGGCTTAAAGATCCATAGAAGAAGAACCTCGGTCTCGTCTTTCAAGCGAATTAGCAATATTGGGCTACAATCATTGGTATTGATCAGTGCCAGTTCAATGGTCCAATTCGAGCAAAAGTTAATAAAAGAACAGGATGGACTTCTTCTGGCACAGCTGTTGCTGTGTCGAGATTGAACCCCCCCAGAGTGGCTCACTTTCACCGTCTCATTAGGCTAGCAAGAAGACACAAAGCACAGCAAAACATCTCTATCACCAACACCAATCCCTCCCATTGTAATGATGCCGGGCTGGTATTGTTTGTCTGTGGGTATATTGGTATATGTCAGCTGGTATGAGAAGCCTGTCTTCTTAACAGCTCACCTGGGGTCACAGCAAAACAAATCTCACTGCTGTTGTGATTCCTGTAGCCTGGAGTGCCTTCACACAGAGCTGGATGAAACGAGCTCAGTTCATATTTTTTGTTGGTGATCTGATATAAGCATCTGGGTCTCTGAAAGGGAATTAGATTATCTCCAGCTCTCACATATGAGATCCATTCTTCTCTGTCTGCCTGCAAGACCAATCGCTCTAAGTCAGCACAAGTCGACATGACAAATAACACTTTCATTTTGAGGGTAAGGGTACCAAATCGGGGAATGATGGTCTCACAGAAAATCATAAAAATACATCTTGCTTTGGAAAATTGTAGGGCGGCTGTTCTTCAAGGACACTGTCATGTCATCACCGAATAATTAAGGAATGTGATTAAATGCAGTTATGACTATGGTAGATTTGGTATCAATCTTTTTGTGTGTTAAAATGTTGATTTCATTTAAAGGTTGATACAAAGGAGATTAATCTAAGAGGTTGCAACAATACCTCTTACGCAAATATGAAATATATTTTCAACAAGGTTATAAGATGTTGAATAAAAGAGTGACACTTTTGAAGGCTCATTTATTGCCACTAAACGAAACCTTTCTCAATTTCTCTACCATATCAAAAGATCCTCGTGAGAAATGTAAGAAAGCCGTGAATAAAACCGTGAAGAACTCTGGCATTGATTTACCCTAAGCCCAGGTCTCTGTGATGATAATGTACTGACCCAGAAGAAGGAGCACAGCTCTAAGGGCTGAACAAATCCTTAAGTTATACACCTCACCTATTTAGTTAACCATGCATTATTCTGACATGGACATTTACAGTACAACGGAGGTAAAAAAAAAACAGAATTATGGGATTTTTGTCCATCATTCTCTCGTATTGAAGTCAGAAGGGGGTTGCATAATGGGGTGGATATGAAGCTCTCCACTCAAATATCAATAAAACATAGTAGTAGATGGGTCTCAGGTGAGAAGTGAACACATGGTATGGTTATATTTATATTGCAGAATTATCTCCAAGGTGAGAGAAGATGTGTTTCAGAAAGTCAATGTCACTTTGTACTACACAGACGATAGCTCAAAAGAATTGCTGTAAAAGAAATGTAAGATACATTTTGCTTTGTTGGACAGCTTTTCAGTGAAGTGTGACTAGGAAGGCAGGGAGAGAGAAAACACATGCAGAAAAGGGTCAAGGCTGGATATAAACTCAGGCTTCTGTTTACATGGTACAAACATTTATACTGCGTGCCACCGGGGTGCCCCTAAAGCTGCACTGTATTTGGTATGCTTCCTCACACAAGCTAGTGGAGGAACACAAGTCATTACTTTTAACAGCAGCCACAAAGGTGATCCTACAATGACTGATTTGCTACTGGATGGAAATCATACTTTAGTCACCATTGCCTTCTGAATCTCCTCTCACAGCCTCACAATAACATTTAAACGCTCCTTCTGCTTCTCCCATTGTGGTGCTGTCTTCAATGCTATTGGACATCTCTGACTCCTCTAGTCAGCACGCCTCTCACTTTACACTGTGATCAACAACGGATGTCTGGTGAGCAGCTGACATCCGCATAAAGCTATGCATTACAGATGTCAGTGCCAAAAGGATTTCAATGTCAAAAAGGGTTATTAAAAAGTGAACTTTGAATTCAATGGATAAAGACTAAGGATTGTTCTGGAAGAGTTTGTGTGGAAGCAAAGCTACAGCAGCACCATGGACAACAGCCAGTTCTACAACAGCACATTCAGGACCATGGACAGGTCAGAGTATGGTATTACATAGCAGCCTTGCAAAGCAGGATTTATTGATCATATCTATTTATACACACACGGTCATACAATAGCAGTAGTCTTATGTTGACTGGATCAGTCCTTTTTGTTCTTTTAGCTTTTGTGAATCGGTCCATTTCTGTACATTCTCTGGATTCCTCACTTTCCTTTCTTTCTGATCTCAGTTCAAGAGAATGTTGGAAGACGTGTAAGTGGCTTTAGATCATGAGTATTTAGGTTTAAAATTAGGCAAGAAAATTGCAAAAACAGAATAGCCCTCAGCTCCGTGGACAAGCCCTGTTTCTGACTTTGCCAACTAACTTCTTTACCAGCTCTCAAAAGCAGTGGGTTGGTTTCATCCCCATGTCATATTTGATTTGTCATTTCTTTCTAAATCCAGGATGGGAAGGGCCCTGACCACATTAGGTTCAGAGTTTAGATAGAACGCAGAAGGTCAAGAAAGTGGATGAGCTGGAGATGTGGAGGGCAGTACATAGGACAGGGTCGGCAATCATATTAACATTCACTCACACATACACCCACACATGCACACACGTTTTCTCACAGAAGTCCTGCACTTTCTGGTCTTCATTCAGAAACACAGGACACAGGAATCTTTCCTCTCATGATAACTACTTCAATACTATACATTCCTGTGAGCTCCAGAGCAAGAAAACATGTCAGGTTCCCTCAAGAGGCCAAAATGCAGAAACTCCCTGCCAATGTCAAATTCGGCAGGAATGCTTCTCCGTGTAAATTTTGCCCTTGGCACTGTAGCCATCGGTGGATTTGATGCCCTTCCACACAATGAGTAATGCATACAGATATTCTTTGACTGACAACCTAGAGGCTATGTAAATTTGAGCTCTTATCTATCACAAAGTTAATTTGTATGTCCCTAGATTCACTGCTTCATTATCATCTGTCCCATTCATATGCAGTCAGTGTGATGCTTGGCATGAGAATCAACCTGGAAAGATAAGCAGTCGTGACTGTGGAGGACGCCTTTCCTTGGAACATAACCAGAGATGGAGAAGAAATTCTATTCTTGTAGACAGTCTAAGTATGGACAATTTCTATGTTATTTTAGATTATTTATTTTTTACCTGCCATCAGCCTGGTGTATTTTTCATAGGTCGGCTCCATGTATATTGAGAGAACAGTCAGGTGACTGAGGGAGGATATCTACTAGATATTGTCTCCATGAAAAGTGACAGCCCTGGGGGAATACTGTTCAGATCCATGAGAAAGGTAGCATTCCATTGCCCACTCATGTGTCACATTGGGACATGTTTTTTTACACACTCTCTGCCTTCCCATCCATCTTCAGAAAGCCAGAGTCCCTGCCAGAGGTGACTGTATGACCTGTCATGATCTGTGATGGAAGACACCACCACATTGCACCATGTGGACCCCATTGATTGTGCACTAGCCTCGTCTTGGGCTTGGGAAACACAGCTCAAATGGCCGTTTGTAGCATAAGCAGATGGCGGTACAAAGCAGGGGCTGTCTGTTGAATCAGGTGTTACCGGTTCTGAGGCTGTGTTGTTTTCCCAAATCAAACCAGGATTATGCAATTTCCCTGAAGCCACATGAAATGTATTTCAGATGGATCCGTGATGGTGTCGTCCACACACTTTAGGGCACACTAATGTGGCAACATCAGCCACTTTTACATCAATTTGACCTGTCTCTCCATCTATCTATCTATCTATCTATCTATCTATCTACTCTAACCAGAAAACTGTCTTGACTCATTCACCTCCATTACCTCTTGATGATAAACCGTAGAATAGGTTAAAAGAGAATGGTCTGAAGGAAAATCTTTAAGGAGGGTTTTAAAGGTGATTAGCTGGTAAAACGCCTGGTAAACAGTCTCTGATGCGTAACATATCCTGCTGTGGCTCCTCAGACCTTCATGACGCAAGACCAAAGTATGATTGTATAGCTACTTTCTGTACTGCTCCATGTTGTAGATGAATGAGCAGAGGGAAGACGGGTGGAAAAACGTCGTCTGGGCGTTCAACAGGATTGCCTGGGATGGTGAACTGAGCCTCACTCAAGGAGGTTACGGAATTCTCCCTTTCTTGAGCTGTTGACAAGGAGGTAGCAAAGTGTGATTGTTGTCTCTAATCAACAGTGTCATTCATTTATTCAAATCCATCCCAGGAAGGGAGACAAAAAGGGGTCAAATTAATACAAAACACCAGACACACGTAACAAGTAGTGCCCTGGAGGATAGATAAGTGTGATAGATGATACATCTTTTTCAGGGGGAGGGGAGGGGACGAGAGATTGGAGGGGAGTTGTGGTACTTCAGTGCTGGTGAATGGAAGCTGAGAGGTTTAGAGGATGTCGAGGGGATTGGAGTTGACCTGACTACTTAGTACAGTTAAACTAATGGGTTCTACTTGCATGCATTTCCATTAGTCCGTGAGACAACTGTGAAACTACAACAACAAAAAATCGGAATAAATATGGTTTATTTAGGAAAGGAGCACTCACTCTTTCTCCCTCTTTCACTTTTTTCTGTCTCTCTCGCTTTCTCTTTTAACCTTAAACTTTATTTTGCAGAACAATGATTCCTAAGCACAGGTTAACTTTGCCTGTGCTCTATTACAAAAATCTAGTCACTGACTTGTAATAACTTGTATGCCAAATCAGTTCCAAAGAGGACACCAATATGTAGTCTGAATGGTCAACTCACTCTGAGCCTCCAGTCTATTGGCTCTTTTTGGCGGCAATATTTATATAGCTTATCACTGGTCGGTTGGCCACCCTTTGTTAATGGAAATTGGTGTAGCATGGATGTAAGTCTCCATCTGTGTTGGGAGGCATTCATATGTAAACACGCTGGAGTTAAATAGCTTTGGAATCCCAACAGCTCTTTGCCCTTGCTTAACAAACAATGAATAAACCTTGACGCTCACTGCTTGCACAATCCTACAAAAGCAAATGTCATTAAACAAATTTTTAAATTGGCTGTTTTATCTCTTTACATATTTATATGATTTCCTGGTTGGTGGAAGGCTGTGATACAGGGTAAATTGGTCAATTGAATCAGCAAAAAGTTCTCAAATAGAAGCCGCCAGCTTGATTTGAGGACAGAAAGCTTTTGTATCAAGGAGGCAAGGAAAGCTCATATGAAATAATGTCCCTACACAGAAACACACACACACACACACACACAGAAAAAAGAAACAGACACCTTCCTCACTACTGAAACCCTCTCGAATGTAGGCTACACTTTGCAGGCTAGTCTTATGCATAAACATGTATAACGTCTGAGGACTGCAGCACTCCATCCATCAAACAAGACGTTGATTACAAGAGAAACGAGTCCAGGGGTGAAAACGGGGGGGAATTCTGCTGACAGAATGACACAGTGCTCCACACAGGTGAAATTGGATCTGCAGGAAGTCTGTCTCGAAACCTTGGGGGCACTCGTTCATTCAAAAGAAAGAAGGTGCTGGAGGGGAAAAGGAAGTTGTAATAGCCTGCCAAGTTCCAACAGCAGGGGGTCGAATCAGACGCATTAATTGAAATTTGGAGCTCATTCCGCCGTACACTGCCTCCACTCCCATGGCTCCCCTGCCGGCCCAGCTTTGTTGCAACTGGTGAGTCGATGGTGAAATAGCGAGGGTAATTACCCAGTGTCCTATCTACACCGTCATGATGCTCCCTGACTCATCCCCACATCCTTGTCATTTTTCTCTTCCTGTCCAATCTATTATTCGACATGTTGGAGCCACAGTGTGGGTCATGATGGATAGACTGTCCAGTCGGCTACCTGTGCTGTGTCGGTTCAGGCGCCCTCCTATTGGGCATTCAGCAGTGGGACTGAGTCTGTGCCACAGCAGAGCAATCTTCCCTATACCAACCTTCTCTTTCATTATATGATGCCAAAGTTAACAATTAATGATTTCCTCTTTTGCGCTGCTTTTAATGAACATGTCTTTCACCCATCTGGCTCCATTAGAAAGTTGTGACCTTTACATTGTGTTAAAGATGTTCAACTCATATGAATGATTTAAGACACAATGTAAGCCAACATCACGTTTGGGCTGTAATCTCAAAACACATCTCCATAGACGTCCATGTTTCAATTCTGTACCACAAAATACCACTGTCATGTAAACCTTTTATAGGTTTTAGTCGTATATAATTAATATCCCACTGGCACTACACTATCCTATCCTAGTAACTAAGTATATTTTTATGGCTTAGGAGGAGAAACAAACAGCTGCCAGAGAAAACCCATTTACCCTGTTCCTCATGGCATAGTTTGACTCGTGATAGTAGCATTCTCTGTTCTGGCACACTGGCACCAAAGACATTAACTGCAAATGTCTTTTTGCTTGTGTTAAAACACAAGGTTAATTCAGTTGAGTCATTTCGTTGACAGAGGTATTGGGTGAAACAGCAGTCGAGGGGGAAGGGGGTGTAGCAAGGCTTCCTGAGACCTCCCCCTGCGTTACCTCCTCCAGCACTTCCTCTGAGGTAATTATCTACCTGACACTGTCTGCCACACCAATCCCACCTTCCCCACCACTCCCCAGAGCAGCGCAGCCACTGAGTTGCCTGGCAACAGAACTATAGATAAAGCAGATAAAATAAATCATCTCACTGGAGAAAAACTTGGATTGGCTTCCTGTCTGTTTCGGCATGGCTGACACATTTGTAAAACCTTTTGGTTAAACTACAATGAACAGAACACAATGAACTCACATGGTAATGCGAAAGAACAGGAAGCATCCTATGACTTGATAACAGGCTGGTGCTGCAGTGACTAGTGATATGGAGTGTGACACAGAATGCTGTACGTGTATGTCAAGACAGTGGCATTCTGGGAGATTTTTCACACCTTCAACCATCCAAAATGGTGTTTTTGTGTGCTGCCTACCACAAGTGTCTGAACACTTGAACACTCTGTCAGACAGTGCCTGACAGAAGAATATTAAACAAGAAAAACAAGGTTTCCTGCTCAGTTTGTGTACCCTGCACCAAGCTGAGTTCTCTGGATATGTAAAGTATCTGAAGTGCACACTTCAGATACTTCTCCACATGAATGTTCAACCTTAAATGGAACACAGAGTTCACCATCCAAGGCTTAAACCTGGATCTCGTCAGCTCGCCTGACTTATTCCATGTGACATATACATGTTAAATCCATGGAAACTGATCCATGTTGTCATTTTGATGTTTAAAACAGACATCATGAAGCCTCTCGTGTCAGGAATAAAGCTTTTAGAATGAGGAAAATGTCAATCTGTCATGGACTCAGGATGAAAGCTGATGCTAAACAGAAAACAACATCAGCAAAAATGTCTGCCTTGGAGCTTTCAGATGAGAAATGAGGGCCCCTCAGTGTTTTTATTATTCCTTTATTCAACTTAAACCCTTATGATCCGAGTGCCTTAATGATTCATCAGCGTTCCGCTGATGCCACGAAACGGAACGCATCCCGTACATTTCCATGCACAACCCACTGTGGTACATTATGACTGCTGCCGAGCGTTGAACAGTGGTAATGAGATCTGGCGCTAACCCTCAACCTTGTCTTTTCGCATCACAACAGATGCAATTAGAGAGCACTTCAGATGCTGTGCTAACACAGAGAGGAGATCATAGCCTGTCTACTTACCCTGTTGTTGCCCTGTCTTAATTGGGTTCTCCTTAGAGGCTCAAGAGCTATCAAGGACAGAAGCCAGTGATGGGAGAAATTGTAGAAACTCCATATTTGATTCTCACCACCAACAGTTCTTGACTTGACCTCCCACCTTCCCTGACACCTCCTCCCACACACATACACACATACAAACACACACACGCATTAATATATTCTGCTTACTTGCATGAATATTTGTACTGAAAATCATTTATTGATTTTCAGATTTTCTTTTTTCTCAACACGAATGTTCGCCAGTAGAGCTGTGGGCCATTGATAACAAAATTGGTTTTCTTATTTCTTTCTGGTTTCCCTAACGGGGATTGTGAGAGTACTAGCCTAGCAATTTGTTTGCATTTATTCAAAGAGTCCCAGCAGCTTTTGGGCCACACAACAAATGTTCTTTGTAGGCTTAAGGTGAGATTATGGGCTTGTTAATTCACTCACAGATGGGTACCGTTCCTAAAATGGGCAACGTGTTTATTGTGGGAGAAACAGAGGAAACCAACATGAAGGTAAGATACAAGAAAAGGTTTATGCCATATAATAAAGAAACCCAATAGGAAACCCACAAATCAACGCATAGTGTGTCAAAGAGGAAATGTGTTTGTATGCAATCATGCATGATACTGCTTGTATCCCTTGTCAGAGGATTATTTAATGGGTGATTACAGTTGTCTATGAATTTTAAAAAGACCTCGGAAGAATGAATATTACATGATGCACTGGAGTATGAGCACACTGTGACTTTAAATAATAGAAGCCTGTATTTTGGTTTAATTAATTAAGTAAAATTACGTTGAAATCAAAAACTATATTTAGGCATCGGAGTCCACCACTTTTGGATGGAAGACAGCAGCTTTGTGCCATTCATCCAGATGGGCAACTATCTACAAAGCCAACTTGGCTGCATATCCTATTAATAATCAACGCTGTTTGGCACGTAAGATGTCGAACTGCCAACCGTATGTATTGGTAGAATCCACATCTCCGTCAGTGGCATGACATCACTGGGCTTGTGCTCTCTGAGAGAGGGCAAAGATGCTGTGGATGTGCTCTCTCGCCGAGTGCTGACTGGCAGGCCTGGCTTCTCTCTCTGCTGCTCCTGCCAAGGCTTGTGTGGCTGCTTTTGGCAGCACTGCCCTGTACATATTCTTCTTCTGTCATGAAGAAGAAGAAGACTACCTGACCACAGAAATGTCTATGGAATTCATGCTTGACAGTACAGTAATCAACCGACTGAGCCCAAACCTCAGAGTTCCATGTTGTTTCTGTGGTTCTTGATGGAGAGGAGTTGACAAGGTAGTTTTCGTAGACTGAACTTTAGTACATAAAAACCATTAAAAACCATACACTGTTGTGAGCCCAACCACACAAATGTAAACCTGAAACTAATAACATTCACTGTGAAATCAAACAAGTGGAAAATTGTTGAAAGAAACAAAACAAGAACACCGTACCATTATCAGAATGTTGTCGTTCTCGTGTCTGTCCTGAAGATAAGAATAATGGATCCTTTCGCAACACTTCATAATATTCCTAACATGATTTTGTTATCCAACGCCCTCTCACGTACGGTTTGATTGCTCTGTTTTACAAGTAGGGATGTGGAGAGATCCACTCATGTTGAGCATGTCCCTGCCGACCCGTTGCCATCTGGTCTGTGCTCTGGGCTTCCCATCTGCAGTGCAGTGAAGAGACAGAGCTGAGGCAGCTGCAGGATGTCTCACAGCATCACAGCGTCCATGCCTCTATTATTGTCATGTTCGTGTTTTGATGGAACGGAATGCTATTTGTTATAAGAGATACATTTCCTACTTAATTTTCTTTGAATAGCTCATGCTAGCAACATCAAGTTAATTAACAAAACTAAAGCCTGGGAATTCATCAATTTGCATGTTTGTAACTCGGCCTAGGTAAAGTTCGAGTTGTGTTCCTCTAACGCCATCTGCTGGCAAATATTCAAACTATGCATCAATTGCTACAATGGCAGCAGACTGAATCACACGTTTCACAGTCAGACACAATGTTGGAACGTGGCCATGCAGCCTGGACAACCTCCTTCCTTACGAAAATGTAGGCCTACTCATTAAATGAGTTTACGTAAGCTATGTAACCTCATCCTTCTTAAACTCAAATGGCCTTTGGGCAGGCTTCCGATCTTCGAAACAGAAGCTGGACAGTGTGCACAGATGGGGAATGTACGCTCTTTACATGACGTAGCTCACATTTCTATATCAAAGCTGCGTGAGGAACGCCTTCTTGCCACGGACTAAGGGAATGGCATTTCAACGGACCAATCCAGGTGCAGAAGAAAGCAGGAGTTCCTGTTGCGGTTTTGTCTGGACACAGAGGGATTTGGGGTCCGACTCACAAGGTATCAGCCACGTATCCAATGTTTTGATACACTTTAACGATAATTTAACACTTTACCAAAAATGTTTACCTAATTTAATCAATTCCGGGTGTGATTGGAGAAATTATGTAGGATGCAGTGAACGATGTTGCTTCCGGATTGAAGATGCAAAATTGTAGTTCCATAGGCCTGCAGTGACTTTACCAGCTGTAACAGATGGAGATGCGTGATTTAAGTATTTACAGTGTCAGTTTAATATCAAGCAGAATATTGTTATTAATTGGTTTTAAGAGAAAATACCTATTGTTTTGGAATACTGTATTCATTTTGTATTCATGTTTATCGTATTTATAACATGTGATGCTGATGATTATTCCACATTATTGCGAAATAGGCTGCAGTTGATTAAACATGAATTACGTAAAGTTTCCGTTTAATGGATTGTAGCTGTAGAAATTCTTTCAGGGATTTGCCGTTTGCCTTGGTGGTCAAGCTTGAAGTTTCTCCATGGGTTTCCAATTTAAAAGTTCGACTGAAAGGCTATACCAACAGATAGACTGCCCAATTAAAGAGCCAGTTGATCTGCTCTTTCATATTCTATGAAGAGTGACAAATCCATTGATGTAATACAGAAGACCAAATCAATGGTATTAGCTATATCATTGTTCTGTGATTATGTAATTAGTTTGCTGGGCTGTTTGTAAATGTTAAAACGAAGGTAATTGGTCTTGAATTTCCTTTTGAGGTCAATAAAATGAATTGAATTGTGTCTTTGTTTTTAAACTAAAATCTAATAGAAGACCAGTAAGAATTTTACTTTCAATGAGACATATGGCAGGCCTAATCAATGCCCATTACACCCTTATTGTTTTGTTTGATTATCTAGGCTTTGGTGTAAGGGTTCACCTTCTGTTCTCTGTTTCAGAGGATCTCCACCTGCTGCCTACCTATGAAGAACTGGTCTGTGCAGAGAATGCACTCTACCAACCCCAATAACATCCACAGTGGAGAATACCAACCCTAAACGAGAAGCAGAAAGGAAACATCAGCACATTTCTGTTTGACTGACAAAGCGCTCCAATCAGCTGTCCACCTCATGCCTTAACCTCAGACTCTGTAACAGTTATCCTACAATTTTTTTATGTTTCTCTACTCAGAGAAAAGTCTGCATTGAGCCATTCCTCCTGTTAATGGAGCATCACTCTTGAGTGAACAGGTCCCAAGCACCGAAAGATTTCAGAAAGTAATTGAATAAGAATTGGGCCCAAAACCAGGAAAGGACGTTTTCTACAACCTTTTTGTTTAGCTTTTTTTTTTTTTTTTACCCCAGATACTACCTCTACATCTGGAAATATGGGGGCCACAGGTTATGGATACTACCGCACGGTCATCTTCTTCTCTATGTTCATTGGCTACTCATTGTACTACTTAAACAGGAAGACCTTTTCCTTCGTCATGCCCTCAGTGATGGAGGAGATCGAACTGGACAAGGATGACCTGGGTAAGAGCACTGATATGTTACCAAACGTGTTTACCTAAGTCAAGGATTTATATTGACCTCCATCTCTTCAGTATTGGTGTCCTGTTGAACCGCATACTTTCACTCCTGTTTCTTTAGGCATGATTGCAAGTAGCCAAACCATGGCTTATGCCATCAGCAAGTTCATCAGTGGTGTTCTGTCAGACCAGATCAGTGCTCGCTGGCTCTTCTCCATTGGACTCTTTGTGGTGGGAGTTATCAACGTGGCTTTCTCCTGGTCCTCTACTGTGGCCATGTTTTCTGTGCTGTGGTTCATCAATGGTCTAGGCCAGGGCCTGGGCTGGCCTCCATGTGGGAAGGTGCTGCGCAAGGTAACATTGCTGCACTCTGGAAACATGGAAACCCTAGGTTCTGGAGTGTGTGGGCTACGTGTGATAAAGAAACCTCCACCGACACTCATGAAGAAAGCATTCAGTGCCAGTGTAGGTTTAGAAATATGCACATGAACATTCTGAGAAGACATTGACACCTCTTAAGGTAATGCATGGCCCCAGCACTGGCCCCTTGTGTAACAGGCCCCTACGATCCACAGGTTTATGCTATGCTATGTGCCTGAGCCTTTTCCAATAACGGGAGAGTGCACCTGTCATTTACCATTTGGGACCGTACCAGCATGGTCAGGAATTTTGACCCCTGTCCTTGACCTTTTGGTCAAGAGAACTTGAGCTGTTTACCATGGTCAGTTCTAGACCGCTCTAGCTGCCTACATTATATGTTTTTCGATATGGAATAAAACGGTCAGTGTTTTTCCAAGACTTAAATATTTAGAAACACTGGTCCACATGTTGGACTGTCCATTTGTCTTTCCCACAAAAACATATTCCAAATGACTGAAATATAGGGGTTGTCTGGGTTTGAAGAATAGATAACTCAGAGAGTAGGAAATAACTCCTTCTATTGAGAATTGCTCAAAATGAAACAAGTGGCTGAATACATGGCTTCCGACTTACAACTATTCCGTGCAAACCTTTGTGCCACAGTGCACACTGAGACAGCTGCAGTCCATGAGAAGCGGACGTCAAAGTGCAAGTGTTTAAAGATAGGAGAGAAAATAGGCTTTGGCATTCACTGTGTGTCCTGGAGCAAGAGAGGGATTGGATTGCAAGTAATGGTATTTATAGAGGCCCCTGACACACAAAGGTATATATTTGTATGACAGAATAGGAACAATGACGAGCGACTGTTTCAACACAGTACAGGAAATGCTGGTGAGATGCAATGAAAGTGATTTGTTTTCATCAATTAGGATCAATGTGTTAAATCAACCTCCATGCAGGATTATGAGTGGGGGATAGTGGGGAATTAGTGTAGAAAACCTGATTTATGCATAATATGTAGGCATTCCATCAAGTGAGTGCATTTTAGACTTTCTTATTGATCGTGATGATGGAAAGGAGAGAGAGTGTTCCGATCTTGAAATCCTCTTCAGTCGTATCTTCTGGCCAGAGTACTCTGTTTAATCTCATCTCACTCATTATGGCAGGATCACATCCCATCTCACACGTACCCTGCATCCTAACATGATCAGCTAGACTGTGTAATAACATAAAAGTTCATTAAATGGTAACATGTGTCCTCTCGCTGTGTTTCCATTTGTCCTCAGTGGTTTGAGCCTTCCCAGTTTGGGACGTGGTGGGCGGTGTTGTCCTGCAGCATGAACCTGGCGGGAGGCCTGGGGCCTCTCCTTGCAACAGTCCTGCTGCAGTACTATGACTGGAGGGCCATTCTGGCCATGTCTGGCACCTTCTGTGCTTCCTTCTCATTCATCTGCTTGGTGTTTGTTAAGAATGAGCCCAAAGATGTGGGTCTGCCCAGTGTCGAGGCTGCTGCCAAGAAGGGGGGCAAGGGAGGTAAGGAGAACGTGGAGCCTGTAGACTCCTCATGTTAGCTTGTGTGTTATAACATGTCGACCAGTGAGCATACTCCAGGAAAGTCATTGGTAGTGTCTCTGTATGAAGATACACCCAGGTCCTTATTTTCTCCCCTGTAGCGGTCAACAGTGAGAGCACCCTGAGAGAGTTCCTGCTCTCTCCATACTTGTGGGTTCTGTCCCTGGGCTATCTGGTGGTGTTTGGGGTGAAGACGGCTGCCACCGACTGGGGTCAGCTCTTCCTCATCCAGGAGAAGGGCCAGACTGCCCTCATGAGTAAGAGAGTTGAACTGAATAAAACTTTCTTGGGGAAAGTCCAAGTGTAGCCTATCCTTGTGATTCAATGCTCATGACAAAATGTGTTCCACAGGCAGCTCCTACATGAGTGCCCTTGAGATGGGAGGTCTCGTGGGCAGTCTTGCAGCCGGTCTACTGTCTGACAGGGCTGTAGCTAAAGTAAGCCATCACACAAAGCACACATAGAATCTTTTTTTTTTTTTTTCTCTCTATCAAAATGTGCTAATTTTCCTTAAAACATGTCTCCTTAATGCTGTCTAATGACTTTCTGGGCTGTCCCTATCATTCGTCACAGAAAGGTTTGAGTACCTGTGGAAACCCTCGCCATGCCCTGTTGCTGTCCATGATGGCTGGCATGTTTGTCTCTATGTACCTGTTCAGGGTCACAATCACAACAGAGGATCCTGAGGTAACACAGGTCAAACTCATTTGAAATATTTGTCAGTAGTTTACAGTGAGAAATTGAGGCTTACTTTTTTTTTTTTTTAATTGTTATCTTCATTTAAGTGTGTGTTTTTGTTCATACAGGAAGCTCCTATTTGGGCCCAGGTACTCCATCCTATATCTGTGCTCATTGGCCTGTCAGAGAAAGAGGTACTTGATTAATTGTATTAGATGTGCATTTAGTGTATACACTGACGTTTCTAATCCTGACTGGTGTTAGGGGAAAACATCTTGAAGAAAGCACACTGACTTTATCCTACTCATATCTAGATCTGGATCCTCTCTTTGGGTGCCATGTTTGGATTCTCTTGCTATGGACCAATAGCTTTGTTTGGTGTTATAGCCAATGAGAGTGCTCCATCAAACTACTGCGGGACATCCCATGCCATTGTAGCACTCATGGCCAATGGTGAGTCTCTAGCTTGGCGTCCTACATGTCTAAAGCACATAGTGAACTTTAGCATTAGTATAATGACACTCAGTAACAGATGCAATTCTGTTGATCATAGTTGGGGCTTTCCTGGCCGGACTCCCATTCAGCACCATTGCTAAACACCACAGCTGGGACATGGCGTTCTGGGTGGCTGAGGTGGCCTGTGGCCTGATGACTGTCAGCTTCTTCTTCCTGCGCAACATGCGAACCAAAATGGGCCGGATACCCGAGAAAATTGACTGATTGCCAAGTCACCGGAGACAGTAAAATACAATGTTATGAGATGGTCAGCCTAGTGGGGCTGTATACTTGTATACCGTATAAAACGCTTCTTGCTCCTCAAGGCACAACACTGTCAATGTGATCTCATCTCAAGACACGATTGTAAATGTTTTAATCTCTAGAAGTCACTTGAGTAAGAATGTTAACTTTGTAGATGTTCAAAATGTTCCACTTTTGAATCACTTTTGATACACATGAAAACTAAAGTTTGAAGTCTCCACATTGAACACCACACAGTTTTATTAAAAAGCCACAAGGCAATGTTTTTGTTTGTAAATAGAAAGTAAAGTATGTAAGCTGGCACGGACAAAGGTTATATTTTATTATATTATTTCCTCTAGTGGTGCTTGAGAAGGACCTTCTGTTCTCCCGCTTATTGAAGGATCCTTGTGAATGTTTATAATTTCAGCTGTCATTTGTCTTTTACAAGTAATTTGTATTACTGTGTGTTTATCAAGATACATTACAGATGATGAACTAGCTGAAATATAAGTACACTGTAAATATGTGCTAGTCATTGCATAGTTTGCCTTCAGTGGAGGCCAATTGTCTTGGAGTTATTCAGTGTCTCATCAATGGGTTGGCTCAAGTCTGTACAGTAGACCAAGGAAATGCCACTGTGTTACATGTTCTCAGTAACTATGCACATCAAATTTTTTGGTATTTTCTTAAAAGAGCACTATTAGATTGTACTAATATGACATTGTTATGTGGTTTATTTAGTTTAATCAAAACGAATTCATCATCTTAGTTAAAAAAATGTGTACTGATATGAAGGAAAACATTCTGTATTGTTTGTTACCTAATACCCTTCTGTTTCTGATTGTCATTGTTGCTAGAACATTTTGACATGAACTGGAGTCTTAAATATTCATATTTTTATCTTGTGTTAATTTGACACCATCTCCAATAATTTGCTAGTTTGAGGGAAATAATGAGGGAAATAATCATATTCTCACTATGCATTACAATTCGGGTATGTTTTAATGTACTGGAATAAATACAAACTCTGGTCTATCAGTATGGTAGTATTATTTTATTATGACTATGAAACCCACGGATAATTGTTATAGACGCTAAGACATCCTACGAACAACATTATATCGGACAATATAATACTGCACATAAAAAAAATATATAATACGAACGAGAAACTCAAGTTCCCAGAATCACATGGAAGCTATACCGGATACGACACATTTGCAATAAGCGGAGCGTGCGCTTCAGGGAGTTCTCTCTGAACCAGCTCGTGCGGCCTCAACATGGTAAGAACGCGTGCTACAGTGAATTGATCCCGTTTTGCCACATAAATGCAGTAAATAGCCAACGGGATTGTGTTACATGATGTTTGAATACACGTTTTTAAAGAATTAATACGTACAACATGTTTAAACGTGGAAATGATCATATTTATGCAGTCAGATTTTTAGATGTTGTGCGGCCTGCTAGCTTAGCTGTTAGCGTCGTACTTAGAACTCGACTAGCTCCCACAGCGGCGGACTATGCATGTGTACAGACCAAGCCACCACCGGGTTGATCAGCATTGTACTTAGCTAGTGAGCAATATTTCCAGTGCATTTGATCAGAAACTACGGGATGTTTCTTGCAGCCTCCCAAGACTGATAAGAAGAAGGATTCGGGGAAGGCTAAGAAGGACAAGGACCCCGCTAACAAGTCTGGAGGCAAAGCCAAGAAGAAGGTAGCTACCGTTAGCTAGCAAGGCAATGATGAAGTTGGCAATGTACTATTTTTTTATATCGTTTTTTAATTTATTTACTCACTCCAAGATCATACTCAAATGTGCCAAGTTTGTTTCCCAGCACTTCAATTTTCATATACATTATCTGTCCCGAGTAGAAGTGGTCCAAAGGAAAGGTGAGGGACAAGCTCAACAACCTGGTCCTCTTCGACAAGGCCACTTACGAAAAGCTGTACAAAGAAGTGCCCAACTACAAACTCATCACACCTGCTGTTGTTTCTGAGAGGCTAAAGATCAGAGGCTCTCTAGCGAGGGCAGCCCTCCAGGAACTGCTTTCTAAAGGTAAAGTTCTAATTGTCCTGTATGTAAACAGTCAGCTAAACTTTAAATGCACACAAGTTGATATGCATTTCTTGATTGCATCCTTCCACTAACAGGTATGATCAAGCTCGTATCCAAGCACAGAGCGCAGGTGATCTACACACGTAACACCAAGGGCACAGAGGAGGGTGCACCAGAGGAGAAGGCGGCATAAGGTGAACCCCTACTTGGCAATGCTGAGCTATTGGACCCCTTAATTTAGGTGTGGGCAATCCTGGTCATCAGGGGCCACTGTCCTGCATGTCCTCGAGAGCCGCTGTCCTGCATGTTTTAGATGTTTCCCTGCTCCAGCACACCTGATTCAGATGAATGGTCATTACCCGGCTTCCACAGAGCTTGATAACAACCCATTCATTTGAAACGTGCTGGAGCAGGCAGTGTTTCCCCTACCATTATATTAGGGGGCCGCCCCCCTCTGGAAGGTCAAGTTAATAATAAAACATAAAACATTTTATATATATATATATATATATATATATAAAATTATAGTGCCCAATCACAAAATAAGTCATTTTAAGGTTAGGTTTCCTATGAAACAGGTCTATAGCTTGCTCTTTTATTAAACAAACTAAATGGCCTTATGTTATTTATCTTATTTACACGACGGCATGTCGTGCCCCCCCCCCCCAAGCTGTAAACCTAGGGGAAACACAGGCAGGGAAACATCTAAAACATGTAGGACAGTGGCCCCTGAGGACCAGGATTGCCCACTCCTGCCTTAAATTCTCACGGGGATATTTGGCCTACTAGCTCTATAGAACATATCCTTACACGTCCAGTTGGCTTCAGTCCTGTAGTTTGAACTGATCAATTGAAATGACATATCAGACATCCAACAAGCACGTCAATGTTTGATTCTGATTTAGTTTTCTCTTGTCTTCCAGGTCCCTGCTTGTTGGAGAAAAGTTCTTTGTAAAATAAACAAGTAAATCACTTGTATATGGTCTTTTAATTTTGTTTTTTATATCTTGTGCATAGTGACTGTGCTGTTTAATTACATAAACGAACCAAGGAAACATTAGCCATTAGGCTTGAAGTTTATAAATGTGTATATACTGTATTTTCTATGGTGGATATAATCACACAAACTAATGTAAACAGTAGCTTTTGATATTGTAAGTAGCTGTGGTCGGGTATTTCAACAAGTATTATGTACCCAATGTGCAGCCCATGGAAACTAACAATGTTGCATGTATGTAACTTCAAATTGGATAAACCATGACATAAAGAAATAGCCTATAGTAGAATGTGTGTAACCTAGATTGAGTCAAAACGAGTGTGTAGAACTGCCCAAATCGACTCAAATTAATGTAACGTCTTTAGTTACTGTGTCCTCTGTGAAACGTCTAAAAAACAAATTGACCAGTCCATTCGTGACATCGCTCCTCCCTGGAGTGGCATACTGTCTTGATAAGAGCTTTACAATTAGAATAAGCTGCAAATGGACAAATAATGTCCGTCAATTATTCAGAGGAAGCTGAGAGGGAAGCTTTACAACGATCGTAATTGTGATTTCATTACTGTTCAGTAAACATAGAAATTAAAATGTTATGATGTGTCACACAGGGAGTGAGCCAGGACAACATGACAGTAGATTTCAAATAAGTTACATTTAAGTATTTTAGTATGTAATTTGGCGAATTGTAGCTAGATTAACACCTTGTTATAATGGGCTAGAACGGCTGTGCTCAGGCTAATTTGTTATGCATTATATTCTTATGTATTGAAAAGGGATATGCAACATGGCTCGGCTGTAGGCATTCAAATACCAGCCCTTATTAATACCATTAGGCTATAATTGTATCTAAGAACATACTCAGACCTAATTGATGGGTTGTCCTATAAACGATTACGAGTTGCTGTTTTAGAACGTCTTGTCGATCATTTAGCCTTTTCCTGACTGCGCTAATTTTTCTACCACTGCAAAAAAGTTTTCAACAAGGACGTTTTCAATTGATGCCTTTGCATAGATAAGTCTTGCTGAAAAGGGGAGAATGGGTAGGCAGATCTGGGATGTAGCTCATGAGGGAGGGAGAGAAAATCCTCAAAAAAGGAAAGATTCCAAGCCTGTGCCGATTCATTGCATCTTGATGTCAAATGCCTCGGGTCTGAGGAATCGGCATCACAAGATACTGAAGGAAAGAGTCCTAAGACTTAGGTAAGAGACACTCCTCAACTATGACAACTGCGAACATTTGTGTAATCTTAATTTATATGTATTAGCCTATTGTGTATATTGTATATTTTCGGGTGGGAGACAAAGTTAATTTGATAATTAGACAGCCTTTGTGGAATCCCCCCCCCCCACAATGATTGCTTTTGAAATCTCAAAAATTATCTTAAAAACTGCATGTTTTCCTCGAATTGTCAGTCAGCCTGCCAACAAACGGCAAGTTGGAATTCATTATACGTTTTAAAATGAATGGTTGGCAAGATTCACAAAGGAACATACCTTAATAATTAAAACTTCATAGGAGTTCAGCTGTACATCAGGATGTTTCATTATAATTTCTACTTGAAATCTTTCGTTTTGGTATCATCCCATCACTGTCTCATCATTGCCTGCCGATTTTGTACCCTGAACTGGGAGTAGGCTACACACAAAAAATAAATCGTATTTTCAGCATCAGACCACATGTGTGAATTATACAATGACCTGTTGTTTTGACCTCTTTTGGGGGGGTCCAACCCCCCCCCCCCCCCCCCCCCCTGTAATTCGAACCCTGGACCAAATGAAAGATTAATCTCACAAGACTTCCCACTTTACTTGGGATTGGGATGCATAGTTGATTGCTGAATTCAACTATTCAGGCAAGGAACACTTGTGATATATAACAGCGTTGTCTGTAATATCCATCCATTAGCTGATGGTCCAGGCACAATCTGCCTCGCCAGCAGGGGGTGCCGATGGGGAGGGCACAGAGGAGCAGTATGTCTATAGACTGGGGATCTATGGATGGAGGAAGCGCAGCCTCTACCTGCTGGTGATACTACTGCTCTCCATACTGGTCATCAACTTTGCTCTCACTGTCTGGATCCTCAGGGTCACCTGCCTCAATACTGTGAGTGTGTGATTGGTTCTTCATCCCTTGTAAACATTTTTTTTTTTTTTTTTAAGTTGGACTTGCTACACAGTCCTTCCACCAATTCTGTGATTTTATGTATGGGAAAAGGAGATGAACTTGAACTAAACATGACCCCACAATGTCTAAACTAAATGTTGGAAACCTTGCTTGACTACCTTGATGAGCTCTCTTGGGTAGGGTTGAAGGATTCTTTTCTTCCATCATGCATTCAGCGATGCTTTTATCTATAAAGAGACACTGAATAAATAAAGAGGATACCTCTGTATAATCGAAAGTCTCTCAATCACAGAAAACTTTTCAAAGATTGTGAAGAGACATTGTCTGAAAGAGCATCAGCTCAACACAAGAATGGAAAATGACTCGTGGGGTTTTGTATGGAAGATAAACATGTTTATTTGGCCCATTTGCAGGAGGGAATGGGACAACTGAGGATAAGGGCAGGCAGGGTGAGGCTTGATGGAGTGTCTGAGTTTCTCTTCCCCCTCTTTGCTCAAGAGATTGGCTCAAAACAGGTGTGTTGAAGTATAATATTTTGCATGATTGTCTTGACTCATTGATTGTGTTGGAATAGCTTGATTTGATTCTGAATGACTGCATGTGTCTACTGTGGAGAGGGATGTAGCTCTGACTGTATGCCAATTTTTAGGAGACATCTCTTCTCGTCCACTCCGAGACTCACAATGTCTCAATAAAGTCCATTAATAGAAGAGGAGGCGTGTCAAGCAGCCTAACTCTGGGTGAGATTCTTCTTGGTAGGACCGGATGAGAATGAGAATAACATTCGAAAGAATCAAATGTTTGAAACCGTTTTTGATTATATGTTTTGATAGATTTATTCAATTTAGACCCGTGGGACTGATCCATTTAGATTCATGGGAAAGACTGATGCGTCAATAAGACAATGGACCTTTCTGGACAAATCTAAATGGATGGGTTTAATGTATTCAAATCAGACCTGTGAAATCCCTGGATCAAATATTTTCTCAGGCTATAACTCAACAATTCTATTTCATTTCATGCAAATGTTTCCCTCTGTTTTGTGTGTGTGTGTTAGACAGAGAAAATGGGTGTGTGTAAGGTCTACACATCTTTCAGGTCTCACACTGTCATACAAGAATGACGGTGGGAGCAGATGCTAACATTAATTATCTCCAAGTTTAATATATTCATGGTCATTGCTCTTTAAATGTCTGCAACTGCCCCTTGTGCACCTCTCGAGTCTGAATAAAATTAAATGTGTTGTTCCCTAATTAGTAAACGCAATGGAAACCATCCTAGTGCAGCCTTTGGCTTCTTCAGCATAATGTTCTGTGTGGTTGAATTACAAGCCCATAACTAAGTTAGTAGGTTTTTGCAATCACATCCAAATGATCACTGTGTGTGTGTCCCGTAGATACACAGCTGGATATCTAAAGGGTCTGAAAAGTTATGCATTTCTACTGTTTTTTCTTCTTCCAGGTCCACAGTCCATAGATATCACAGGCAAACGCTTTGAGGTGATGTCTAACACTGGGACTAGTCTGTTTTCTGCTGGGCCAGAACATTGCGTAGTTGGAGTAGGGAAGCTAACAGTCACAGGTACTATCACCACAGTGTCAGCCATGCAGGACTTGTTTTATATCTTACAAAGTCTGACAAGAAAATCTGGTAAATATGAATATTCTTATCTGTATTATGCAGGTGAAGATGGTGCTGAGTGTGATCACTCCATTGAGACACCACTAGTCAGGGCTGAAGGTTCCAAACACCTCAGGTAAACAAGGAAATGTTACGACCCAGTTCCTTATCGAGCATTTGATGAGGGTGCAGACCATATTTCATTAGTGAGCGGTTAGATTAACATGTCATACTGTGATTTGAGTAATTCTCAATGTTCCGTACGCGGAGCATTTACTGTCCCAATCAAAACTTGATGGCCATTTCATATTCACAGCAGTATTCACAGAGCGGAAGCACAGTTTCTGTGAGCCTTGTGTCCAGAATATAAACGGAGCCATCATGCAGGATCAGCAGTGAAGTCCACACACGCACGGTCACCTGACCTGAGCCCCTGTGTTTCCCAGACTGCATGTTATCTCCTCCTCCAGCTTGTTGTTCTTGCAGTGTGTGGCCCTCACAATTAACCATGCTCACTCTTCCATAGCACACGTTGTGTGTCTACCTAATTCTATTACAAAACAAACTGCTCTGTTGTCGTGGGCAGGCTATGCAGGTAGGCGGACGCAAGCCAGGAGTTATGTAAACGCTGGCTGTAGTGACAAAGTAAAATATCCCCAATACTGATGAGAAAGGAAATCCAATTTACATATTTAATTTAGATAAACCCTCAAAGAGATGTTAAGCTGTTTTCTTAATTTAGATGGAGGTGGAGGTCTCATAGCAACAGCATGGAGGTGCCAGGCATAAATATCCATGTCATTGGCTCATATCGAGAGGTGAAAAAGCCCTGTGAGTGCACACAGAGGGAATGTCATTCAACCATGTTCCAAATTCTAATCGCTAGAGGCCATGTAGAGGAAACAAAATGTTTACTTAATGTAATGTATATCTTTGCTGCCGTCAACAGGTACATTTGTGTGGATTCAGATAGTTTGTCCTGACACTTCACTACACAGCGCTGATCATTATTTATTTCGTTATATTTTTGTATAGCTGTGAGTTTTGCATCATCGATGTCACTATTATCCCTCCTCCTCCCACCCCCACCTCCACAACCGTCTGTATGGTCCAGTCTAGAAGCCCCCACCCGCTCCCTCTACATGGACGCACCTAAGGGTGTCCACATCAATGCTGAGTCGGGTAGCACCAAAGCCCTGTCCAACACAGACATCTCCCTACTGTCCACGGACGGAGTGGTACGCAGAGGTTTCAATGTAGCACTGCAAAACGTTCGATCGATACAATCCAACCCAGAATCAATGTTATTTTCACTAACGACATATAGAATAAGTTGGCCTTCTGATAGTGAGCGACCTCTTCTCCCTGTTTCCATCAGTTGGTTCTGGATGCTGAGTGGGTACGACTGCCGAGGCTGCCTTTGAGTGGGCAGGCAGAGGGAACAGGACAGGATGAGGAGCAGCCGCTGTATGAAGTGTGTGTTTGTCCGGATGGGAGGCTGTACACCTCTGAGGCTGGACTCACTTCCACCTGCCATGACTACAGTGGGAAGTGTTAAAGCAACACTGTGGACAACAGGCCTGTATCACTGTGGCATGAAGATGAAATTCATGAGATGTAAGTTGCCATAAATGGAAAAAAGGATGGACATATTTTAATAAAGAGATTTCTCCCCCCCCCCCCCCCCACAAAATAAATAAATAATTGTAAGTGAATTGGGTTATCTACTTTTTTGTGTTTTACTACTTGCATTTGAATTTCACATGCACCAAAAATCGTTTGATTGGATATTTTTGAAGACAATAATCTGAAACGTATTCGTTCACTGAGGGTTTCTATCAAGATGTTTTGCTGGTGATCATTCGAGTCTCTTGTGAGCAAAATAGTTGGCCAACTTCGTATAATTTGGAAGGTTGAGGTAGTGCTGTGCTAGACAAATCGTCAGAGAATATCACCACATAGTGGTTGCGCATTTACTGAATTGTATTCAAAGGCACGTGAAAAGGGTTAGATATGCGTAGTAGGTGCTCCGTAGAGATGGACCATTAGATTTTTCTATATGGACTACGTGTAGGTTAAAGGCAGTTATATTAACATTTTAATTTACTTTATATTTTAATATTAAAGGTAAAACGATACACATTTCATTTTTCAGTAACGTTTTTCGGTAAACCCGCGTATCTGTGTCCGATTAAAGTGTTATCGCAACTCTTATTTGGTTTCGTCTCTGCACAGTAGAAAGTTCTCAGAACTCATTAGACACATGGACTTGAAACCTTGGAACCATCGAGCCCGTTTACTGGAGATGACAATATTGTGGTACTGCTTTATGGTAAGTGCTCTTCAAAATCAAAGTGTACACATTTAGATACCAACAAACACACTCACTGTCACTACAAACCATATCCTAAAGACGCTGTGTTTTAATAACTGGACTGCACCTTTGTGTGAATGCTACTTTAGTGTTTTTCTGCTTGTGGTCAGGATCTTGATGCAATAGAGGAGGCCAGACAATGCAAGGAGCACGAGTACAGAACAACAGCTAGAAACTGTCTACCCTGCATACAATGTGACTCAGGACAGGAGTTATCCACGGTAATTACTTCATGACATTGCTGAAGTATTTGTGAAGGCTTATTGAACAACAATTTTCAAACCGTGACACTTAATATTATTTCTGTTGTCCATCAATGTCAGTTGGTAAACTCTTAGATATTCTTCAGAAGATTAAACAGATATCAACTGCCAACCCTATCCTAGACGATTTAGCCCAGCAGAGGAAGGTCTAGGGTACCACTGTAGACTTCTCCAAAAGAAGAATTTTTCTTTGTTTCTCTCATAGATTTAGTCAGATCTGTCACAGATGACTAGCTCCTGCAAACAGTTATAGGGGCTGTCTCAGACCCCCAAACAGGTTTTTATAGTGTAAAGATAGCACTGAAAGGGATCGTTATACTAAGATTTCAACTTCAACAAGTTGAAATTAGTGGCTCATTCAGAAAAATGTTTTTACCATGTAAAAGTCAAAACTGCCCTGCATATTTTTTGAGCAGCTGATTTATTCTTTGATCGCTCACTCAATATTTTATCCGAAGGTATCCCACGTGTATGAGAGAGGAACAATGTGGTTTGATGCTAGATAGAACGCAAGTCACAGGTAGAGGCAACATTAGTAGCACCTCCGTTTTGTATCTTTTATTTCGTTTTCTTTCCGTCCCTGTCAAACAAAGGACCCTGAGTTCCTTGTTGTTGCCCTCCTAACCCCCCACCCTGTAGAACATCCTCAACTGTTGGGTCCTCTGGGTTAATCCCCCCAGGAATGTGGATTTGGCTTCGGAGACGGTGCCCGCTGTGTGCCCTGCAGACCTGGGCGCTTTAAGGACGACTCTGGCGTCCAGAAATGCAAACCCTGCCTGGCATGTGGCCATGCGAGTCGCCTCCAGACATCCAACTGCACCGCCACCATCAATGCTGTGTGTGGCGACTGTCTGTCTGGGTGAGAGCCAGCCAGCAATCAACTCAGTCCTCGCAGTAGAGGGTTGATATGTGCCAGTGTTATCCTAGATGTTTTTGTAGTCGCACGTCACACAGACTGCGCTGGTATTTTCCTCATATTCTCCAGGTTCTATAGGAGAACCAGGTTGAGTGGGTTTCAGGACATGGAGTGTGTACCTTGTGGAGACCCTCCCCCTGCTAATGAGCCTCAATGTGAGTCCTGTGTTTGGATCCGTCATATCATATGTTCTGTCTTTGACTATACTCACCACACTCAGTTGACATTGTACAAAGGTGTATGACACCATCTTTAAGTTATTTTTGGTGAAATATATATGTATACCATATTTGTATATGCTCACATTCTTTATTCTTCATGCTAAACTCAGTGACTGTTTGGTAATGGAGTGTGAACTGGCTGGCAATTGAACCTCTGTGTATCTTGGCAGTCACAATAATTGGACATGGGAAAACATACACATTTCTCAGATCTAGCAAGTTAGTGTAATGTACCAGTTTCTATAGATATTCTTAGTGTTAAAATAAAATAATTAGACTTATTAGTATTTTCACCTTACTGCATCAAAACAATCAATAGTTAAAGTATTATTTTCAGAGGGGACTCATGCGGGCATTATTTCATAACCTTAGTATATCATCACAGTAAACAATAACTTTTATAGGATTAATTATGTTAAAAGAGAGATTCCTGTCATGAATGCAGTCATTATTGATATGAAGTCTGTAGACATTTGGTTACTTTGCCCCGCTGCACTCCTGCAGTTGAAATGTGAAATTCTTATGAAACAAATAGAGCTGAGGGGCCTTCCAACTGTAGTTTCACTGCGTCTCCCTACATACCTGGACAGAATTTGTTTCATAGTGGAAATGTGGGAAAGTCTTGAGAACGACTTACCTAATGTGTCTCCACAGAAGCACAGAACAAAATTACATTTTGTACTGTCAAGATGGTTCATAAGGGACACAGCATTTCAGTTCACGTGTTGATTAATGTACAATTACCTGTGCTTGTCTTTCATCCACAAACTGAACCTACACTCACTTCCTGTGGGATTGACTATACTGTATATCTATACATATACAGTATATACTTTGATAGTGGGTGGAGTGTGGTGCCTCATATTGCACCTGAGGAGATTTATTTAGAGAAATAATACTTTTAAATGATCATCCGTGTGTGTGTGTGTCTGCATACACAGGCACCAGCAGAGTGAACCTGGTCCCCCTGTCATCTGCAGTGTCCAGCCCCCATGACAACGCTCTGGCTGCGGTCATCTGCAGCGCCCTGGCCTCGGTCCTCCTGGCACTGCTGCTGCTCTGTGCCATCTACTGCAAGAGACACCTGGAGAGGAAACCTCATGGTACTTCAGGCCCCTCCCTCATTCTTCACCAGCCAACCAGATGGTGCGAGGATGATTAAGTGAAACATTTGTTTTTGCATGTACATATTTTCTTCTTCTTCAGAGCCCTACCAGGAAGGACACTGTGATGCAGAGTTCTCCTGCTTGGAACATATCCAGGTCCAGCACCTGCCAGACTCTTACCAACAGAACAGCTGCAACTGTTACCATGTCTGGGGCCATACCTCCAGTAGGATAACTCTCTGTTCTAGGCAACACTTCCTCCTCCATCAATAGGCAACACTGTCAAGTTTCCTTGATTCAATATTCTCATTGATTCAAGTTCAAGACCACATTAACATGGTAGTATTCTTTTGTGTGCTTATTTTCCTGTCTCGTTAAGGAGTGTTGCACTGTCCATGTTGTGATGAGCCTTGCAGTGTGGGTCATATCAGTAGCTACTGTCTCTGCTGTTCTCAGATCAGCTATGACGACAGGTAAGAGGTCACCTGTCTTCAGTGTGTTTCATGTCAAATGTTAAGTTTGATAGATGCACCCTCTGTCTTGCCCTCACCTCATCCTCTTGTCTCAAGCTTCTCCAATCCAGGGAGTGAGACATTCTCTGGATGTCAGAGATTCGCTGGCAAGGAGGTACAGATGGAACTACAGGAGAACACTCTACTGTGTGAGGAGAACCACCATTCCCAGGAGGAGCCTGAAGACGTTCCCACAGAGGAGCTAAGAGACTAGAGGATGGTTCGTCAGCTAGTGAGGTCAGGTGCTAGAGGATACACACTAGTAGATTTGATCTTACAATATTGGAAATCTGGGGATTTATAATGGGCAGAGGAATTATTTGATTAAAAGGGTAACGTTGAAGATCCTTGTCTACCTTGAGAGCAGACCAAATATCACCAGGAAACATAAATACTTCGGCAAATATCGTTGCACTCACAGTAATCTGTACATTTGATTAAAACATTTCAATAAGTCATTTAACTGTCATCTTTGACTATTGTAATTTATTGGTTATGATAAGGTTAAGATTCTGCAATAATGTTAATGTCACAGACGCATGTATATCTTCTTTTCCCCCCAATTCTAGCATTATCCTGGCATTATTTCCCCTCTCATGCAGGCCCACTTGTGAGGCTGCTTTCAATAATGACCTTTTGCATTCGGTGAATAAATGATTGGAGTGAAGCTTGATTCTATCCCAGTGGAGTGAAGCCCTTTGAGGCCGGTGCAGAGTCAGACCGCTTCCTCTCATCTCCGCTCCAGTGAGTCTTGATTACCTGTCATCCCTCCAGGATCCCTCAAACACAACACAGATGCCTCCTTATCCTCCATGTCAAAACACTGGCAGGGTGACAGCCAGTCTGGGAACCACCACTCCACATGCCCCCATTCTACTTCTGTCCGCCTTGATAGGGTTTTCGGTTTCCAATTGTTGTAAACGCAGTCAATGAAGCTGGAGTTTCTTACATTTCACGTAAAATCTGTTTTATTTCAATCCATTGTATTAATATCCTGGTGGATAGGAACTTCACATAGAACTGCATTCACACTAAATTATATGAACTAATTTCCTCATTCTCACTCCATGCATAATAAATCGTACTTTAAAAACAAACTTTTGTAGTCAATATATTTTATTCAGGCCTAACTATGAGCCACTGTATGTCAATGTGTTATCTGCACTCCTGAGGATGTATCTGAATACTTGATAGACGTGTCACTTACAGATGAGGTCAAAGGTTAAAAACAGTCATAGCAAGCACTCTTAAGTATTCAGTCTCACAACTCTTCAAATGTCCACACAGGATAAGTGCACTAATGGGTTAATCTGTGTGATGAGGTAAAAGAGGACATAGTTCAGTAAAAAAGAAAAGCATGTCTAATCACGTCATGACAAATCGGTGAAGGTTTCAGTTGTATCCAGGTCTGCTACTAAAGCATCTACCAATTCCTCCAAGGTAGGAGTCCTTTGCAACATGCCTATAAGGTAGCCCAAGACAGAAAGGGAGAGATGGGAGAAGGAGATTATGCAAAAGTACTATTTGGAAGTGCAAAGTATTTCTACGAACAAAGACTACTCTGAAAAGCTGTCTATTATTCTTGATTCAAACACACGTTTTCCTGAACAAATGTCTACCTTTGATGGACAAGTCATGAAAGGAGTTCAACAGGTCTTACTAGAGTGGTTGTAATTGGTCAGACTTCCCACTTAGATTGGACACTTTAATCTGAGTGTGTTGCCAAATCCCCTTATGCTTTCAGTAAAATAGTGCTGGCAAGTACTGGTAATATGTGCCATTCTGAACAAAAGTACAGCTGAATCTCCATCTCACTCCCACTTTGAGACACAGATGGAGAATTACTGTATTAAATACAGGATTGACTGCAAAAGCTTCAACTGAAGCTGACTGGTGCCTGACTGACTGAATTTAAGAGTGGGTTTGGCAACTTGTCTTACCCTCTCATAATTATGAAATGTAATTTATGTCACTCAGTACCAACACTGAATACAGGGGGCGGGCGGGGGCATATGGAGGTAGTGATTACCACTATTACAGCAGTGATACAGCTATTACATGTTATTATGGGGAGTCAGGTGGCTGAGCGGTGAGGGAAGCGGGCTAGTAATCTGAAGGTTGCCAGTTTGATTCCCGGCCATGCAAAATGACGTTGTGTCCTTGGGCAAGACACTTCACCCTACTTGCCTCTGGGAGAATGTCCCTGTACTTACTGTAAGTCGCTCTGGATAAGAGCGTCTGCTAAATGACTAAATGTAAATGTAAGTAAGGCAAGTTTACCCGGGCTGTGCGTCCGACAGATTTGGCTGCGTCAGCCAAGCTCTGCTGACTTTGAAAATAAAAAGTATACAACAAAAAGAAACTTGACTCTACATGCCCTGTCTCATCGACAGATTGCGCAAGGAGGGAGCAAAGTGGCTGAGGGAGGAGAGTGTGAGTGTGTTACCTTGCACCATCAGCAGGGGCTCCTTACTGCCTCCATGAGCCAACATCTCCCGGCGGTAGCGCTCTCCCATTTCCCTTCAGGCACAAAGACGAGGTGTGAACCAGAGGCTAGGCTTGTTGATAAAAGGCTCCTGCACTCTCTGTCAGCTCCCGTACTGACATACGCACGTCCTCGGCAGAGTGGTTTGGCTGAAACTCGGGCATAAGCTTTCACTGCCAGTGACAGGAACCTCACACGTCAAGCTCCCGCAAAAGAACCAAAAGCAAAACCAAAAGCACGATGCTGGGGCAGACATAACACCCCAGGCAAAACAATCCTGGATATCTAAAACCGTAATCCTCTGATGTGCAATCCAAGGAGTCACAGGGATATCTAAGGTGATTTTGCATTCCTCTAATGCACAGTTCTCCTGTTCCTGTCAGGACTGATCGTTGGTGTGATTTCAGACTACAAGTGCTGAAAGTGTTATGTCTAAATCAGGGAACACGTGACCAAAATCAACCTGACAACCCCCCAAAAATATGTATTGTATGCCCAGTAAGACAGACAAACACTGGAACATTAGTATTTAATCATGTCACCCTGTCTTACCGGTTGAAGGGGTCCTTGCTAAAGCACTGCCTCCACACCATGGAGGCCACAGCTCTGGACATGAGGTAGGAGTAGTACTTAGCCCCGTAGCCAATCAGGTGGCTGAATCTCAGTTGCCAGGCCTGCAGGGAAAAAAGGTATCGAAAAACACGACACTGGTACATACAGCAACATGGTCTAATATATCATTACTTTTTAATGCAAGTTTTTTTAAATGTTTGGTTTATCCAGTCTGCTCTCTCTACTTCTACTAGGAAAATATGAGCTATTTTCTAAAGTATACCTTTGTGGGAGCTATAGTATTCCATCCAGCTCATGGACTGTGATGAACAAGATAATTTAGTCCATCAGGACTATTTGGTCAGTTGAGGTTTAAATAATGTCAAGGGACCAACATTTTTGATCAGTTCGTCTGTGGACATGATGTCTCACAGCAGGGCAGTGGAATGGTTTTAGATCTTAAGACAAGAAAGAGCAACAACAGTCACAAGATAGTCTCCTTGAGGCTCCTGCCAGTCACTGTAATTCTGTCCCCCTAGCTTGGACAACACAAAAGGCCTTCATCAGTAGAAGTGTTACGAGTATTTGCTGTACATACAGTGTTATCAACTTACAGTGTTTGGAACATATGGAAGTCCGTAGAATTTCTTCTGCACCTCTTTTAAGAGGTCCGTTGTAGACCTGTTTTGGGGTTTTCCATGGTACACCTGATCCAAAGCTGCATAGAAAACCTACAAAAACCACACGTTTCTGCCTCACCTCAGAACGTTTATCATCACATTTGCTGTAGTTGGTAGCTAGCTAGTGTGTCTACTTGACATAATAACTGTATTATGTAGTTACCTGAAGTTGAGTGTCTGCAGCTCCACAGATTCTCTTTGAATCACAGAGGCGAGACACCATGCTTTTAGACAGTGGCTGGAAGAGATGGCACGAAACATGAAATGTTGTCATTAGCATGTAGTAAAGTCTTTTTGAACACTCCACTCTACCAGATGGCTTGGTGGGGTGGGGTAGGGGCTGAGGTGGATGCTGTTGAGACACAGAGATAGACAGCAGAGCCCAGAACAACTAAGGACATATGTTTGTAAGTGAGTCTACTCGGATAAATTAGCCCCAGCACTAACCAACACACATACAGTACACACATTCAGTAGACACACCAACAGATATCACAATGTGAGCTAACGGGAGTTTTGGGAGATACAAAGACAGGGAGAGGGCCTAACATATAATAACAACAATGTATACATTTAGCGGACGCTTTTATTCAAAGGGACATATGGAGGGGGATTCAAACCTACAACCTCTTGAACTGCAGGTAAATCTCTACCACCAAGCTATACCTGTCCCCGTATTCCTATACCCATGACCGTGTGTGTGTGTGTCTCACCTGTCCAGTCTGATAGTGGCGTGCAAACTGATTCACAACACGATAGTCTGTGGCAAAGTACTCCATGAGGATGGAGGGAACCTCCGCAAAGTCAGTGGAGCATCTAGTCCCTGGAGGAAGAAGTGGGTGAAGCAGATGGTATTAATGTAGCTCATTGTTACATTAATAACCAAAGCCACATACATAACCCCCCTCAAAAATCCAATGATTTCCCATAAGAAAAGATCTATGAAAACGTCCAATATTTCTGGTAAACCGATGATTGTGCAAGCTTCCAAGGTCATATGACAAAGTCCGGACCTGTGACATGCTGGTAGCGTGTGCGTCCCAGCATGGAGTGCATCGCGTGGCCCATCTCATGGAACAGGTTCTCCATCATGCCCGGGGTGAGCAGGGTGGGGGTGCTGCGAGTGGGAGGGGGCAGGCTCAGCATCAGCACCACCACAGGGAGCTGGTACTGCCCGTCCTCCATCAACCGCCCTCCGCGAATGGTGAAGTGGCAGTCCTGGGGGGGCAACACCGGGACAGGGGGAGATGTGGAGTGAGAGAGGGAGACAGATCTCACTCTCTCAGTCCCAAGCATGTTTTTTTTTAAGGGTAACTTTCCTGCACCTGTAGAACCTTTAGACAGGAGCCTGTCTCTTACCTGGTTTGGTTTGTCAGACCTCCTGAAGAAGTCACAGTAGATGTATCCCAGAATTCCCTCTGTCTGGTGAACCACCGCCTGTAGGGTTTGGATAATGGGATGAAACCACTGTCGAGGACTGGTCGTGGGGTAGACATGAGTCTGCTGTCCATCTAAGCATATTTTTCCGGACTGGGCAGGGAGTGGTAGTGAGTGAGTTGCTGTTCGATGGACGTGTGGTCTCACCAGCTTGCGGACGTCCTCGCTCCACACCTCCCCAGTCATGGGCTGCTGTGTCTGGAAGGACACCCCCAGCAGCTGGCTGAACAGGCCGTTAAGACCCTCCATACAGGCCCCCAATGAAAAGTAGGGACTATACTGACTGGGCTCGATATCATACCTGCAATGACATTAGGCGTTACACCAGGTCATGCTACGTCAGCAAATATTTGGTAACACGGGTTGATAGAGAGTTGCTAAGGAGTCCTAACAACATAGTGGAGACTTAAAGCAACGCAGCCCCCTCTAGAGTTCGAAGACAGGTGGTTCCAACATACTCTCCAGTTTTCTGAAGAACTGCCTTTCACCTCAGACAAACAAACTAAACGAACTAAACAACAGAACACATCACTGCTTGTTTACCTTTCCGCTCGCACAGCACAACTGAAGTAGGGGTGGTCCCATGGCATTAGCTCCTGGGAAAAAGCATATTTAGAAACTGTAATAACCTGGTTGTCCAACATCTTCTAAGACATTACTTTGAAAGCTGTTTACACGGGATGAAGACTCACCGTACTTCTGGTGTTCATTTTGACCTTCACCTGCCTCATCATACTGAAATCTTTGGCAGTTCTGTGGCAGAAAAATTTTACATGTCACATGAGAGTGCAGGTTTTCAGTGAGATTGTGTCACTGCTTCTTGGTGACACAATAACATACCTGTCTGAGAGTTTGTCTGTCAGCAATTCAAGGAATTTCATTACAGTCTCTGAAAACGAAACACAAAATGGAAAATACTCATCAGCATAGAGATATCCAACATTTTATACACATCTCCACTTGGTGTTGACTTCCATCTCCATCCTTTACAAGTGACAGAACCTTCACAAACATGTCCAGAGGTCCATTTACCTGGGTTCTTAGCCATGGTTCCCTTTAAGGCCCTATGTGCAAATGACTCATAACCCACTAGCTTGGCAAGCTCATCCCTACAAGCTAGCAGCTCATCCAGGCAAAGCATCAGACTGGGGTTGGGGTACAGAAAGATCTTATATGCAGCTTCCCGGACCTATGAAAAAGAACACGCACAAAGATAGCAACTTCGGACAACATTTGCTAACTACTAACAAGTGGAGGATGAAGATCTTAAACACCAAGTTTGCAGTGAGTTAATGGGCCATTAAGCGTAACTGGATGCGATTTCAATTATTTGCCACATGCAAACCTAGCACCAACAACAGCTAAATGGATGGGAACCCAATGTAGAGACACATGCCAGTTCATCAGGAGAGTCTGCATGGAATCCTCCTATCTGGATGCAGTTGCCATCTATGGAGAAACAGTGTCGGATGTGCTCTGGAAGAACCCTCTTCTCTACCCTGTTGGGCAGATTACAGCCATTCAGAAACTCATTGTTTAGATCCAGGAGATTGACGTTGAGACTGACAGCCTTCCTTCTCTGTTAAAAAAAGCCACAAAAAACAATGGGAGGTAATGTTCAGGTTCTGCAACAAAATGAGCTTCGGTGAGTTAGTAACTGTTTAGCAGAGCATTGATATTCAGAGGAATTCCACTGCATATCCATGTATGATGAGCTATTGAGATGGTATATTACAATATACTGTGCACTGTCGTGACAGATTGTTACAAACCTTTGATTCATCCAGGTGAATTCCACTAATCTCAAAATCAAACATGAACAGTTCTGCAACTCGTCTGAAAGGTATCAGAAGACAAAATACAATTTTAGATTTTCCTTTTAATATGTTTTTGCCCATTTCTGCCCAAGACGTTAGCAACACACAGTAGGCCTACACACCTTGTATCTGGATCCAAGGACTCCAGAACCTTGTTGTTATCCAATAGGTTCTTGAGACTTCTACACAGCTCAACATTTGTGTTCAACCTATCACGAGAGGAGACATTAAACATCATGACAAACACTTGCAAAACTTGCTTGTAATCAGTCTAATTTGGCTACTGGACTGGGCAGGGCAGGCTCATACTTTTCTACTACTGTACCAATGTTTAAGCATGCTTTTTCAGCAGCTTCGCGAAAAGCAGGATCTGGGTGGCCAACTTTGACAAAATCTGCCTGCAAGGAGTAAAAACAGCAGGTTACATTATACTTGTCTGAACGTAAGTTATGTATTGGTAAAAGTGGTACTTTTTGAGAATGTCGAATGTTGCGTTTACCAAGTCTGCTACTTTGCACAAGTTGTCTGACAACTGGTCAAAGGACTCCACTGTAAGTGCACCTGTTGGGCAGCGGCAGGCTCTGTCAACCAGTTTCTCCGTTTCTTTGAGCGCTCGCTGCTGGGCCACCTGGAAACCTTCAGGGGTGCTCAACTCTGGTATACCAAACAATCCCTGAGCAAAGGAAATGCATGCAGAAATTTAGTTATAAAGGTCAATGATAACTTTCTCGTCCGACCTAATGAGGGATGTAGCCTACTCGACAAATGGGGAAACCCAGGTCTACGTGTATGTGGGCTAGAGCATTGTTGCCTGGAACATGTTCCTGGTCAGCATTTTGAAACTCCGACTCCGTCTTGAGAGAGAACGTACCACGTTTTTCTGAGACACTTCGGATCTCCTCTGCTGTGCATTGAAAGCAGCTCCGACCGGGGACCACGTTGTGACATGTCGTGATAATGTCCTTGTGTTATTCCTCAGAATACTAACTAGGCTTTGACAAACCAACATTTTTCAAATATCAAATTGTGATGACCCAGGCTCTCATTGGGTTCTTATGGGTAAGATCTAACATTGTAGGCTATGCATAGCCTATGCAGTGCAAATATTATGCACGCTTGAGCTTGGTGCTGTTGTTCCCTTAGATAACTAGTTATGCTGAGAAGGTATGGCCTGTTACGCGTATTTAGTTATATACATTTAAGGTCCCATTCATTTCTACACTAAAGGTTGGCTAACGCAGGTCATTGAGTCGTGTTTACATCCACATAAAGGTATTATTTTGTTCCAGTCAGTACTTTCGCAAGTTCAACCTGGCTAACAACATTAAAGACAATACGGCTGAGTGTCACGATAAAAAATATATAACATAGTCCTAAAATAAAACATAAACCAGTTTATTTTATTTTAGTCACAAAAACATACAATGAGTTTGTACACAAGCAACGAAACTGCGGCCATTCTTTTACTTATATGACGTAGGCTGTCTCGGGAATGCCCCCAACACATGACGAAAAGTACAAAAGCTTACAAATATAGGCTCACTTTACAGCTGCAACGGTGTCATCGTAAATAAATGGACATATAAAGAAATTTTGTGAAAATTAGGGGTAGCAAGAACCCCCAAACCTGAACTAAACTGTGTTATAACTTTCTTAAATTGGCTGAAGCAGTGGGGGTGCTGTCCTTGGTGCTGATGTTAGTGGATATCCGAGAGTGGTCTATAGGTGATCTAAACACATGCAAGTTTTTAGGGGAATTGTGTGACTTTACATGAACTAAAGTAGGCTAAGTATGGAAATGGTAAACGGATCTGATTGAAACAATGCTAGAGTTACCTACCACGTTCGGTAGGGTGTACCATTAATTATAGGCTGAGACAGTCAAGTTTTGTATTTTAAAATTTGTAGATACAATTTCTTTAATCAACAACTGAGTTAACACTATATTTCAGACTTTCACAAGAGGGTATATTCTGAGTTATGGGTAAGCACTCAGAAACCTTTGTAGATATAACACAATTCATGTATGACACACAATGAGCAAACAAACAATTACAATATTTTATTGTTTTGTTCATACCAATCATTACACAGAGAAACATCTATAAACAAAGGAAAAACTGTACACTTGTACTTTATACCTAAAAACCCACATGAATATTGCTACTGCTGGTATGTGTATCTGACAGGTCAGGTGGATGTACAGTTTGTCTCATGGAATCTGAGGAACTCACGGTATGTTTCACACTGTTATGTACGTCATTATCTTGGCTAAAAACACATATAGAATTTTTTTTTAACCATCCTCATAATGTACCATTACACACTGCATATAGAAAGTTTGAAAACCCTTTTCACAGCAGCTATACAAATTTATTGCGATGCTATCACAGAACGGAGACAAAACTAATACACGCAATGCACAGGCCTGATATAGGGAGAACTCCAGTACTAGGGAATAGGTTTATTTTGCAGAATGGTTAAGAAAAAACTGCATGAGTACAAGATTTAACATATGGAACACAGCTTACAAACATTCTAAAACACTTTTTGTCCTCATTATAAACAATAAAACAAATGTGTTTCCCCTTGAGTAATTCCTCCCCACCCTCTACAATACAGGTTACATATACCGTCCCTCATATAGCCTATGGAATGTTAGTCTCTCAGGCAAGCTCTCTCAGTTGTTTCAGACTCCTGTAAACGATGGGCTTGCATTGTTCTTAATGCAGCAACCTGTCCCTTCCCTCCCCAACATCGAAAATAAAACCATTGACATTTACAATGACCGTAATTGTTTTGGAGATGCAAAAAATGTGGGATGCGATGAAATCCCCCGTCTCCAAATGTACTTTTTGTTTCATAAAAAAATGTGTTTCTACAATCAAACTACTAAAAAACCTGCTTTTAGAAAATAGTTGATAAAAATATTCCCCTGAATTGTACAAGAAAAAGAGGTACAGGGAGCACTGATAAAAGATGTGGTTTGAGAGATGCTATTCTGCTGCCTCCTCCTCTTCTTCTTCTTTCTGTTCAGCTTCTTCCGTGGCTGGTGCCTAAAATGACAAACATCAATGACATTTCTGCAACAGTTTATGTGCCTTACCGTGACTATCTTGTGCAAGATCTGTGATTTGTATTGTCAAATTAACGTTTGAAAATAACTTTTAACACACATTTTTTTCTTGTAAAAAAATAAAATAAATACAATTACAA
Organism: Osmerus mordax; assembly: GCF_038355195.1. Classification (NCBI taxonomy): domain Eukaryota; kingdom Metazoa; phylum Chordata; class Actinopteri; order Osmeriformes; family Osmeridae; genus Osmerus; species Osmerus mordax. Next base: position 8,233,022 of record NC_090068.1, read on the forward strand.
ACAAAAAACTGCAATCCCTGAAGCCCCTTACCTCTTCCTCGGCTTTGGCTTCTCCATTCTCAGCGGGAACGTCCTCATTCTTCTCCTCAGGCTTAGCTTTCTCTACCTCCTTTGCTTTTTTGGGCTTAGCAGGTGCCTTCTGCAAGTGCACATGTTTGAAAAGTTGAAACACGGATCTTGGCCTTTGATTTTCAACCATCTCTTAGGAGTAACTATTTTAATACATAGACTTATTTTACCTTTGGCTTTGGCTCTGCTTTTGTGGTTGTGGTCGTGGGTTTCTGTAATAAAAAAAAACAAAACATGTTTTGTTGACTTCCATCATATGATTGAGTATGAGGAGAAAGAAGAGGAAGTGCATTCTAAAGTAATCTTAGATGTTGGGAATATACTTACATTTACCAATCTCTCCGATCTCCTTTTGGGCTGCAAAATATTTCAAAAAGACATTTGGAAAGTTTAGTTATCAAGTGGACTGATGCTGACCTCTAGTGGAGGAGTAGTTGTATTGTATTGTAAGTTAAAGCTTCCTTGGTAACAACAAAGTAAAGTCTTCCCAGATGTAATGCAAATAATTCAATTTAATAACGGTTTTGATTATTTACCTCCGCTGCCTCAGCGTCATTGTTAGCCTGTGATAATAAAAAAAAAAAGGATTAATATAATTGTAAAACTACAGCATCTTAACAGTGGGTTTACTGAAGGGGGAGGGGCCGTTTAAATGCCAATGGTCGCGTATAATGAATAGGCTACGTAACCCGAAAAATACCAAGAAAATTATTTTAAGAATTCATAAGTTGTTCCACAGATATCACTCATTTACAACAACAAAAAAGAATATGCTATTCCTTGATACAGTTTGCTGAAGTAATTTACACATTCGCCAATGATTAGATTATTACAAGCCCTCCCTGCTCGCTTTGAAGAGGAGGGGAACACCGACTCCGCCTCCTACCGACGCATTCGTTCGCTTGTAATACATGGGACTTGCCAGACTAGCTCCACACCGACCAGTGTGATATCTGTTCCCGCCATTCATTCGAATTTCGCACTCCGACACCCTCAGCGATTCTCCGAATGGTTACAGAATCGACTAGAATCCCCAGCAACAAGAGCGGCGCTGTGATGTCGTAGAATCGCCATTGCATAACCCCGAACTGGCACGAGCAAACAAAAACACGAAGAGGCACTCTAACGAAAGCACGGGATAATATTATGATTTAAATAAATGCAAATGTGTGCAGTTGTGCATTGACATGCATTAATTAAAATGTGTCTGAAAATGGCAATGGTTAGCCTATTGACAAATAAGTCGTCCGGTGTTCATCTTTCTCAAATGGGTGGCCATGACACCAACACTTCATGCCCTTTGAGAAGAGCCTTAGAATCAGTCTTGGTTCTCCGCCTACTATGCATTGGACATCAGTACTGTCCAGAAATTACATTGCATCTGGAATGGCTATTCCACATGTAGGTTTGTGCAGAAGGGCATTCTAAAAACTAAACTCATGAACATATACATGCGACGTTCTTTTCACTAAATGATCGCTGCCTCCAACTTTCTCTGCAGAAATGCCATCTCACGACGCGGCTACCTACGCCTCTTTGTCTGGTTACAAGCTAAAGTCTCATTTGTAAACAACCACGACACTGCCAGTGGAAAATAATCGCTTATAAAAATCCAATTGCCGTAAAACATGTTTTATATATTTTACATGTCATACTTATCAAAGTATAAAATCACTGCATGAACAAGAACCCGCCACTTCCCGGATCAAAACAGAGGGATACGTTTTAAACCGATACGTGCACAGAGCAGTGCAACAATGTTGCCATTGCGCGCAAACCAAAGTAGACCACATTATTGCTACATTTGAACATCTACAGCCTACGTGTCGCTTAAATACAGTATTTCAGGAAATATTTGTTATAGGCTAAAGATGCATTAATTTAACGATCTTATTTTACTCACTTTGCTCCTTTTAGGCATGGCTGGCTTGCGTTTGTATAAAAAAAATAGAGAAATGCAAAAGAGAGAAGCAAGAAAATACCGTTCAATGTTCAGTAAAAGATTCAAACAGTACGTTCTATTACGGCGTAGCAAGACGTTAATGTTCCATTGGAACAAAAACTAGCTCAAACCGGATTGGATTCTCCCCCTCCCTCCCTATTCATTTCATTATAGCCCCAACCTGATGGACAAGGCACTCTCCGCCCCTGGGTAGCCATTGATTGGTCTGAGGAGTCGTCAACACGTTTTCAAATCTTAGCGAGATACCTGTGTGGGTATTCTTACATGCCAATCAGATCTATATTTATTTGTCCTTTCAGTGCAACCTTTGGGTGTATGGGGAACCGGACCGACTCAATTATAATTTTGGGGAGATATTGTAACCTACTGCATCAAACCGTGTCCAATTGTTTGATGTAAACGACCTGTTTATTATTATATTTGAGAACTAAGATAACATCACACATCCAGCACAAAGTGCGACATAAACATGCTTTGAACACGCATTTACAATACAAAAATAATGGACGTGGCATTAAAGACATAAACGAAAATAGTTAAAATGCCGGTTAAGAAAGGGGATGTGCTTCTCTAGTAGCAACGGCTGGTGTAAATAATCGGGGGAAAATGGCGACCGGGCATGTCTGGTTACTGGTTTTAGGATCTGTGATCTTGTGCAACCTCGTCAAAATAATGTTGCCGTCCATTTCCTCCCATGTGAGTAGTCTATATTTACACCGAGACGGTTAATGTAGCTCGTTGACCATTTAAATCCGTGACTGCTCAGTTGCAATGTCGGCCAGTCTTTTTTTAGGACATTATGTTCATTTTTCTGCTTGTGTGGGATTTACTCCAACGTCTCTCGGTTTTAACATATGTCAACTATTTATAGCAAAATGTCGATGTTGTACCATGTTTAGTGAGTATCGCACCCCTAACTAATGGACATTATATAGTCCGATTGTTGTAAATTGTACATAAATATTTAGCCCCAAAATCTAATTTAACCCACGGTTGAACGTTGCTGTTTTAAAAGGCAAGATAATCATGTCCAGGAAATAAATTCAAGATGAAGTCTGAAAGCCAGCCTATAAACACCATGGTTAGGATACCTAATGGACTAAGATTAGTGTATAGTGGAGGTTAACTGTCCATAGAAACAAAAGTTGAAAAAAAAATGCTGCCCTTGGGTCAATTACTATAGCATATATTAATCCCTCTTAATCTGCAAAGGATCCATTCTAATCCCTCTAGTCTCCTATATAAATCAATCCTTAACCTTCATGTTATGCATGTCACACCTCTGTGCTGTTCACTGTTACTTTCAACAAATATTTACTATAAAATGTTTTTCCTGTTCCTTTCTTATGTCAGTTATCCAGAGTGTTTCAGAAGAATGCAGAGCAGGAGGTGGAGATGAGGGCCAAGATTCAGGACATGAAGAAGGAGCTTTCATCGATCAGTATGATGGACGACTTTGCTAGGTACGCGCGACTCGAGCGCAAGATCAACAAGATGACCGACCAGTTGACAACGTTTGGTAAGACACACAGGTTTTTGTTGCCTAACCATGTTATTTCACAAAACAGGTGTAGCTCAGTGGTTGAGCATTTGACTGCAGAGTTTAATCTCCCCCCCCCCCCCCCCACCTACTTTACTTTGGATGCAAGTGTCTGCTAAATGAATAGATTGATGTTCTTTTCCTTCTGTGATGTTGTATACCCCACATCTCATGTGTTACATGGAATATCCTCTCCAGCAGACCCTTTAATGTCCTGAATAGTCATAAACAAGTGGACCAGCTTAGCCTTTATATTGCCTAATGCCACAGGGTGAAAGTGAGTCAGTCCAGACAGATTTGTATTCCGCTTGGGTAGTTGTGTCAAATTGCATAACTGTGTAAATATGTATCATCATGTCACCTGAGTCTGCCTTTCATATTCCTTAATGGTTTAAGTTACTGAAATATATTTGTTTGTTGTGATTATTACTCCTCTCTCGTCAGGGTTTGTAGGTGGTAAAAGTCTGGCGTTAACATACACATCGCACCATCTGTCTGTGGGTCACTAGGCGGCAAATGTATGTGAAGGAAGGAGGGAAGAAGAGAAGAAAAAAGTGGGATTTGTGGGCGGGCCTTAGATGACAGTGGTGCGTTGACATGGGGGGGGGGGGGGGGGGGGGGCTACCGTTACAGCTGCAGCCTCTAGTCCACCCCTCCTTCACTCTCTCTCTCACTCTTGTTTCTCTCTCCCTCTCTCTCTCTCTCTCCCTCTCTCTCTCTCGTTGTTTAATTTTCCCGCCCAGGCTCTTGGGCATTGACGGGACCATAAGGAGTAGGGAGTGGGGTCTCCATTTCAGGAAACACTCCATTCTTTACAAACTACCTACCCTGCCACAGTTTAGTCACTTATCCAAGTCCACACTCAGCTCACTGTTACACAAGACACTATGAAAAGCAGAACTCTAAAGGTCCAAGTTGCATGTTTTTTCAACACTTAGCATTAATGTTGAAATGTTACACGACACTGTGTGAAATTGTGTTTTTTAAAGTTGTTGCATTATAAGAGGTGCGGTGTGACTAAGTGAAAGGCGTATTCATGGAGTGGATTGGATGAAAGACCTCCCATAATATTCCTTTGTAGAGCACCAGGAGGATGAAGGAAAAGGTGACCTCCGACATGACACATTTCCTGTGGCTTGACCAAAGCTTCTTTGAGGAGGGGCAACTTTTCCCATCTCTCTATCCCCACTTTCTTAGCCAGCTGTCTTTCAGTCTCACCTGTTGGTCCTCCAGCACTACTGTGATAAACAGCCTTACTGAGTGTGTGGGTGACAGCCTAACACAAACATTACGCTGAAGTTGTCTTCTCCCTTTTGTTTACAGTGAAGTCCAGAACAGCACAGCAAGCAAAAACTAAAGGGGTGGTTAACGTTGTGTACTATCTACTACAGGTATGTGATGTCAAACTGAAATATACAGAACGTGTAGGAAGTCATTTGAATATTCATTCGACACACTACTTCCTCAATGAGGATCGTGAGAAGGGAGTGGGGGAGAGGGGTGGGAGTGTGACTGTCTCTTGCTCTCTCTACAATCCCTTGCTTTTTCTATTTCCCAGGCTGTGTTGATGATCTCCCTGATCTGGCACTACTGTGCTGACCCAGTGACTGTGCTCCCCAGTAAGTGGATTTCTCCTCTGGAGCGAATGGTGGCCTTCCCATCTGGAGTGGCAGGTAAGCCAGATTATTGCCTGCCTTGAGAGGGGCTGTATGAACCACCAGTGGCTCAGGGTCGACATTCAAGGACACACACACAGTGACATAAGTGTTTATGCTTAAAATGTTCGACGCTACACACTATTAGGCTGTAGCTATTTATGTGAAGGATTATCATTGGTAGAAATGTAATGTTGTCCACAACAGAATGGCAGTGCCTGGCCTGAGCTGAAAGGTATTTGAACCTATGAGGGTTTACAACATTATTACGTACACTACCAGATCCAGGGAGTTTTTTTGTTCCTTTTTAAAATCCCATTTTCCGTGATCTGGGTAAAAACAATTGGGGGATTAAATTGGTCTTAATTGATGTTCTCCATATTATTGACACCATATGTCTATGATAAAAACATTTATTTGTCTGAAATGTGATAGTGTTATTGTAATGGGGCTACTGTGGGAACCTCTACTCATGTGTTTCAGGTGGGGTTGGAGTCACCTGTTGGCTCGTTGTATGTAACAAGGTGGTCGCCATTGTGCTCCAAGCTGCGGGGCGATGAGCTGAGGACTCGGCACTTCCTGTGGATGAGCACTTCCTGTGGATGAGCACTTCCTGTGGATGAACTGGAGATGAGGGGCAACTTTGCCGTCTATTGTGACCAAATGATGCACTAAACAAATATTTGCAATTGTTCTCATGTATGCCATTTGATATGAAAGTGTGTAAATAAAGTATTTTCATACATAGATGTCTATTTTGGATTTGATTTCCAATATCTTAAGTTTCACTAAGTAATTTTTTGTGTCTCTGGACTAAATGGAAGAAACCAGCAAGATTGTGTGTGTCACCTTGTGCCACCAACTATTTTTGCTGTGACTAAACTGAGCTTTTTTCAAGGAAGTTTGTAGTTTTGTGTTTGTGATGTTATGGTTATGTACAGCGACCACATCCTCACGTCAATTTTTTTTTACAGCAATTATCATTCCATGTTGTTCCATGCCTTCATTTCAACATACCTGTGAAAAGCACATTTGTAAACACTTTTGTTCAATACTGATAAGAGCATGGTCACAGTTTTGAAATGGCAGTACAGCTCAAAGAGAATCAGACCTTTGCAGTTCAGTTAGCTGGGGACAATAACCTCAGTAGAGACCAGAAAGCCCCTGAACTGGCCAGCAGCAGTCTGAATGACCCTCAGCTAAGCCCGGGGCATAACTAGCTTCTAACTATTGATCAGCTTGATAACTATTACAATTAAATGAATGCACACACACACAAAACACACCAGCGCATTCCTCGATAGTCTCTCCTTTTGTTATTGAGATCATTGTCTGGCAGTAGGACCACTCCCATTGCTTCGTTAGCCTGTGAATGAAGGGTGATAGAGCATAGCTGATTCTTAATGACAAACTCTCAATAGAGGCAACAGAACAGCAAAGCAAAGACACAAAGTCAACCTTACGAGACAATGGGAGAGCTCGGCTTTAAGGCTTCTAACGTATGCTCTCTAGGACACAGGAGGTCTAATGGTGGAAAGGACTCATTACTCCTGTGCACACGCCATATGGAGGGGACTCCCATTGCCGCCCCTCCCCCACCATCTACTTCCTGTTTTTCATGGTTGTCTGCTCTCCTTTCCCCGTACAATACCAGCTGTGTCTGGAGACATTCCAGCTCTATACGTTGGCTGTCTGAAGGGCCAGACTGGCTGTAGGCTGGGCCTCGCTTCCATGATGGCCGCCGTTGTGCTTTTTGAATTTGTTTTCTTCTTCTGGTCTAGTGACATCATATCGAACATCATACTGTAGCCTTTTGTGCCTGTGTTGTGTGACGAAGCCCATTCAGATGCGGTCAGCAGACCCTTTATTTAAATGAGCACACATTCGAATTTCACAGACTTTAACATCCTATTTCTTTGTCTTTTATGTAAACTGAGATAGGAATGACATTCACTCTCTTTAAGCTGAGGGGGTTACTGGGGTTAGCTATGTCATGCATGTAGTGTTAAAAAATATGTACATATATATATATCATAACCATGGACTGTATTTGAATTTGTGCAATTAGATCATAGACTGTATGTCTATGCATTGGATGCATGTGTTTTCTTCAGGGCTGTTGCAATACTCTTTCATGCCAACGTGTGGTGCTAGAGATCATCCATGACAAAGATGAGGTATGTCATTCGGTTGGGTTGGTCATTCTTAAATTCAAAAGAGGGAAAGAGGCCTGCCAGACACCGCCCTGATAGAAAGGCTCTGAACTGTAAGGTATAAAAATGATCTCAAGGAGAACCTTTTTTTTTTATTTGGAAGAGAATAACCCCAACTACCTAATACTCTTGGCAGTCTCAAGACCAGACTTAAAGGATTTCCAATACGATTTGAACCAGGTTTGGATAACTTGTGCTTATAGCACAACCACATAGCGTCCTCTTTTGGTAAAAATGGGGAACTACACCTTATATGTCACCAAATATGATTTTCATCCTCTGAGATTCTCTGTTTAAAAAAAGTATCAGATTCAAATACTGATAATCCGACATTAATTTAGTTTTACATTTCAAACTTCCTCTGAATCGGAATTCGTACATCCCGTAACAGGAATCGTCCGTTTAACTCCCGACGACTCTGACCACAGCGCATTCAGACAAGGTCGGGTTGACCTTGTTGGTGAACTTGATGTGGGCCTCCCGTCAGCATTCATCAGATGCTATGCGTCACAGCTCCATGCGATGCCCCGCGGCAGGAGTGTGAACTCTGATGGACGCCAGCGAGGAAGATGACACCTGCTCTCAGACCACACCTGTCCACTGTGATATCACCCTGCCACTGCCAAGGTCCTTCCACTGGTTGGTTGAAGCCCAAAGCTGGACCTTTTGTTTATCGTGTTGGGACTGCTGTCTTTAACCTTGCGAGCGTGTGTGCTGTTGGAAAGGAAATGTGTCGCCTGTGATGTGACTTGTTGGTAAAGATAAAATCACTTTCTGGCAATCAGCATGCAAAGCCTTCTTACTCTTAAATCACCACCCCAGTGACACATTGGGTGTGAGTATTTAATTGCCTTTCATGGGAGTGTCTGCAAACACATGTAATCAGTAGCAATCCCCTCACTCAGTGTGTCATGGGGTAACAGCCCCCAAATCTTTTGGGTAAACAGCCCACCTTAGCTGACTTCATGATAACCATCTGGTTAAGTTTCAACACATACACACAAACGCAAACACATGCTGAAATACCCACTTGAACACATACTCAAACAAGCCGTCCAACAAGGGTTTTACAACTCACAATAGTTCTTTGGACTCATAAGAAAACTGGGATAGGCGTGAACTCCATAGGGAGAAATACATCAGGAAGTCAGGAAGCAGTTGATTTCGCTCTCAAAGATGAATCAACAGGATATTCAGCTTGCGTTTATTTAGCCATCACCAAGCAAGATTGCTAAAAGTAAGTTGGTTGACGTTGGGTCTGGAATTCGACAGGAATTGTCAACCGAGGTATTTGAGAACTACGGCGTAAGGATGACCTTCATTTGTTTTCATGTATTCTATACAGGAAGTCTACGTACTGTACTGTATCGTACAGGACAGGACAGAACTGTATAGTAAACTCACATTTCCCATGTCTGGTCACAGTTTTGATGAGTAAACAATAAGATGTTTTACGTCTGTGGCTAGCAATAACAGTTGTGTATGTGTGTGTGTTTGTGGACGCACCTTTTTTTCAAGGACAGAGGAGTATACTAAATGTTACCGGTAGTTGTACCATTGACATAGTGTTTGTTTTGTGTTCACAAGAAAACAGCATGAGCTTTAGCTGGTCAACATGGCAAGTCTTCACAAGTTCTTCACACTGCTTCTACTCTACTTAACTGGAGGTGAGAACATCTAATTATTTTTTAAACGGGTGTTTGGAAGATTAAACATCACTGGTTTAGTTCACAGAATGAGCTTAGGAGTTCTGATGACATGTTATACATTCCTGCCTGATAATTGACTTGCTTCATCTTACACTGATCAGTCTATCCTTGTTTAGGAAGGATTAACACTGAATTTGTAGTCAGGGCTCTTCTTATGTTTATCACACCAATGTAGGAGAATGGTCTCTAATGCACTTGGTCTGCGGGATGCATCACTGAAAGTTACCTTCAAAACATTTATTTCAAGCCAATCAAAGATCTCTTGCCAATTCATTTACATATAGATCAAACTGTACACAAGCACAACGTTACCGTTTTCCATTACAAAGATACAGAAAACATTCTACATTTGAAAATATTCAAACGAAGAAAATCATGAACCACAGACCGTTCTTAGAGAAAGAGACCGTTGTTCCTCTGATAATCCTGTTTTACACACCTGGGTGGGTTTGACGAAACTGCAGTTTGGCAGAACAAAAAGCAAAGAGGGCTTGCTGTGTTTACTCTTCTGAGGGTGTGGTGTTGGCAGCAAACACATGAATATAGCACAAACCTTCACAAACCGGTAAATCTGTAAAGCTGGTCCATGTTGCCGTTTATCACACCCTCTAAACACCTTCACAATTACACCTCATGATGATTCAGTTGCTTTGTTGATGTGTCGTTGACTCACAGCTTCAGAAAAAGACGACAGTATGTAAAGTATATGATGGTTCTCCACACCACCTCTGTGTCCATCTCCTCAGAGGTGTCAGGGATAATCCAGCTGGAGCCCCTGAGCGCAACCGTCCTCCAGGGCTCCAAAGCCCGCTTCAACTGCAGCCTGGAGGGGGACTTTGAGGTGATGGGCTGGCTGATCAACGGCCGCCTGGCTATCACCATCTCCATGCAGACCGGTGTCCTGGGGAACTCTCAACGCTTCTCCGCCACCAACTTCTCCAGCGGCACCACTCAGCGCTGGGAGTTCATCATACGAGAAGTCCAGAGAAACGACTCCGGCACTGTCAGCTGCGATGTCCAGAACATCCAGACCAGGGTGGCCAAAATGTCTGTCCAAGGTAGGGGCTCCCCTCGTCTGCTCTTAACTCTTCCAGGGCCAGGCCCAGTACAGGAGGCGTGGACCTTGATAATACTGGAGGTCTTAGTATACAAGCAGGTGTTCATAGGTGCTGAGGACAGAGATATTCATGAGTAGCTGGATCTTGCAATCTTACATTCCTCAGGGCTGGCGTCTGTCTGGTTGGCTATTATGGTTACGAACTGAAAGAATACAACCTCTCTGTTTATGTGAAAACAACTGTAGCTTGACACCCCGGCTCCAACGCACAGTAGGCTCTGTGACACCATGGTGGGATGCTGGTGTAATGACTCACTTGGCCTCTGGAGGGCAGTAGCACACATTATACTCTGCTCCCAGCGTAAGGAGATGGGGAAGGAGGGATGGAGATCTGCTTCTCCTGCTCCTTGTACTCGTTTTCTTTGCAGAAACACAAGAGCAGGAATCTGTTGGCTGACTTTGTAGAGAGGCACATTCATATCAAGATCCACATACCTGACCATCCTTTCCCCTCATAACACCTTTGATGTGTTTCCTGTCATGTAGAATGTGCTGTTTCATTTGGCTGCTTTCCTATTGGTGTCAAGATTTTTTTGTTTTTTTAAATACATACACAAATCCTAGTATAATTGTTATCCACTTGATATAGCTGCCATATTGGTGCTGTAAATGAAGGGCAAGTTGCTTAACCTGCAATGCTTTCTGCCACTGCAGCTCAAACAGTCCATTCTGCACCATATCCCATGTGACTAGCCTATGGTTTTCCCTGTCCAGCTCATTTGCCATTGTTGCTAAATTGACATGTCATAAATAACTTACGGACCGAGTCCATATAACCAGACACTGTTGATGAAATCTTGGAGGTGATCACTCATTAACACTAGTGGAGATTGTACTGTACAGCCCTGGTCTGCTGATGGCAGGAACTGCACAGACAGACTTTTCTAAGTGAATTACATGCACAGGCATTCATCGTCCACAATCAGCAAATACAGTGCACAGGGCTTTTAGGTGATGGTATAGGATTAGACGAACTGGTAGATGGAGAGGCAGTGGAATCACATTATGCACACACATGCACACTTACTGTAAATGTATATTGCACACATGCACACACACACACACACACGCACACACAGCTTGTTTTCTCCTTCCCAGCTGCTTGCTCTCCTAGTATAACTAATGGACACAATGACTCAGGTTACATACTGCTTTTACATAAATCCATTTAAACACCTCACAATCTGTGTAAGACGCACCTTATTTTATTTGCTTTCACAGTCCTTCAGGGTTGGGTCTCACAATCCAAAAAGGATTTTCTTTCAGCAGGAAATGTGTTGAATTGGACTGAAACTGAACAGAGAGCTGTGAACATTCTGCTAGGGCAGATAAAGTTGACAAGAAGGAAACATAAGGGAAACACAGTGTAGATATGCAAATTCCTTGTAGGGCTCAGCAGTTATGTACTGTCTAGAAGACTGGTACATGCATATTCATGAGGGGCAGACTTCCACTGATGTACAAAACCTAACTATGTTTCCACATGATGGGACTGACAAAAATGAAAGAAAGAAAGGTTGACATCAGATTCCCAGAGATGGTTCAAAGAAACAGGCCTGGGGTGAATATCAAACACAATATGTTCAAACATTTAAACTAGCCGAATGTCTTAAGGCCTGAATGACATCAGTTATTTAGCTATCACCAGTCACCAGTCATTGGGTGTGCTCAAGCCTTCGGCGAGAGCACAACCTTTGTTCTCTCACATATATATTATTATTATTATTATTTTTATTTTTATTTCTTTTTGCCCCCCTAAAACTCAGTAAATACTTGGCCTACATAGACAACGTAGGTGTCAAAAGTTTCGTCTTGGTAGCGATTGAGTTGCTTCTATTGGAATTTACGTTCCGTTGCATGGTTTAAGCTTAAATTAAGTTTTTGTGGCGAAAAGTGAAGCTAACGGTGGCTAATTTGCTAGCCACAGTCACTGACGTTACTAACGTCACTGCGTCACTAACGTCACGAAAACACGCGTGACTACCTTTGCCAGAACATTCGTTTAGCATCTGTTAACTTGGGGGATAGCTAGGCTAACTATAGCTTTACTGCAAGGCAGCTGCAGAAACGCCACAAGAAAAGAGGCCAGGGTGATAACTATTTACTCATTTTACTTTGTGATATGACACACAATTGTGATGTGTAATGTACAATATAAGCTGATATTATTAAGGAAGTACATCTACTTTCGGAAACAGTAGTCTACTATTTCACTGAAGTATTAGCATCATGACATTAGCCTGTGTTTCCCGGGCAACACATACTACAGTGGTCTATGATGTAGCGTTATCTGTTTTCAATCGTTAAAATAAACATTCCTCACATATACATTTTCGTTGTAGGATTTATTCTGACATTAGAAACCGATTTGTTGGTGAAATTACCATTACCTGTGGTTTCAAACCAGTGTAGCTCACTGCAACGCTGTAGCTTACGCGAGACACACTACAAAAACATCTAGCTACAGTACACAGCTGTTTAGGAAGTCAAACGGCGACAGAAAATGTTCGGCACTCCCCTTACTTAAATCAAAAGTCTATCTAACTACTAACCTGAACTTCATTGCCACAGCCTAAACGTTGTCAATCTGTTCATGAAAATAATTAATTTCAGCCTAAACCGTACAACGGAACGTTAAATCCAATTCAACCAACGCAATCGCTACCAAGACGAACACAGCAGTAGCCTAGTACTGTACCGTAGTAGTACAATTTACCGGGGCAGCTTCTCAACACAGGGCTATATCGCATTTTGCGTTGTTACTGACAATGATCGCTACCAGTGAGCTTTTTATGAATGAGCAATTTTCCACTAAATAAATGTCAAGCTTATTTACGTTTTGGGGGGCATATTTTCAGTTAGCAGATGGTACCGTTTGAATTGCGATTCCATCTTCTACTGCCGGGTAACGTCGTAGAATAATCTTCAAAGGGGTTGTTTATTCATGAATGAATGCAATATGAGTAGGCTAAATGCCTGAAAATATCATGAGAAGAGAAAAACTTAAAATGACGTTTAAATCATAGAGATTAGGTCAATTTTTACACCGGTCTGCAATAATGTCACGAAAACACGCGTGACTACCTTTGGCAGAACATTCGTTTGGCATCTGTTAACTTGGGGGATAGCTAGGCTAACTATAGCTTTACTGCAAGGCAGCTGCAGAAACGCCACAAACAAAGAGGCCAGGGTGATAAATATTTACTCATTTTACTTTGTGATATGACACACAATTGTGATGTGTAATGTACAATATAAGCTGATATTATTAAGGAAGTACATCAACTTTCGGAAACAGTAGTCTACTATTTCACTGACATATTAGCATCATGACATTAGCCTGTGTTGCCCGGGCAACACATACTACAGTGGTCTATGATGTATCTGTTTTCAATCGTTAAAATAAACATTCCTCACATATACATTTTCGTTGTAGGATTTATTCTGACATTAGTAAACGATTTGTTGGTGAAATTACCATTACCTGTGGTTTCAAACCAGTGTAGCTCACTGCAACGCTGTAGCCTACTGTACCCGAGACACTAGTGTGAGTAGCTAACAACAACTCCTCAGCTGTTTAAGTCAAACGGCAACAGAACATGTTCGGCACTCCCCTTACTCAAAAGTCTTTCAGTAGGGAAACTATCTGACTACTAACCTGAACTTCATTGCCACAGCCTAAACTTTGTCAATCTGTTCATGAAAATAATTAATTTCAGCCTAAACCGTACAACGGAACGTTTAATCGAATTCAACCAACGCAATCGCTATCAAGACGAACACAGCAGTAGTCTACTAGTAGTACTGTACTGTAGTAGTAGAATTTACCGGGGCAGCTTCTCCACACAGGGCTATATCGCATTTTGAGTTGTTACTGACAATGATCGCTACCAGTGAGCTTTTTATGAATGAGCTATTTTCCACTAAATAAATGTCAAGCTTATTTACGTTTTTGGGGGCATATTTTCAGTTAGCAGATGGTACTGTTTGAATCGCGATTCTATCTTCTGCCGGTAAGGTCGTAGAATAATCTTCAAAGGGGGTTCTTTATTAATGAATGAATGCAATATGAGTAGGCTAAATGCCTGAAAATATCACGAGAAGGGACAACTTAAAAGGACGTTTAAGTCATAGAGATTAGGTCCATTTGTACACCGGTCTGCCAAATGTATTCGTTTTGATTCAGCCTGTCAGCTGCCTCTTGCAGGGGAAATGAGAAGACGTCATATTTCATTCTACACTTCACTCGTATTTTGAGTTGTAAATGAGCAGCAAAAAAAAGATGCTTTTAAATCTATGTAATCTTTATAAATAATAAGTAGGCCCGATGCATTTTTATATAAAATATACAGACCCCTGTGCAACCGACGCAAGCAAGCACACCCTACAATTTCCCCAGAAATTGTATCCTCTCTAGTTGTAGTATATCATCAGAGTGAATGGTCCAGCAGTGCTCATGTGGACTAGTGTGACAGGTTGCTACTACATATTGATCTGTGACAACGTTCCGAGGGTTTCCATTTACTCCATGCCTGACGATTCTCCCCTTACAGTCCCCCCCCCCCACGGCTCTTGTCATGTGACAACCCGACCATTCAAACCTCGGTCTCTGCTAGAGTAATAACCCTAATCAAACGCACACCTGCTTCATCCACCACCACTTTTCCCCTCGTAGTGATTCTGATGTACAGAGGGCTTAACCAGACGATAATCTGCTTGTGGAACACTGGGTTCTATTGGATGGCTTTGATTGGATATCGATTTGCTCCCGGTCCTATGGTGCAGGGACTCCATCTCATTCAACTGATTTGGCTCTCCCTGATTACGAACACAGTCCCTGTGTCAGTGCTCCCAGCCTAGGGCCAACATGTGTGCCACATCAACATAGAGATTGCATTGATTGTGTACATTTCAGAGTAGGGTAAAGGGATACTAAGTAAGGGAACTGATGCTCCAAGAGGAACCACTCTACTGTTGGCTTGGTCTGCAGTGGAAGTTCAAGTCAAAGAACTCAAAACCACGATGACAGGCTTTCCCCAAACATGTGCCAGGGCTTATCTGTGTCATCCCCAACACTAGCTAGACCTCTGTGGTCCTTGTTCCTGTGGCAACCCTTCAATGTCCCTAACCGCGGTGCTCAGGGTCCCACTATCTTGTCGTGTCCCCCCCCCCCCCCCCCCCCCCCCACAGAGAGTGGCACGGTGGCCATCGTCGGAGACAACGTGACGGTGACCGAGGGAAGCCTGGCTGAGCTGTGGTGCGTGGCGCCCGGCTGGTTTCCTGCTCCCGCGCTGACCTGGGCCAAGAACGGGAGTGCGGTGGACAGCAGCCTCTACAACAGCAGCAGTGAGCTCCATGGCGACCTGTTCAACTCCACCAGCGTCCTACGGATCCGCGCCGACGTGTCCGCCCCTGTGGAGTGTCGGGCTAGCATACTTGCTCTGACCGCCCCGCTGACCAGCACCATCTACATGGTGGTTGGTAAGAAAACCCAATCACTGTGTACTAAACTGTCATCTTCCATGTTCCCTCACAACCTACCCTCCCTACATGCCATGTCCCCAGCTGCTTCTAATGTTTCCATAATCACTTATTCACTGTCATGAATTACCTATTCAAGTCTATATTTATGCAGGTATGTGCTTACTTGATTTATTGATTCAATACAGTTTTCAGTTGTGCCCAATGGCTCACACTGTAGACTCTGTTTGCATACGTAACATATGCACTTGGTAAATACTGTATTTCAAAGGTACATTTGACCTGTTTTCTAGTTTATATGATTTTAGATCTATTATTTGGCATCGCCTTGTGTGCATCTTCTATGAAACAAAGTGCCCTATTTGAGAATGTTCTCTCTGATGTTGCCCTATCTTCCAGAGGCTCCGGTTCCTGAGCCCACTGATTGGACCGTGCTAATAGCTGTGGTCGTATCCATTGGGGGATTTGCTCTGTTGGTGTTGCTCATTCTTGGAATCCTCTTCTGTTGCAAACGCAGGAAAAAAGCAAGTAAGTCACACCCCTGCTTGTAGCTGGTAGCAGAGTTATGGTTCTGCTGTGTCAGTGCTTGGCCTACCAGTCTTAACCATTGTCTAACACGCTGGTGTTCAGGACAAAACCACAATCGGACAGGGTTCAGGTTTTCATTAGATGGGACCTCTGACCATGGGTTCCTTCCCTGCACTCCTGGGCCAAGTTCTTAATCAATAACGTGAATAGATTACAGCTTCGATAATGCAATATATTGCACAAGCATTGAGCATTTTACACTTTCATCCATACCAATTAAAGAGCGATGGTGATTCATTGCTTTCTTCCCGGTCCATTCTAGAATCAAGCTATGAGGAAGAGATGAGGTAAGGTCAATAAATAAAAAAATTGTTTTTGTTTTTAAGAACTTTAAATACTATCACCTGCACAACGAAGGACTATGTGACAGTTACGTATAAGGTAGGGTGGGTTGTTTTAACTTTGCCTTGCAGGAGAGCAAGGACACAAAGTCAGTTGAGTATTGTCAGTGGAAGTCGACAGAAGCCTGGTCAAGTTAACCTTGGATATGTGGCAGACGGTCAAACAAGTAAGAATGTACCCAGGTGCATGCGCGCACACACACACACACACACACACACACACACACACACACACACACACACACACACACATACACACGCACACAAACACACACACACACAACACGATTTGGCATATACACTGTGTTACTCTTTCCTCTACAGTTTTCCTGGAAAGTGACATTTCTCTCTTTTCCTGCAGATATACCTCCCAGTGAATTCAATGACAGTGGATACAGCCAGACAAACGGTTCAGGAACATTTGTAACGGTACTGAAAAGGCTCTTACACTTGCAGTTGACTGCAATTTTGGGGTGCTATGTGAATGAATTATTTTCAGGTTCAAAAATTATTTAGGTGGAAAATTATAAAATGTATGATACTGTTTTTGCTTTTCTTTTTTCTTTTTCTAGCACTTTTCTGATATTTTGAATAGTAACCAGACTTCAAACGTTCACATGAGAGCAACCAACACCCTCGACGGGAATGGAATCAAGAATCACCGGCATGCTACTATAGTCTGAGGAGAGCTTACAACATCCCTGGCTGAACTGAGACTTGAAAACTGATATAGCAAGCAAGCATAAACTATTTTACCATGACGAAACATCAACAACCATTTGGACAAAGCTGTATATGTTTCCAAAAACTACTTTATAGAGCTTTGTTTGGAGAGAAATCTACCATGCTGGATTCTGACTCCACTTATCAACCTCGCCTTGGACCTAGGGGCCAACCTCACAACTCCTTTTAGTTCTCAAGAGATAAGGACTTCTGTGTGGAAAGTAACCTCCTAAAGAAAACTGATGTCACTTTTATGGAGCACAATGACTGAAGCACATGTACATCTCGTCCATACTCTTGATAGTTAAATAAACTCTTAGGGAGAGTTCTGGCATTTGAGTGCTGAAGACATGACTCCGTGTTCTTGGACCCATTTGTGCCATGCCAGGTTGTGTGATGAAAACACTGACAAAGTGATTGATGCTGCGTGCTCCTATACAGGGTGCAGTGAGTTCAACAGAGGGCTCCATAACTCTGTCTGGTTCGAAGCTTGTCCACCCACCTATCTACACACTGTACCTCTACCGCTGTGGCCCTCGTAAAATCTGCCTGATTGAATAAGGCCTTTATGACAGTGAGCTGCAGAGCTCAAAAAAATCTTCCTTCCAGCTATAAAGCTGCATCTGGCTTCGTTGCAGTATCCCTCTCTCTCTTTCTTTATCTCTCTTGGCTATATGTATGCTTTGTACTGGAGTTATCAGTACATTTTGTTACTGACATGCATTATGAAAAGATGGAATGCTAAGACAAGCATTGAGAAGTGACTGATTGAGAAGTTTGAACTTTTGTAACGTATGCCTGAAAGGTCTTCCATATAATGCTTAGCTCTTGGCCTCACCACGGATACATCAAATCGATGTCTTAAACTGAATCTGAAATATACATTTTTATTTATTATCCCTGTTGTCAGATCTGAACTACACGAGTTGTATTACATGCACATTACACAACAATACCTCCAGTTGTAATGTGTGTCAAGTCAAGTGACATCATCAGTAAGCTATTTTCTGCCCCTCCATGTGAACTCATCACCGTCACGAGGGAAGGGAGTTGATTCCCAACACAATGGGTCAGGTCTCTAAGAAGATCACAAGGGACGTTTTCCACATCCATATTCAGACAGGGAAGTAGGTTTCATCAGACCTACCATGTGGATCTCAGTGTTCCATCATCTCACGGAACGTGCCGAAGCCGCGCTGTGGCTTTCACAACGTTGCTCGCAGATATCATTAACTCATGAAGCAATTAAAGAGAATTGATGATGTGTTTACATTGGCTCCGAGAACCCACAGAGCACACACAGACGCCGGGCCATAAACCTGGAGCCCACGGTGTACTTCCTCCAATTTAATGACTAAAACATTGTAATGTGGTTCATCCACCATATAGTTTCTTTGCAGCATTCCAGAACATTTCACAAGCCTTCCCCTTTGATGTGAGGACAGGCTGCAGTGAATCAATGGGAGAGAATAAGGCTAATGGCTTCCCCAGGGACAGTATAAAATGGCAGACTAACTAAGGGCCGGTACAGAAAGTCTGTTGACGCTCTCAAGGGAATCAATGGAGACTTGGGTTAAAGGTTTGGGATTGAAGTCATGTGACTAAATAGGAAAACAAGTGTGAGCTTGGAACTGTGTAATGGTACATAGTTGGAAGGGATCTAAATTAATCTCAGGAAGGACTGATACAGTAACAGACAAGTTGAAGTGAAAATGGAGGCTGTGGATTGGGTTCACCGCCTGTGTCCTTGTGCACTGAGGCCCTTTGGGGAGACAATGACATTTGAATGAAAGATGAATTCTTTCCAAGCCACAGATAGAGGAACTATACATGCCTAATGAGGTGACATTTTGATTTCAGCTTCCAGACTCAAGCACACACCCAACATATTGCATTGGGAAATTTGAATATCATTATGCAGTCTGTGTCTTTAAAAAAAAGAGCGTCCTGTTAGGCTTTGGCACCTGCTTATTCAGGAAGCGACTCTAGGAATGTGAGTGGGGTTCGAGTGAATGGATGAGCCGAGGTTCCTCAGTGGCTCGTTACCTGGCAGGTCTCTGCTTAGCTGTCCTTGTTCATCCCTGGTGTCCCTCAAAAAGAAGGAGCTCAAGCCAAAGCCACTGGCTGGCTGCATTGGAAGACCTCAGGAAGCAAACAACTTTCCTCCGGCCTCCATTCATAAACACGTTCAAACTTCCAAACCTGACTCATTCTCCTCCCAGAGGAGGGGAGACAGCCTTGTACAGTGTGTCGGAGACATATTAAGAGAGCGTATGCTTTGTTTATGATAACACTTCCATTATTTTCAATCTCGTAACGTAGAAATGACTTGCCTCCGAGTGCTAGCACTGGCCTCCATTAGGACTGACAGGAGCTGCAGATTCAGTGTGAGGAGTCAGCAGAGGCGGGCTGCTTTACAGCAGAGCCTGAACTCACTTGACCTCTGCTCGACATCCCGAAGACAGCCAGCCAAACAATTAAGCTATGCTTGTCGACCACAAAGTGTCAGCAGGGAGTAACTCACCCTGGATGGAGACATAAAGACAAAGAAGCAAGTGTGA
Source organism: Osmerus mordax (assembly GCF_038355195.1). Taxonomy (NCBI): domain Eukaryota; kingdom Metazoa; phylum Chordata; class Actinopteri; order Osmeriformes; family Osmeridae; genus Osmerus; species Osmerus mordax. The sequence goes on from NC_090068.1 coordinate 8,252,982, forward strand.
GTTTGCACACGAGCAAATCCAAACATGCAAACTACACACAATCAGTCACATGAACACACGCGCAAAACATGTCGCGCTCGCTATGTTTAGATCAGCTTTGTGACTATGTTTCCACAGTAGCACGCTAAAGCAAAGACCTCGACACAGCCAGCGATGACTAATTAAGGCTCTGACTTAATTAGCTGTTGAATTCAATTCAATTTCTTTCGAATGGTTGCCTCTGCCCAGAGCAAGCAACTGCAGTGAGAATGTGGAAGGTCAGCCAGCTTGTTGAGTTTATTTATCCACATGTCTGCAGCATGTCCTGCAGCCCAGGGTCCACTGGTGGACAGTGACACTATGCTGGGGAAGGAAGGCTGCTGGCCATGGCTAAGGGAGGCAGACAAGGCTAGCGTGGACTCTCCGCAGCTACCCAACACAACGTAGCTTTGTTTACATGAACTGCGCCATGAATCGGTCCTCAATGTTGTTTTCATAATACCCTCATTCAAACCATGTCTGGTTCTCTGAAGAATTTTATATCTCACTCTCTTCTATGAAATGTGTCCCCCCCAGAGAGTGTCCATAGAACAAGATTATATTAATGACCATGCAAATGACTCAAATCATTTATGGCATATTTTACGCACTACTTACAAATCCTCTAGGGCCATCATTATACATGCACACTGCTCTGGTGAATATTATCACTGGCATGTTTCATGCGGTGTGAAAGATAGCTTAGCATCTAATGGTCATCCTCCATCCTGAAGAGGATTCATTAGCCCTTTAACCCTATCAGTGGCAAACAGTTTCTTAATGCTTTGCAAAATGTATGAGCTTTCAAGACACAAAAAAAAATGCTAAAAGAAAGGTTTACAGTTAGGCTTCTGTCTGTCTCAACTACATGTTACGTTGATGCGTACACAACTGAGCAAGATGATGTAATTTGTCTGCACTAATTAACCAATGGTTGTGATAGAATGCCTATCTTACAGAGCCAAGGCCCACAGGGAATTGCAGCCAGCTAACCTTCTAGAATGTTCCCACTGTCACTGTGCTGAAAGACTGCCTGACTCCAAACACATGATGACCACAGGCCCTCCGATGTGCCTTGTCAACTTGATTTGCATGCAATGAGCCAAAGTCCAAAAAACTGAGTCTTTCCTCATGGGTATGCTACAAGAACAAAAAAATGACTAAATGTAATGTAAATGTAAGAACACCTATATATGTTGTACCTAACCAGGCCTTTACTGCAAATGTAGATTGCCTAATCCTCAATGAGGGAACTAGAACTAGACCATCAAGAACCAAAGGATCTGAGTCCAACTTGCATTCAGAGAGACATATTTCTCTTGCATTTCCAAGCTGTTGTCAATGACTTGGGAAGTAGAGGGTGGACTAGAGAAATAATGAATAATGCTATACTAATGGCTATTGATAGGCCATCTGTAACATGGCCTCTCAACTCATCCAGGCTTCAAGGGATCTGACTACAGTGTGTCCATTTCCTAACAGTTCCACCATCGCGGAATCAAGGAATACCTCAAAAAGTAATCTCTCAAAGAAGACTTTAATCATGGAAGTGACTTTGGGGTTTGAACTGGAGACCAACCGACCAATTTGAGATAACCCATATAGGATTCCATGTTTGCTAATTTTTTACAGTCAGATAGCATTCGTTGAGAGACAGGCAATTTTCAATGTTTGTGTAATTAAGATGTGAACAGCTATGCTATTGATTGCGTGGTCTTCTCTATCGACTTTTTAATAACGCCTTTCCCATTGGGAGTACTACGGAAATCAATAAGATTGTTTACTCATAAAAAAAGAAATTACTTAACATTTGAATAAATAATTGGCATAACTGACCACTAGAAACAGCCCACATTAGCATTCATGGACAGAACATTACTTAGCTACATGATCAGTTTACTCTGTAGTGAATAATTTCCAGGTCGGAATGTTCTGATTGTTGAAGAAGATAACGGTGTGCCATCGGTACAGGAAATTACTTTCTCTCATGATAGAAAACCTGAAAGAAAGATGTCGATACTTTTGGATTCTCTGTGAGAGACAGACATGCTAGACCATCAGGTGCTGGGATTTCTTGGCAATCATTTCTGCCGTCAGAAATGATTGGAAAGTTACACCAATAGTTGCACTATCTTCTACTATGCAGCTAGTATTGAGTATTCTGTGTTTTGTATGTTTGTGTGTGCAAAGCAAGTCTCTAAAAAGAAAATACAGCAGGAAATTTATGGCCATTTCTATAACGCGGCCATCTGATTTAAAATAATGGCAGCTGTGAAACGTTCCTGTTGTTCAAGGTCTCCTATCAATCCTTGAACATCTAAAAAGACAAAGGCGTCTCAACAACTAAAACAATCATCAGTGAACAAGGACGCCAAAGAGGGCCACATCTATTGTAAACAGCCTGTGCAATCGAGCAGGAGATCTTGAGAGAGGAATCTCTAGGTCTGTGCTGGAGGGAAACTGGCCCCTTCTAGTCATGTGGGAGGCTGAGAGCAGGACTGGAGGACTTTCCCAGTGTAGCCAGGCAGCTGAGTGGGCCAGCTGTCTCCACACCCTAGCAGCAGAGAGACTCCTGGGATGAGATGGAGTCACCCGCCTGCCATGTAAAACACAGAGGCCCGTCATCACGTCTCTCTATACGGGAGACCGACAGCTCAAAAGAGAGATGGAGGGAGAGAACGAGAGAATGCTTACGCGGGTCTGTGGCAACCTCTCAGGAACTGGGAAGCAAGGCACACCGATGACATCGTTGTTTAGATATTGCCTTCTCCAAAGCATGTCCCCGAATCACTAGCCTGAATGGATAGGTGGAGGCGGTGTAAACGGCCCCCCTTTTTAATTGCCTCTCTCAATTACAACACCTCTTTTAAAAGCAATAATGGGACAGTACAAAAGGAGAGCAATGAGTCACCGTGGCTGTGGGTCACTAAGTGTCAATGAAAAGGGCCACCAAGCTGAAGTCCTCTGTGTTCTCAGTCCAGTTTTAGGCGGCCAGCTATTTTAATGGCCCATTTCAACAGTGCGCCTATTCAAATATTCAGACTTAAAAAGACCTTTACTTCAAAGAGCCATCCTGACAGTTGCCTCTGCTCTGTCTTGTTGAGAGCAAACCTGACTCAATGAGAGGCTGCCCTCGTCTGTACTCCCTTATTCCTGTTGATCAATTAGGGCAGCGTTCAGCATCAACGGTCAGCTAAAGTAGTTTAGGAGGGTTAACCTTGTCCCGTTAGCATGGCTCGTGTTGCGGCTTAGGGGAACATAGAACAGACCTGTTGCTTTACAGAATCTACAAGGCCTTCTGCAGTTGACACTTGATCTTTTACAGGTTAAGAGACTGGTGAATTCGCTTTCCAATGCTATTGTGTAACACTGAAACGTGTCTGCAACGACTTCACCTGTCTGTCAGTAAGCACATGAACCGTGTTCCACACAGCAAGAGGTGAAGCCCAAACATCTTTGGGAACAGAAAAACCCAGAATGCATGTCTGCCTCATTTCCCTGAGCCTGAACTATTTACTCACCATAAACACACACGGCACATTGATTCATCTCACATCTATTGGTCGTCAAATTATTTTCAACTTTAACTGGCAAATTAGATATTACGAGCTATTTATGCAAATAATTCTGCACCAATTAAGTATGTGGGCTGAATACCAATTAGAGTTGGATCCATGGAATTCTGGTTTGAATATGGAATCATGGTATGATGTGTAACAGAGAAGAACATTAACTGAGCGATCTGTGACTACTATGGGTTTCTCCTTGGGAACAGAAACTAACTTAATTTAATTTAGTAGGGAGAATAGGGCTTGATACTCGTTTTGCTCACGGGAGAGGACTGGTTATGTTGTTCTCTTGGATCATTCTGGTTAATCTGAGCCCCCCCCCCCCCCCCCCCCCACACACACACACACACACACTCACTCAAGTCACATCATATGATGTTGATGTTGCCTGGTCAAAGATCCGGAAGAGTCTTTGCCTTTAGGACTAGAAATATGCCTTTTCATTGTGTTCAGACGGATTACACGAACCAAAGTGATTCAACGGAATAGAGGAATAAAATCAATGTCCCTCATCCTTTGAGCTACATCATACTTTAAAGCTCTCACAAAAGTACTTCTTTACAACACAAGTTCCAGTTTTGAAGTAGATTCTCAGAGGATTCTGCACTGCAGCAAATGTATTGTCTTCTCTAAAGTAGAGAAAAATGAAAAGCATGTGTTGTTAACTACAGTCTTATTTTAAAGTAATAAGACAAACAACAGCGAGGAACAGTGTTTTTTTCTGCCAAAATGTAATATGCATAGTCATACTGCACAGTTTTTTCAAGCATCAGTGTTTACGCTACAGTAATACTTTGTGGTCTCTTCCTGTTTCATTTACAGTAGGTGAATTTGTCACATATGTGCATGTGTCACAAGTACCATATTGCTCAATCAAAATAACAACAAAGTGACAGTGTGTGCATCTCCGATGAAGAGAGTAGGCTATTGTGCGGCATGTCTAAAGCATTCCTATTGGTTTAATAGAAATGTGATGACATGAAAGGGTTACTCCTCACGGTATAAAACCTCCCTCTAACAGCACCACGCACCGTGGCCACGAGGACTGTCTGCTTACCATAGACTTGCGCATCAAGTACTGGAGCCGAAGACGCTGCCATACTAAACCACTTTGTAACCATGAGTGAGGTAAGTGCATTGAAGACTACCCGCATTTTAAAAAGACTCCAATGTTGATTTTCTTCCTAGACGCCTCTCAAAATTTCACCCTATTGCCTCCGCACTCATGTCAGCATCGAAGCGCAGATGATGGAGGCTACTTTATTAATTGTTCTGATAATGACAACGGAATTGTATAAGATATTCATAATCATTCAACATTTAAATGTTTGTTTACCTATTACAGCTATAAGCTACAACCCAAATACATCTAATATGATTAGGGTAATATTAATAGTTTGGCTATTATATTGATTGTGTTGTGGAGTGCTTAAATTTGTTATCCTGCACACGTTGTGTAGCCTATTTACAATTGCATTTAGACTAAAGTTCTGATCGTGGATATTAATTATTTACTGATAGATTTGGCTATGGAGTTTTATAAATTATACATAAACGAACTTCCTCTGAACTTTTATGATCCTTGTCATAACGAAGACGCACAGCCAAATACGAAAAGTAACGAGTAAAAATAAATGTGATAAAAATCACTGACGAGTTTAAGTTTCATTTGATGATCTTCAAATAAATTGTATCTGCACCGTTTGTAATTGCGGAGAATCACCGTGCATCACTGTAGGCAATGAGCTTGAGCCTCAAGCATTCCGCAAAACGAGCAGGTGGGCTTGCATATTTATAGCCACTGTGACTATAAGAGGCATGTTTCAGGGTCGTCAAGTCAAATTGTGTTGTCAACTCATTCCGTAAACAATATTCACATTCCACTCTGTATTTCTAATATGTATTTTCTTGTCGGTCGTGCTCAAGTCTGAGCATCAAGTGACCAAACGGTGCTCTACTAAACTTGTGATTATTATTCACATACCATTATAATAAACATAACTGATAAGGCATGACATATAGAATGAAAGTTTAATCATAATATAAACAGTACATGCAAGGAAATGTTGACCCAGGCACAAATGTCTGCCTGTCACATTCCAGTCAAGCAACTAGAGCTAACCCATACCCATTTCTAGTATGCACCCAAGGTGTCCTTGCACTTGCTGCACTGATTGTTTAAGAAAATCACGGCACCAGCCAGAATCCTCACTATGCAAACAGTGCACAGCCAGACTACATCATCCCACAGACCCTGAATTATTCAAGGCATGCTGCTGACCGATAGAAATAACACATTGTGTCACTGCATATAGGAGGAATGGAAATAAGTGAGGCCCCAATCCAAGACCTTATCACTGTCTCATTCTCTCCAAACAATGGAGCAATCTGAGATACAATTGAGCCACATTCTTCGGGCAGGATCGCGCGTACAGTTGGCCTTGAATCACTAGGCACACCATTGCTGGCTGTCAGAGTCAATGGAATCCTGCAGTTGCTAGATGTTAAGCTATCACGGGCGGAGAGGGGAAAGAGAGTAAGAGCGGGGGGGGGGGGGGGGGTGTAGGGAGAGAGGGAGGGAGAGAGCGTAGCAGATGGGCCCAGTCCTTGTAGTGGAGCTGTGGAGCTGTAGTTCAACCCCCCCCCCCCCCCCCCCACCACCACCACCACCACCACCCCCTTCCAACAGCTGCCCCTGAATCCTAGCACGCCACGATCAGAGGCTGCCTGCCTTGCTAGGTGGCCCAGCAGAGGAGCAGCAGGAACTCTTTGTGTGATTGAGGGAAAGACCAGGCAACCTTTCACTGTACAACGCTGTGAATACATACATCCATCGCCAACTGCCTCAGGTCTGTATGAGATCTTTGGGCTGAGGTGTCACTTTGGTGTAATCTGTCAACAGACCCTCATCATGACACATATTGGGGTGTCAGATTTCTTGTCCCTGATTCGAAACAACGATTCTGTTTTGTACACTGGGTTTATAGTGCATGGGGTTCAGATAGTCTTATAAATAAGACATTAGACCAGGGAAACCTTCTTGCCGCACAGGACTATCCGTAGCATCCTGTCTCTGTGATGGATTTATTTGGCTATAAAGACTCAGGGCAGGGCTGGGGAAAGGTGCTGGGAATGAATAATGAAAGTAAAATCGATGCTTTGCCTCCCACTGCACCCTTTACCCCCTGTCGCCGGCTCACACTGCACCCCTCCACCCCTTACATCCACACAGCTACCCCCACTCCAGCCCCCAGCCTTAGCTACCTGGCACCACTGCAGCCTCCAACCCCCGTCACCTATCCCCACCACACGCTCAACCCCTTGCCTCTTCACACCTACCCCCCGCCTCCCCCCCTACCCCCTGCACTCTCCACCCCCCATTACCTACGCCCATTTCATCCGCTGGGAGGCCAAGCTTCTAGCATGGTGTCACTGCGGTGAGCTCCCCAGCATCTGCGGCGTGCTGTGCTCCCCAGTCACAAGGGCCTTGCATCGGGATCGACATGGAACGGCCATGTCTCCCCCAAAACGACATGCAGGCACCTAGACAAGTGCCAAGTTAGTACATTTGTCAGGCGCAGTACGAGAAGGGAGTGTAGTTGAGTTCTAGTGGGGTAGTGCGACTGAGAAAGTGAAAGAGAGAGAGAGAGAGAAAGAGAGCGGAATCAGACCTGAACAAGAGACAGAATCACATGCAATCATCGAGCGCTCTCACACTCTCCCCCCCCCCCCCTGTTTCATAAAAGCCTCGAAGATTGATTGGTCTCCCTGTCCTTAATTCACATGGTAACCGTTGGCTCCTGGGGCTTTGGAGTAACACGGCCGCTGAAAAGCAGCTCGGTAATCCCTTAAGTATTATGCAGTGTGCTATTTGTCAACACATCTGTACATGCACTAAATGTGCGGGAGGGATATGAGGGGGCATTAGACCCCAGCTCTAAACCCACATCCCCCCACATTCAAAGGGCGTGGCTGAGATTGAAATCTGGTCTCCACAAACACAGATATTAAGCGGATTTGTTCAATACTTGTGTTGCCAGGGGAGGGTTATGTAATCCTGCTCTACTGACTGATCTACAGACTGAGCTCTGTCCCATAAACAAATGGAGATGGGCCAGACTCGCTCAATAGCGTCTGCATGATAAAGTCGAGGGTCGGGCTAGATGGGAGTCTCCATGCCTCAATATGGAACTTGGGGACCAAACATCCATGCTGTCTACTGTCCCGTATCTTGCATCTTTAAGTCCCTCAAGCTTTGTGCTCGGACATGATGAAACGTGATGTCAAACATAACGGCTGCCCTGGTGCAGCGTGGGTGCGATGATAGCTAGATGATCCTGCGTGTTCCCATCCCTCCCCGCCAAAGCCCCGGGCCTCCAAACAAACCCTCGTAACGTGCTCCAAACCAATGTCAACGCGTGGTTGTCGATCTTGATGAGACTGACAGATGGATAAACTGGATAGATAGATGGGAGGAGAGAGGGAGATGGGGGGGGGGGGGGGGGGGGAGAGGCAGAAATGGAGAGAAAAAGCTTCTCGGTGTAGCCTGAAGGTTTGAAATCTGGGTGCAGCCAGCCTCGACTGATTAGCTTTCAGATCATGGTCCAGTGGTTTGGTGTTTTCCATGTGGATGGAGGCACAACTGAGTTTCAGAGAAGCAACATACAGCAACGTACTTACTCACATGGAAGGGTATTTAAGTGTGAACACACAAATAAACAAACAATGTAAAAAGTATAGCGCGTGTTCAAACTGTGTGAATATTGTTGTGAAGGGGGCGTCTCTTTAGGTTTGGATGAGATGCTGGGCTGTGTTTACACGAACATGGAAACACAGAAACATGGAATCAATTAATTCAATCCATTTATGATCATTTGTCATTGTAACAGTAATGATCTTAAATATATTCAATAATGGTAGTTATAATTTAGGCTCTACTCACAGTAGACACAGTTATTTCATAATTGATCATCTAATTATAGTAAAGCGTACGCCATGCTAATAAGGCTATAAATCTTCTCAAGAAATCCAGGTTGTTTTGATCCTATACCCTCCGTAGAGGATGCCCCACCTTGCTGATGCAACACCCTTTTAGAGAATATTTGATTGATTGTCCGGTCCACTGTGGTGTTTTCCCCACTGCCTTTAATGTCATGGGACTTGTGGCTCCGGCCGCTACCCAGCACAGCTTCCTGTTTCATCATCACAAGTGGACCAGGCCTCCTCTTCAACCTTTCTTTATACATCAATGGAAAGAGAGAGTGTGCGAAAAGGTTGCCACCAATTAGAGTAAAAAGGTCATCTTGGCTGTGATGCGGGAGGCATGGATGGGGATTGTCAGTTTGTGTCCTTTTAAATCCCAGTAACCGCTGATGAATTACAAGTGAAGTGAATTAAATTCAGTTCAAAAGTGTATATCGTACAGATTTAGACGGCAACTCAGTCAGCTAAAGTACTTTTTTTAATGTGGTGCTTTTTTGCGTTGAGCTATTTCTGACCTTAATGAAGAGTTTTCATGTTCGGTATTCCCTGGATGGTTGCTTTAATCTCACATGTCCATGTGCATCAAATTCAAATTACACTTTCACAAATAACTAAAAACAAATTGGAAGCAAATCCGTTCCCCTTGCTTGCAGCCCTCAGTTTTCCATGTTTTGCCCTTACATAATACATAACAAACTTACATTTGTTTACATTTTTAGCAACATTCCGCTGGTGACACAAGCTTCAGATCAGAATAATTTTGAGACAGTGGGGGAATCATACCTCACTCTGACCCTAATCACCCCACACAATGAGCAGAGATTACATTCAGATCAACTGTAATCCATCTAAATTGTTAGTACGCTCTGATTACAGCACTCAGGTTGACCTGACCCACTGCTCTAATCCTGGTTGCTGGCTGTATTTCGAGAGAAAAAGGCAAACATCAGCGAGTATGTATGTGTGTGTGTCCGTGTGTGTCTGTGGAGAGAAGTGTCGGAGAGACTCAGACATGAGGAGGTGAACTCAGCTTGAAGGTTGAGGTTGAAACAATTCCACAGAGAGAATGGGTTTACCCTGATGCTGCTGTTCCACCAGTCAGTCATTGAGGGATTTAGCCCAATATCCCTGAACTTAGAGCCGAGGACAGCGTCCTGTTGATTCACATGCATTGTATGTACAAAGAACAGTCTTTCATGTTTTTATACTGACTTTGGATGCTACTGCACAGGATTGTGGATTCTGAAGAGTAGGCACATACTGTACTCTGCATAGCCCTCCAGTCCTCTTTGAGTGACAGGCCTCACTCATGGCCAGACTGAGGGAACTGATTACTCATTCTGACAGAGACGCAGTAGATAGTAGCCATGTCTTGTAAGCTGTGCTGAATGCCCTGGAGTCAGCCTAATGTCTGTTAATGTTTTATGAGGAAATCATGCAGCTGTGTCATTAGTTTTGCTCGGATTATTCCAGCAGGGAGAGAAACTGCTACGTCCTCCTTATGTTATGAACAGAGATTAAGGTTAGAAGGAGAGAGCGAGGTTCTTCCTAGCTTTCAACGTTCACGTTTTCAGCTTTCAGATCACGTTTTGAAGTACCCCTGTCGAAAATGTCGGTTTGATCCTTTAGACCAATTACATTTGGAATTGATTTAATACCTGAAAGAAGAAATCTGCAGAAGAAATCCTTTTTATGGTCTGAATGTGTAACTTTGAGTTAGTGCAAAGCAGTTTTAAAGACTGACTAACTCAACAAAACAGCATCTCTTCTCGCATAGTGTTACAACATCTCTGGGGCAAGCGCTGGGGCAAAATGCCCCTATTGACTTTTAAACCGCTTCTAACAAACAGGGAAATGCAATGTCTGAGCAAATCAGAGAAGTTAGCTCAAACCACAATCGCTTAATCGCTGTCACGGGGTTTACTCGGAACAGACCCACCCCTACGGTCAATACCATCAAGGTCATCCTTAACTTGATTCATCTCGCGGGCAGAACTGACCCAGGCCTTTTTAAAATAGTGGCCATGTCAGCTTCACTTCATAGATGGATGAAGAAATCAAGCCAACTTGAGCACCCCAAGTCTGCCCTGCAACACCAACGTATGTACGCATGAGAAGAAGACCTCTCCATGGCATCACTCTAAACTTGGCTTCAAGTCGTTGCTGAGCATGCAGCATTGTCAATGTGAATGGCCATTTGACAGAATTCCAGTGGCTATCAGTTTAAGTAATAATTTCGGGATGCGCTCGTAATGAATTTTCACCATGGGCCCCCTTGCCAAACGTGAAACTACTGAGGTGGAAGTAACACATTAAATAGAATTACGGTTTGGTCTGAGGCAGCTAATGTGTTGGCGGCAGACGAGGGACTTGGCTCGGTCTCCAGTGGAGGAATAACGATGAGGACTAGCACAGCTCAACGTCCTGCCTGGAAAGCATTCATCAGAGGGAGACCATCCCAAGTCAAGTGGTTTGTGTCAGGGAGCTGATGTGTGCGCTGGAGCATCTGTGTGGATGGATGTCAACATTCCCCTGACCTGGGAGAGGGGGGGGGGAATCTTTGGTTAATGAATGGAAGATGTCAACAGTCAGTCATTCCAACATTCGATTTTTCCCTTTGTTTCACCAATTAGTAGATTTACGGCCCATCCTTGACTTTGATCCAAACTGTGCACACGCTGACAATTAGTAGACAATGGCTGTTGTCGAAGCACTGAATGAGAATTCGATTGATTTCGGCTTCCCGTGTCCACGCAACTCAAAACGTTCCGTTTTCCCAGTCCCTGGATGCACCTGTCGTGACGTCTTCATCCATGCGGGCAGCGCTTCGCCTCCTCCCACTGACGCTCCTCCCTCTCTCTCCTCAGCCGTGTCTGACCCACGCCTGTCACTCCCGGCTTCCGGCCCTCCCGGCTTTGGGGGGGTCTCTCTCGCCGCCGAGGAGGCGGGACGGCGTTGGGTTGACACTTCGTCTGTGGCCTACTTCCTCGACTCCTCGTTAAATAGTTAATAGACAGTGAGTGCAGCACGGGGTCCCTCTGGAGAGCCCAAGCTTCCAGAGGAACCCAAAATAGACCAACAAACGGCCGGGGGGAGAAGGATCATTTATTTATTTGATTAATACCACCCCCCCCCCCCCCCCCAACCCCCACTGCCGTGCCACACTTTCATCACTGCAAGATGTGAGCGTGTTGTATAAGAGCTGACATAGGTTAATCTGACATGTTTGCATCCAACAGGAAGCGATACTCGCTGTGTAAATGTCCTCGGTCCCATGGAGACCATTCAAACGCATGCTGCAGGGAGTTTCCCCTCGGTAAGCTTGATGTAGCAGCATCCTGGCTGTCGGTTGGCAGCAGTCAGAGGTCAGCTGAGACAGGTTGGCATCACTTTGGGGGGCGGTGCCAGGAGAGTTACGCAGAGGGGTGGTGGATGTGTCGCGCCAGACCTCTTGCTGGCGTCAGGTTAAACGCAGTGCGCTGTGGCCTGAGCCAAGCTCTGCAGGCAGGGCTGGATTGAACAAGCCCAAAGGGAAAGAACTCATTAGTTTACCACTTACAGGGGGCAGGTGCAAGGCAGAGGCTGAAGTCCTAGGACTGTGTGTGCGTGCATCCAGTGCGGTGTGTAATGTATGGCTGCTCATCCATTTATGTATGGAGCTGGTAATGGCAGAGTGGTATCAGACATGAGTTCCTGTTCCACCCGTTTCTTTTGGAGTGTGATTTATTTAATGAATAATTAACATACATATTAAGATACCATGCTTATTTAATGTATCTGAGACAACCGGAGGAGAAGATGATGGATGCTCCGCTCTCTGTTGTTGATTCAAACCACGATCCTTCCAGAGCTGTTGAGCACAGAGCCTATCACTTAACGTTAACCGTAACAACCCCAGTATGATGACAGCTCATCCTTATAATCGTTATTACTATCATTATCATCATCATTGTTCATTAGTCAAGCTCTCCGGCTGACTGTAGCATATGGGACTGGGAGCGGGCCAGCATCTTGTCCTCACCTCGGGGACCGTGGCAAGCGGAGCCTTGGTCGACACTGCGTTCGTGTCCGGTCTGAGACTGGCGCAGGGCGCTGTTATCTCCAGGAGTTAGACGGAGCCCGCTCCTACCTCCACCGGCCTCGCTGTGGAGGGTCGGCGAGCAGCCTGTGTGTGACCGTGCCCGCTGTTACCCCACTGCCTCTCTTTCTTAACGAGGCGACTGTAGTCATGTCCATGTTGACTAGTGGCCCAGAAAAAGAAGAATGTCGTTGTTCCGGTTTTAGCTTGTGTCATTTGTGCCCTATCAGCAGAGTCATTGGTCTTCTTGGCGTGGTTGCTGTGGTTGCGACAGAACGTTCTGACAGTTTGTCAGAGTGGTGCTCCAGAGTGATAGCCTCCCACCACAGGGGAATGCGACCCATCACCGCGGGTGTTCGTGAGGTCAGGGCCCGGCGAACCACAGGTCTCGTCTGTGACTTAGGGCCAGCGATGGTCACAATGATGACTCAGCAACACCGAGCAAATTTAAGATGTTTCACTTTCCCCCTCCTTTCTGCTCACAAACATTTCAAAGGCTGATGCTGAGTTTGGCTCGAGCTGAGATGTGCAAAACCTCTCCCGAAGCGGTTTCGGTGACAATCATGCAGAAATTCGTAGGAAAAAGAAAACATTCAGCTATATTAGATTGTAATCTCTAAACGGTGTGGACATTTTGCTAATCCAGCACTTTGTTTAGCGGTTATTCACTCCCACGTCGTTCAAAACCGCCATAGGAGATTGTTGGGACTTGTCTCAGTGACTTAGGCTCTACCTGTCATGTAGCTCCCTGTCTGTGAGGAGAGGAGTTGAGGTCAAGATAACGGTGAGAGTGAGAGAAAGGGAGGGAGAGAGAGAGAGAGGGAGAGAGAGAGAGAGAGAGATAGGAGAGAGAGATAGGGAGAGAGAGATAGGAGAGAGAGATAGGGAGAGAGAGAGAGAGAGATAGGAGAGAGAGAGAGAGATAGGGAGAGAGAGAGAGAGAGAGAGAGAGAGAGAGAGAGAGAGAGAGAGAGAGGGAGAGAGAGAGAGATAGGGAGAGAGAGAGAGATAGGGAGAGAGATAGGGAGAGAGAGAGAGAGAGATAGGGAGAGAGAGATAGGGAGAGAGAGATAGAGAGAGAGGGAGAGAGAGATAGGAGAGAGAGAGAGAGATAGGGAGAGAGAAAGAGATAGGGCCTCAGATGTACAGGAAAGAGGCCTGATGGCACTTGAGCATGCCAGCATGTAACAGCCACGAGTCACGAGTCAGCCCTCCGGGTAAACAGTCTCTCTGACTGGGCATGGGTGCCTGCTCCCACGCGGACATATGCAATCGAAACCCAGATGGATGGCCGCCCGATTCTATCGGTGTTCGGCAGCCTGCTTCCTATTTCCAGGAGTCTCACAGGTTTTCAGTCAGAGAGAAGTCCGTCTGTTTTCCCAGAGGCTTTGTGTGCACACATCAGTGGGTGATCGGATCTTTATTTAGGTCTGGCATGAGTGGGACTCGCACGAGCGCACGCGCTCACACCCGCGCACGCACGCTGGTCACACGCGAGCCTCACAAAATGAGCGTTCAAACATTGTGAGCCATCTGTTTTGGCATCTCTTGCTGGCCCACTTAGAGTCAAGCTTTCCTTGGCCTGTGCTTCTGGCCCGACCAAGCCGAACCAAGCTGAGCTGAGCCGAGCCAGGCACTGAAGACCTTGTGGACTGGAGGACCTGTTATCTCCAGCTGTAGGCACTTTGAAGATACTGCCTATTTCACGAGTTTAAAGACCACAACTGGATATATTTGGCTTTACTTGAAGAACAAAGATGAATGAATGGAGGGAGTGAGGGAGGGAGGGAGGGAGAGGGATCCAGGCGGAAGGCTCTGGATTTGGTGGATGAGTTCTAAGGGCTTGACTGGCCCTCTCAGAGCTCGGACAATCCCCCCCCCCTCCCCCCCTCGAGGTGCCTGGATAGCAGAAGGAGAAGAGAGGTTGGGAGGGGAAGGGATTTCAAAGTTGAGACAAGTGAGTGGCTGGTGCGGCAAGGTAGTATTGATATTCAGTTACTGACTAGCCTGAGCTGTCTGGTGGATTGGCTGACGAGTGTCAGGCCTGTAATCGACATGGAAACCAGGTGGGTGGATGACGTTGCAGACGGGAGATTGGGGTGTGGTCCTCCCCAACCTCAGTTCATTCAAACTCCCATTAACAGCCGCTTTCCCGTGTGTCATCATCACCATAGTAACTGCTACCTTGGTGTGCTTGTGGGGTTTCGACAGTAAGGGACAGGACAGTCGATGTGACTCTATGGCCTCATGTTTGGAATCATGAATTATAGACAGGGTGCGCCACAGAAGCTCCACGCTCAGCGCTCACCTTCTCCGTGGAGACGGGAGATCCGCTATAATAATGCATGAGTGTGCTGGAAGACGGAGGGAGAGAACGGAGGAGAGGATGAAGGAGAGTGAGTGGCAAAGAGCTGCGCTATTAAAAATGGAAAGGGTGGGAAGCGTATGGGAGAGCATGGTGAGAGTGTGTGTGTGTGTGAGAGTGTGTGTGTGTGAGAGTGTGTGTGTGAGTGTGTGTGTGTGTGTGTGTGTGAGAGTGTGTGTGTGTGTGAGAGTGTGTGTGTGTGAGAGTGTGTGTGTGTGTGTGTGTGTGTGTGAGAGTGTGTGTGTGTGTGTGTGTGTGTGTGTGTGTGAGTGTGTGTGTGTGTTAGACCAGGTGTGTGCTGGAGGTTCTTCTCTCTCTAGTGCCATTTCACATTGGGTCCCTCTTTCGCCCAGGCATACATATTCATTCAGTCCTTCACATGAGACAAAAAATGCTAATAACATTAGCATCTCTTAGAGCAGATTGGCACAATATCTTAACTTGTGCTAGTGTTGAACCTTTGCCAGACATACTCTTTAGTGTTCACATCTATGCTTTGGCAATAATGTCAAAGACGTTCGCTTCTATTACCTTCACTAAGTCGTTTCCAATACTGTATGTGGTGATGGGTAGCATTTAGCAAACAATAGATCACTTGCTTTTCATGTTTCAACACTAAACAACAAAGGACATGCACCTTGCGAAGGCCAAGGCTGCCAGTATGTCACGTCATATTATTTCATTGTCAGACCAACAATACTGCTCCTTCGAGAGAACAAGTTCCAACACTGAGACAAAGGACGAAAGATCCCAACTGACCTTGTTGTCATTTTAATCAAGATCGTTTATGGTCTCCCACTGCTCCTCTGTGTGTGTGAGGAAGAGAGGAAATGTGAAAGCGAAAGACCCTGGAGAACAGAGGAATAACGGGGACGAGTGGTCTGTTTGTTTTTGCGGCTACTCTGACGCAGGTTCATCTAACAGATCGGAGTGAATTGCCAATGTGGCTCCACTTACCTGGAACTCACCATAGCAACCGATTCCTACGGAACAGCAGCCGAGGTTGCCACGAGAAGGGCGGTCGATATGGGTTTCCTAGTGAGTGTTTGAATCTCATGAGGACAGCTATACATCTCGGGTAGATGTCTCTGGAATAGCCACGGAGAGAGCTTTTCATGTGAACGCTGTTCCAGGCCTCTGCCAACAAACGTAAGAGTCAGACAGGCTGAGACAATCGCCTCGTTTGAAATTCACTCATGGTTTCTAAAACCTCATGTGAATTTTTATGCAAATGCCCTCTTTTTTTCCGCACGTTTATTAAGGGCTGTAAAACAAAGATAGAGCTGAAAGAGGGGAGATAAAAGCCACACTGGAGAAGGAAAAGCGGGAGGAATAATGTGGGGGGAAATGTGCCAGCGTGTTGAGAGTAATCTTCCTGCATATCATGACCAGAGAGCCGTTATGTAAGCTTCCACCGTATCTAGGCAGAGAGAGGGATCACAGAGCGACAGAGGGAGAGAGACGGAAACTGAGAGAGAGAGAGACAGTGAGATAGAGCCAGAGTGGGAGGAGGGGAAGGAGGGAGTGCAGAGACAGGGGACACGTTCCATAAGCTCCTCCGACTTCATGTGTGAATTATCTCTCAAAGTGAAGAAGGACACGTCCCCTCTGTTAAAGGGCTCCTCATCACAGCCCTTCCAGGCGCATCAGCTGGCTTTCGAGTGCGCCCGGGAGCCAACAAACGGCAGACTTGTCCATCATAAATGACTCGGAGCAAACAGCATGAGGATCAGTCCAGATTAGACAGCGACGCTGCTTCTGATATACTGCTTGCGTTTCTGCTTTTTCAGACACATTTTCCCTTCAGTCAATGTGTCTGAGAACAGTGCAGGGCCAGACAGTGGTGTCTGCCGGGGAAGGGTTGTCGGGGCTGGGCAATGGCACGGGAGACTGTAAAAGTTCATTTCATGGGTCTAATGTGGGCTGATGCAGAAGGGTGTCTTCTGCCTTTGAACTTAAGATTAGCTGCTCTGCTTCCTTCCCAGGTCTGATGCCACAGCCCCGTGTACTCAGGGAAGGAGGGAGGGAGAGAGAGAGAGGGAGAGAGAGGGAGGGAGGTAGAGAGAGAGAGATAAGATTGGGTTGAGAGGGAAAGCGAACGAGAGGCAGGATAAGGTTAGAGGGAAGGAGCGTGGAGGTGGAAGAAAGAAAGTGAAGGAGAGAGAGATGGAAAGGATGAGCGGAAAAATCCAGAGAGGAGGTCGATAGCCTTCTAGAATGGCCTCCCTTCCTTCCCATTACTGTAGTTACAGTAAAGCCAACTAAGAAAATCAACCTTTCCCTACTCTGCCCGGAAACCAGAGTCATCTTATGATTGATAGTCAGATGAAGCTTTAATATCTCCTCAGCAATAATTCTCATATGATTTGTGGCCATTTTCCAACTGGCACTCAGGCCGCCCCCCACTTTCCCACCCCCTCCCCCCCCTGTTCCCCCAGCCCCAAGTGGTGGGGTGAGGTGGGAGTTTAGCATCGCTCTGATCCCCGCCGAGGAGAACACAATGCAGACAGATGAGGCCCATCATGGACGCCAGCACCCCAGTGTCAATGACTCCTTTCGGTTTTTACGCTGAAACAGAGAAACAGATGGCCGGGCTTCCAAACAAGCTTTCTTCCTGGGGTTGTGTCATCCATAATGACACACAGGAAATGGAGGATGCCCCCCCCCCCCACCACCCCACCACCCCACTCTTATTTTTGGGGGGGTAGGAGGGTTTGTTTTGTTTTCCTTTCCTCAGCTGCCCAGCATCAAAGCTGAACCACTGTGTTTGAAATTCATTGAAAGAGCCGGATTAATAATTCAGGGTGGAGAGGATGCTGCATGGTGGGGCTTCTATGCTGGGCTCAGCTGCTTCACTCACACCGTGAGGAACACACTCTAGTTCAAACACACACATACTATACACACACACACGCACACACACGCACATACATACATACATACATATTGAGGTTCGGGCCAGAGATTCCATCAGAGAACAGATTTCCAATAGCAGTAATGGCTTTACACCTGCATTCTAGATCAGGGCACACCCCCCTTCCCTGTTTTGTCGCCAGGTCAAACGGTTGGGATTTGAGGAGCTGCATACAGACACAGAAGGTTTTCTTATGAAGTGTGTTCTATTTGTTTTGGTCGAATTGGAGGTATATTGATGTCAGTCTCTCTCTCTCTCTCTCTCTCTCTCTCTCTCTCTCTCTCTCTCTCTCTCTCTCTCTCTCTCTCTCTCTCTCTCTCTCTCTCTCTCTCTTCCAGAGACAAGGATCCGGAGCCATGACTGGCAACAGCAAAGCTTCTGCTGGACAGGGTAGGTGTCCACACAGACAGAAGGTTCACAGGCAAAAGTACCGCAGAGCTATAAAATTGCAGTCCTCGATATACAGAATACAATGTGCATGCATATCGTTTGTTAGGACTAGGCATCCCTTGTGTTTTATCAAAGGTAAGACGCCACAGTGATTATGACTACACTCCATCAAACATTCAAGTCAAGAATTCACAGAAAGACCTACTTTCTAAACTGGGGCACGGTATTGTTGTCATGATAATGTGCTTCAAATCCCCAGAGTTATAGATGGAAGAAATGAGGCTTGCCACCCTTTTATATTCCAAAGTGGCAGTGTAGAATTCAGCTAAAGAGAACATGAGCAGAGGAAAATTCAAATTACAGGTCCCTGCTTCAAGTGAAACAAGTAATTTCCTTTTTCAATCATCCTTCCAACCTAGATATGTTAGATATGGTTCATTCTGACATATCTCTTTGTATTGCCAGCATAGAATTGAAATTCAGAATGTCAGCTGTTACAGCCATGCTGTGCTAAATTCCGATCATTCAGTTAGCTTTTCCGTGAATCATTGGTACACACTATTCACCCTCTATCCCAAGAATACATTTAGGTACTCTTGCACGTTATTTGTAGACACTTTTGAAACCTATTCATCCAATTGGAACATTCCTTCTAGTTTATACTATTCAATGGAACCAATGAATGTAGAGGGTCATGACAGCCTTCAGTTAATCTAGTCTGCCCTCTAAATATAACTGACAGCCTGGGAGCTGTCTCTCCCCTCTGAGTCCACTGATAACCCTGTTGAGATTCTGTGGTCAAATGGATTTCTGTCTCAATTGGTGCGATGATGAGGTACATTGTCGTTCATCCTAATCCCAGGGGAAATGCCTTCCAAAAGAGCGGGGATCATAGTCTTTTTAATTGAATTAGATTTTTACTATTTTTTTATAGCCTACAAGATAATACTGGAGCATTGTCATTGTCATATTACAGTGCCCCAACTGAAGTGATTTCCTTCATTTTAAGAATGGGTGAATTAGTATTCCATACTGCGCCAGATTCATTACATTTAGTCATTTTTAGTCATTTAGCAGACGCTCTTATCCAGAGCGATTCATAATCCAAGGTGGTTAGCTTTTGGTCTCCTTCACTGTTACTTACACAGTACCACATTCATGAAATCTATTTGTCTTTGTTCCAAATTGATGTGATATTTAAACCAAGTTTGCAAAACCTCAAATTGCACAGACAGTGTGGATATATCTCCCTCCATCTTCTGTTTGCTTTTAACAAGATTCATCTGACCTTCATCCATCATTGTCCCTTTGTCTCCGAGCAACATAAATCTACTAGACACCTTTTATTACATTCAACCAAAGGAACAAATCCTTAATAAAATAATACATTAATTGCATTCATCATCACCAAGATAACAATTGTATCATGTTCTTTACATGTATATTTACAGGCACATGAGAGCATACACCACACATCATATTTGTAATGTGTCTGTAAGAGATGGGTGCCTGTATGGATGTGTCCTAGGAAGGGGTAGATGGAAGGAGGGGAGGGGGGGGGTGTGGGTAGTACTTTGTTTGATTAACGAAACATAACATGAGAGGAATTCTTTCTACCCATCACTAAGTAAAGCACACAACCACTCAGCAAAGACCAGAGACTCCAATCTCTGGATTAGTTAGCCCAAGGCGACACGGGAGATCCATAACTGTCCCCGTGCGTCTTTTGTCAGTAAGGTGGGGGGGAAGTTCCATAGATCGTGTGGGTACTGCAATCACAAACTGTATATCTCTTTTCCTCGTAAAACTCTTGCCTACAAAGGGCGCCAAGGTCGCCAAGAAACCCCATCAAAACGTACGTCGCACATCCTGCTGTTACTATTGCCTGTGTTGTTATGTGGACCTGCACCAATGGCATTAACCTTCAGCACAACTGCATGTGTGATGTTTGGGAAAAAACGATGCAGCCTGGTGGTGCGAACCACACCACAGATGCATGTGAACGGGCTCTGACGTGTATGATTGCATCTCCCTCGCCTCTCCAATCAGCTGGGGATCGAAGTCACGTCACAGAAATTGGACCCCCACTATTGCTTGTTAGGTCACTCACGGTCTCTTCACGGATCCAATTCTGGGCACTCGCCTCTGACATTTCACCAATCAGCCTGGACTCACTTGCTTATTCACCAAACTCTCTCTCTCTCTCTCTGGATCCTCGGCCACTCGACCCTCAATTTCTTTGCTTACATTTTGGCTGTTATGAATGGCTTTGTGTTAAGGAGGCAGTTAACCTCTCCTGTGGAAGCAGACCCACGGGGAGAATATGCCTGTGTGAACTTGACATCCCCCCTCCCCCACTTCCATTCCTACCTCACCTTATGGAGCACAAATAACAGATGACGAGTTAGACAGTGAAATCCTCGGCATACAGAGATGACGGCATGTATATTTATGAGAGATCAGTTCGGGCAAGGCCTCTCTCGTATCGGACGGTTTTATACATCGTGTGAAAGCCTCATGTCATATGAAGGCTTTGAGGAGTGCTGCTTCTTAAAAGTAATCTGTCGAATTTGATTCCAATCTTTTTCACCTCTGTAGACCTATGGCGATTAACAGAAGACTAGATGCCTGGGATATCATCTCAAAGGGAATGACCGGGCAGAACCTGCTTACGGCTCACTAGTTGGAGAGATGCCACCCACTCATTCAGAGTTGATCTGAAATCTCCTTTTTAGCCCAGATCTAATCCTGACGAGGTTTCCCATATTCTGAGAGACAGTGGCTTGATCAGTGCTCTCACCCAGTCATACTGACAGACAGAAAACTAGACAGATACATCAGTAAAATTGCAGACTATGGTGAGGACTAGGATGGTGGTGGGGGGTGGAAGTGTACTACCAGGGACCTTATCCCCAGGTGTTGGCCGCTAGGTAATGCCCGATCGTGTCCCCTCTGTTTCTCACTGCTTCCTTTTCCTTCCAGACGAGAAGAAGGAAGTCCCAGCCGAGGACTTTGACATCGACATGAAGGCCCCGGAGACGGAGAAGGCTGCCGTTGCCATCCAATCACAATTCAGGAAGTTCCAGAAGAAGAAGCAGGATGTGAAGTCCTAGAGTGGGCGGGGCGGGGCCAGACAGTCCCGTTAGCCGCTGGCTGGACCGCACCAGTTAGGGGCTTGGTTTTGCATGTCAAATGAAACTGCACTGTCATGGACTCAACTGAGGGGTTGGGGAGGGGAGGGAAAGGAGGGCTGGGTGTTGAAGTGTCGGGGGGAAGGGGGGAGGTGTGTGTGTGTGGGGTGGGTTAGGGGTACACTGATACTGTATCTTTGTGAAATTCTATGTGTAACGTATGACTTGATTGCTGTATCCATAGATCATGGTTGTGTTCTGAAGACATCCTGATCTTTCCTATGATTTTGCTATTTCAGTTTTGTATTGATTCCTGTAATTCTTCTCTCTTTCTATTATACAGTTGCTGTAGCAGCCAAACCCTTAGTGGTCCATTCATTATATATTATTCAATGTAATATACTTTGAATTGTAATAAGCTTGATGAGTAATTGGGCTCATCAAACAATTGAGATGACACAATGGTTTATTTCACCCTGAGGCAGAAAATGTAGCCAAATATATAGTTCCGATTGATCATCATATTTAGGACATGATCGTACATTGGCATTTGTTTCAGACGGGCCTCGTAAATCTAAAGACTCTCCTTCTCCCAGGGAGGGTTGCTAATGGCTTCTCCCCCTCGGTGAAAACGATCCCAGGCATTACCGCTTGTCTGCTTGATTTCCTCACTGTGCCCTGTGCTCACACCCCTGTATGACTGATGCATTTACATTTGAATCAACGGGTCAAATTTGCTTTCCGACCTTTTTTTTCTGTGACAGAGCTAAATCTAGGGCTTATATCATTATTCATGTCAGACTTGTAGATCTACTTCCCTCAAACATTGACGTTTGTTTGCTTTTATTTTGTATTTTTTTTAAACTGAATTTAGTTTTTGGACTGTGTGTTTTTATTGATAGATATTGTGCTTGTGGTTTAATCCCTTTTGTTTCTCATCAAGGCATTGTTTGACCCAAATATGTGAGAAAAAAATCATAGATGGGAAAAATATATATAAATATGTATATGTATATATATATCGCCTACTTAATAAATATTGTAAAGAGGGAAAGATGGAGTCAAACTTTGTTTCTTTACATCATGGATTGTCATATTTTATATTAGAATAACATCACATTTAGTTGAATATAACGAACATAAAATGATTGAAAGTGAGTACACTTGTAACATGCTTATTATCAGGATCATTACACAATTTAAGAGGCTTTTTTGGATTACACAAATTGATATTTTACCCTGAGCCTGCAATGAACCTTGAACTTAAATGCACCAATCGATCTTCGTGATTTACTGGATGGCTTCGAGCCTATAATGAAGCAGAAACCAGTCCACTCCACATTTTAAACACTCTGCACAGAGAAGCTGAACATTAGGGCCCAGTTCCTCAGACCTGGATGTAAACCTAGTCCTAGGCTAAAATAGAACCCAGTCCCTCAAGCTACGCAGGCAAGGAACAAGAGAGTGCAAATTCACAAAGGCAGCACAATAGTTACGACGCTCTTGAAGACACAGACGTCCGAATCGAACAACAACTGCAACCAGGTTGTTCGCAGGAACCAACAGTGTGACGGAGTTAACTGTAAGGTAGCTAGGCTGTAGCCACTCAGTCTGGGGAAGAAGAAATCAAACATTTTCCAGGAAAAGTGAAGCGTGGCCCTATCCTGCGGACGGCTCGGTCTGAAGGACCAGGATCGGAGCCTCAGGTGCGGCTCTATTTCACGGGTCGATAACCTGCTGACACGAGAGGCCAGCGGAGGCAGCGCTGAGCCCTGTAATTCATTTCTCCCAGATTAGAGTCAGCCCGGGGGACACGTGCGCCAAAGCCGGGGTGAAAGAGCGAGCGAGGCTAAAGTGTAAGCCGTCTCCGCAAGCGTTCATGTCCAAGTGCTGGTGTGCTGGGGTCACGACCCCTGGGGTACCCCGTCGTTTTATACGTTGTAGGGAGGGTGTGTCGAAACATGAGTACCTGTTGTTTAAAAAGAAAATGAGGACTAGAAGGAAAGGCAGCTGTTTCCCTCACTATTTTTATAGTTCATGCCAGTGATGATAATGACTTTTTTTTACCTTGAACATTGATTCAGTGCATTGGATTAGAAAATGAATCCCTGACACAAGGATTTTACCAAGTGTTGAAAGCCCCTTGTGAAAGACTAGAGGCGGAAGCTTGGACATCTTAGATTCGTAACTTTTGGGTCAAATACGTAAAGATTACATCCCAGTTGAAACTGAGGTTAAAATTGATGAAATCCAGATTATGATGAACAGATTACAACTGCAAGGAAACCCCAGGGGCCTGACACTAAGTTTGTCAGCATGTCAATCTGTGATCTCTGCGCCCTTGAGTGTGATTCATGGATAATCCTGTGACTCTTTGTTCCTTAATGCTATCCTAATCCAACACCAATACGGACCAAATGTCAACACTTCGGAAGATGAGTTTTTGCAAAGGACAGGTTTAGGTCTTCTAGTAAATCTTTATCTCCGGGTGACTCAATTGTCTTAGAAAGAGCAAATAGAATGCATGTCAGAACCAGACTTTTCAGGACTCAAACTGCTGTATACGTAGGTGTTCTGCCCCTTCACTTTAGTATTGTTGGGAGAGGACTGTATTGCAGTGAGGTTTACAGGGCTTGGAAACATGAGCCTTTCGCTGAGGAATCTGTCCACCAGTGTGTCTGTGCAGGAGTGTTGGAGCTGAACCTAAACCAGGAATGTTCTGCGGTTTCTCTGACAGGGAGCCTTGACATCTGGCCCAATGACTAGGGTGTGGGTGACATTCATGATCCATGGAGCATGGACACGGTCTTGGCAACAGGAGAGGCACCCAACCTCCTAAATTGATTTAACACACCTCATATGTTGTTGTTGTTGTTGTTGAATATGATGATGCTTCCACTTCACTAAAGGCTAATGTTTGGTATGGAAGGCAAACTATCACCACTGTGTTGTTTTTTTAACCAACTTAAATGGATTCATATTTTCTTGCTAAAGCAGGGGGGTTATTGTAATCTTCAGGTGGTTGCCTACAACTTTCTCTGAATCTTTCTTTCAGTTCAGTGTTCTTTTGGGTTGATACGGTATGTGATTTTCCACTGAATCAGGAAGGGTTATGGTTGCGTGTCATTCATCGTGCGGTGGGTTTGAATCCCACTCAGGTCAGAGAAATTGCAGCGCTTGACATTGGCGTTGGATATCTGTGAGCGTGCACTGTTAAAGACCCATATTGTTTATTTTGGACCTTTCAATCAGAAATCCCCGGCATTAAAATAGTCCAAAACACATTAGATCTGATCTCAAAGCAAGCATCATGCAGGAACCATGACTGGAGTGGGAGTTAAAGACACAAGGGTGGGAAGAACAGGACTCCAAAACGGGACTCTCCATGATGAGCAATCACTCCCCTGCAGTAGATCCTTCCACCCTACTAGGGCGGGGGCGTACGTCGTTTCTCTCACATCTCTTTAATAGCTCTGGCAAATGGGGGCCATGAGGTCATCAATCTTTTTTTTCTCTCCAATCATGTACCTCTTCTTGACAAAGACAACGTTATGTTCCGCATGTTACCCCAGCTGTGCACATCCTTCTCTCCAGTCTCTGATCAGGCGATTGCTTTCGACACGTCCTAATTAAAGCACATTGCGCGGGCCCCACGTCCATCTCACGATGCAATCAGCCTCCCAGTCGGAGACAGCTCCATATTTCTCCGGACGATCAGAGAGAATAATTCAGTGGGTCCGTCTCTTATTTACGGCAGCAGTTAATAATGTCCGAGTGTTGGCGGCGAGTAAATCTCTGTCACCACGCTTAATTTGTTGTGTACTTCAGAAGCGGATGGCGAATACAGTTGTCATGCTGAGTAATATGCTTTCGCATTAGCTCTCGCTCTGTGATATAGGACCGTGGAAGCAATTTTCAACTGAGGCATCAGGCAGCCAAAGCTGGATCTCTCGAGTGACAGGCTGGAAGGCTCCAAATCAATAGGCCAATTTAGGAGAAAGGAGCCCCTCTTCCTCCCTCACGTGGCAGAGCCTACAGTAGGGACACCTGACCTACCAGCTCTTTGGGGATTGGTTGACTGAAATCCCCAAATCACCTGACTCAGCTCATATTTGTTGGCAATATGACAACTTGATCCGATTCCTTTACTGCAGATGCATCCTTCAAAAGAACAACTTGAACTGCGACTGTACCTTACACAGTTCTTGGAACAAGACTTGCCGTGACGGATGGATATTCTTACTGTCATGTACACTCACACACCAGCAGGAACATCAGGATCCTTTGCTTGGCAATGGTGTGACCCTGCCCATCCATTCTGCCCTGACACAAAATGCTCCATGATCACGCTCTCCCTGCTTGAAGACCAGCACACATGAGATCAGGAGGAATCAGGATAGTGAAACGTACAGATTAGTAACTGTTCGATGTTTAACAAAGCAAGACATGATTGCAGGAACATAAACTGACAACCTCCAGAAGATGGGGAGTTGGGACTCATGGTACGGAATGGCATTATGGTGTGTGTGTGTGTGTGTGTGTACCATACTCGGCAGGACTGCCACCTGCAAGTTAAGGTGTGTGTGACAGCATCTGTGAGGGAAATCTCAACCACCATCGCAACGGGAAAAAGGATCAATGTCTTTGGTACAAACAATACTTTAATATAGAGATTTGAGTATTGTGAGATGCATGAGTGCTGGTACATAAAAAGTGATGGATGATGAATCTAGTTCATATTCACTTTAGATGTGGGAGCCGTGGCATCAAGCTCTGTCTGTTTTTATGCCATCACCAGTCATTCATGTCAAACTGTGGAGGAAGATTTGGGGAACAGCCTTTTTATTAATCAAATTGTAACTCTGTGTTAGTTTCTCTTTATTTTAGTGCCACCATAGTGAACACCCATGTTAAAAATAAAAAGCGACATATTTGTTAAAAGGAATATCATAATGAAGACAAGTAATTCAACTAACCCATAGAAACTGGCATAAAGACCTCACAGCATTCTTATCAAACTCTCCCATCAGGACTAAAAAAAAGAAAATAATTAAGAAGAACAAAAATGGGCCAGGGTAGACAACAACAAAAACAGCTTCTTATATCCACACTTTAGATACTGTATTTTCATAGACTTTTACGTTTGGTTTGAAGGGGGGGGGGGGTTGTATTGGATTGTCTCAAGTTTTCCCTGTAGAGGAGTGTCACTGCAGTGCAGCAGCAATAGGTCTACGGATCAGGAGTGAGAGCCCTGTAGACTCTACCTAGTGCACTGAGAATAGAGGCCTCAGCCTGGACACTGTTTTGGGTGTCGTGAAGTGCAAACCGTTATCTCTAACCCTCCTTGTTCTAGCTAACATCGTCTACCACCCTGGCAAATTAGTAGTGGTAAACTACACCTGAATACATAGCTGGAGTTTGTCCTGCCCTGTAAGTATACTCACAACATAAGTTCTTTTTTTTCAATACAGTATAGTATAGATCAATAGTATTCATATAATTTTCATATCTTTTTTCATATTGCACCATCAGATAATGGGACACAGATCAACAGAGACTTGATTTCCTAATCAAAACGAGATATGTGCAAACATGACTAAGGACTTTATTAACCAAATCAATTCTTCCCTGTAATATCCACAAATAAAAGTGATTTCTCTTTTTATATATATATTTATAGTAATAAGAATAATAAATCTTCACATTGGATCATTTCATAGTGTGACAAAATGCTCAACTGGGCTGTCCAGTCCTGGTCAGAATGCTCATTGTCTTTAGTTGGTCAGTCACCATGCATCCATAGGAAATAGATTTTTTTTTCTTCAAAAAAGTAACAATTTGAGAGCAGCTGACAGCTGAGTTTGGACTGGTGTCGATTGCTTTCATGCCCAGAATTCTCCAAAGTTTAAGTCAGTGTTTTAGAAGTAATTTCCATAGAAAAAAAATGTCTCCCACTCCAGAAAATTGTTGTCCAGGTTTTTATGAAAACATTGTTGTAATGGTAATAATGTAATAATTGATTGTTTGTAATCAATAATTAATAATCATTAATATTTGACAACCAACAATTAATAATCACGAATTAATCATTAAGAATTAACAAGAATAATAAAGAATAAATAATGCTCCCTTCATAACGCAATTAGTTTGGCAAGCTCCCCCTGGAGTCACTTCAGATGAGTGAATTTGTCTCACGAGTTAAAAAACAAACAAGAAAGGAAAGAAAGCTCCAAAATAAATAATAAAGGAGATTAGTAAAAGTGACCCCTCGTTGAAGAAAAGGGAACGTATATACAGGACTGCGTGGTGAGAGTCAGTTTACTGCACTTGAGTGTTAAGTCCAGTGTTAGTGTGAGTCTGAGTCTGGCCCCGTGCTCCTGGTGTTATACCAGCGTGTAGGACTTTGCGTAGGGGTTGCTGCTCGGTTTGAGGTGTCCTCTGGAGTCCAGCAGGGACTCCTGGGAGGTGCTGAGCTTGGCAGCCTGGGCCAGCTCCGAGCCCTCTCTGTGGGGCAGCGTGGCAGCTGAGCCGGGCTGCCACTGGGCCACTGGGTCCCTGCTGGCCTGGGGGGCCTCAGTGGGCGTAGGGGGGGCCATGCGTGAGGGGCGTTTCAGGGAGCGGCTCTTCTGAGGCTCCAGACACGCCTGGCCCATCGCGCCCTCTCCGCTGGCTCCGCCCCTGGATGTCCCCGAGCATGACATGCCACGGTTGAGCAGGAAGTCCATCCTCAGGTATGGGGGCAGGTGCACCAGCTCGCCCCCTACAGGAGAGAGGAGAGAACGCACAGTGGTTAATATCTAGAACATGTTCAACATTCCAAGATATGGTCCATTGAAGATAGTACAATTCTTCAAATTCAGAATTTGAACACCGAGGAGAGAGGATGGTAGCTTTGCTGTTATGTTATTTGACTTTTTTAGACAAATAGCCTGTTTTGGACTAGCTCAACACATCTACCACAGCAACTCCCTATCATACAATACCAGTCAGACACATTCTGAAACTAGACCTCTCTCCTTTGACTTTACTGAAGTCATACTCTTCCATTTTCCGCATCCATTAGATATTCTCCTAGTGCTGTACAAGCTGACTGTGTCCTTGGTCTCACATTGACCTAGACCAACATTAAATTAAACGGTGATATCTTCCAGTCTTCAATTTCCTCTGGCTCCATTATGCTTATTGTATCAGGGGGAAAACTGAAGACTGTTGCTTATCCATAACATAAATAAGTAATGCTATGGATTAAAGATTGCAGTGGAGTTCAGTTAAAATAGATCTGTGTTAAATATATAACGCTAGAGTAGAAATGAGTGTAAGTTACTGTACATCTCTATGATTAACCTTAACTGAAATAGACAGAATCTCATTTGTTGATCTCAATGTTCAGTATAAAAGATTCAAATGTGTTTCTCCTGTGGCATACCTGTGCACACTATTGCACACCGCAAGAATCTAACAATCAGTATCCAATTTGATTTAATAAGAGAGAAGTAGTGCACAATTTCATATTTACAGCTGCAGTTTTATAGCTTACCAGATCATTATTTTCAGAACAGAGGATCTATCAGCAGTAAATATTTACGTAGCCCAACCCCTGGGATATGTTCTGTTTGGCCTACTATGCAGACGCTGGCATTTACAAGGGAGAGGGGAATGACTTTGAATTGATTGGTTTGGTCTGAGTGACCCGCATTGTGTTTTGAGTGTTTTTTTCCTTATTACATTTGTAGTCTGCAAAATGAATACATTGCAGTTAACAAAACACACCATATCAGAATTAAATGGTACAGAACACTGTGAAAAGTCTTAATCTTTCCACACTCTTTCAGTCAGGACTCAGTGATTTTAGGGTTGTGAGTTAAGAGTTAGGAGTTAAGGAACCTGTTTGTGAGTCCCAGCATTAGAGCAAGGCCATTTTAAAACATTAGTCATGCAGGCCCAGGTCAGTTAGCCAACCAGCAGCTCGGCCTCACCCGGTCTGTGGGCCTTGGGCACGGCCATGTTCATGACGCGGCTGACGTCCTGGGGCTTGGGCGGGGAGGCGGTGAAGCGGCAGATGCCCGACTCGGAGGGCGTGCTGGAGGTCAGGCTGTCCGTGTAGTCGTTGGTGCCCGCCGTCATCTGCTCCGAGGACGTGTCGGAGATGAAGCACTCGGTGATGGTGAACTTGGCGTGGCGCAGCTGCTCCTCCATCTTGGCGTGCTCGTAGGCCCGCGCCAGCTCCTCGTAGGTGGAGGAGGCGCTCTCCGTGGAGACCATGCTGCTCCGCGCCCGGTCTGATGCGTGAGGCGGGGTTAGAGGTCAGGTTAGTGGAGAGGTTAGCCGCTAACGTTAGCATGGTTCAGTACAAGGGCTGCTTAGTGTTGTATAGTAGCAGTTATTAAATGACTGGTGTTACAGGGCATGGGTTGAGGCCAGTGTTAATCATAAGATGGGTAACAGGAAGTGTTGTAGGGTCTGGAATGCGTTGGCTCACCTGTGTCCTGAGATGGGCTGACGCTATAGCTGTCACTCTCCTTGTCCACAGAACCTGCCACTCTGGGCGTGGGAAGCCTCCAATCAGTGCTCAGCGTGTGGGCGGAGACAGGGGGGTGTGGCCTGTTGAGGGTCCACTGGCTTGCGTAGCGGTTGCGAGCGGCAGGGCCAGCTTTGGCGGTACGCCGAGCTGTGGGGTCTGAGAGGAGGGAGGAGTCAGATGTTACGTCACAGTGCACACGGAAGCACTGCGTTACGTCATAGAGAGAAGGACACAATGTCCTTGCATCCGACCAAGGGTTAAAATACTGTTCTGTTGACATGTGAATAATTACAGGGCTTAATGTGCTAAAGTGGATGCTTGCTAATTGATTTCATTGCCAAACTGCATCAATAAGGACTCAGCTATTAAATTGTTTACTTCCAGAATTTTCTACATTGACATTCAAAATGTCACTCTTGGGAAAGGTATATGTACAGCATATAAAAGTCAAGATTGCATATAAAAGATGATGTTCAATAAGGCACCTATAGACGACAAAACACCACCTACATGCATTTCTCTGTGGAGCATAATCTAACCAATGCATCTGTCAACACAGACAACTCTGAGAGGGATGGAATGAAGGTGTAAAAAGGAACTTATTGTAACATGAATGTAATGTGGAGCACGTGCGTACACTGGCTCCTCACTGCCAGTACCATCAGAGGAGGGGGTAGCGGAGGTGCTAATTACATCCCCAATGTCTCAGGACTGCTGGAGTCAGAGCGTAACCAGCACACCCAATTATCTTCAATTAGAGGGAGGGAACTGAGTGGGTGAGAGAGGTGGAGCACAGGTCGACCCAGCTCCAAATTGCCTTTGAACCGTCCTCTTGTTTGTCAACAAGCTAACGAACACACAGACACATACTGCAGTCTGGTGTACAACTAAAGACAGACAGGCCACATGTACCTTTTTAAAAGCTTTCTTTCTAGTACAGTCATATTTCGACAGACAAACCGTACGTTATAGTTTGTTTTCACCTGTCTGGCGGTTGTCTAGAGGTTCTCCTCCGACCAAACACAAACGCTATTCTACCAAAGGAAATTAAATGTGTCCGTACTGGACTTACTGGTTCCAGGTCTGGCATCGGACACGTCCACCAGTGGTCCGGTGGCTTGGGACAGGGACTGGTAGTGGACTGTGTGCGTCACCGTGGAGGACTTCTGTTTCTGGGTCTCCCCAAAGTCGTTGTCCGTCAGCAGTACGGTGGACCTGTCGTCTGGGGGGAGGGAGAGAAGAGAGGACTCTCAAACCTAGTCCTCCACATGAATCTGGAGGAATCCACCACCTCTGTCTAGACACTGACACACTGAAGCATCGACAACCCAAAAGTGTATCGGTGTATTGTCTCTGACTTCATAGCGCACATCCAAACACGGCCCGAAAGGAAGAATGTTCAGACGGCAATATTCATGCTACTGAGAAAGTCATAAGAGGGCTTCCTGTCGTTTGAAGTAGACTTCAGTATTTCTGGGATGATATTTATTGAGTTCCACTCACCAACAGTCTCCATGGTGTCTCTCTCCTCGATGAGGAGCTGGGCTCGGGGGATGTCGATGTGCATTCGCAGGGTCTGCTGCTGCTTGTTAATGGTCTCTGCTGGTCTGGTGTTTTTACTGAGAGAACACAGGAGAGCCATTCAAGTGTCAGTTACTGGAAGCTTTCACTGTAATGCCTCTCATACCAGTACACTAATGTTTTATTGGTGCAGTTGTATACGAATAGTATAAGAATATACATTATACAACTATAGTTTGCGGAAATGCATTGAACTTCTGGATGATTCTTACCTCATGAGCATCTCAGCCAAACTTTTAGCATCTAAAGACCACACAGGATAAATGAATGACCAACAATTCAGTTAAGATGAAAAAAGAAGACGTATGACATACAATATTCGTTTTGGAATGTATGCGGTGACCTCTCACCTCTCAGCCGCTTGAGCCTCTGTTCCCTCCTCCTCCTCCTCAGCACCAGCAGGAGGGTGAAGACCAGCACGATGCCCACCAGCACGCAGGAGATGGTCACCATCATCTTCAGACCCTCGTTGCCTGACGAGCTGCCTTCCGGAGGCCCGTTTGGAGCCCTGACCAGAGGGGCGATGGTGCCTGTGTGGAGCGCTCTCATCAGAAAACTGCCACGCACTGGGATCGTTTTAATACTAAACATCATCATCATAATCATCCATAATAGTAATGACATAAAATGCATGAAAGGCAAACCGATTGATCAAATGTTGAGACCAGAAATTCGAAAGTTCGAAGCAAAATATAGAAATACGTCCATATGGGGTTTGTGGTTGCTGAATGTTAAACAGCAAATGACCTTTGTGTTAATGTTTAAAACATGCGGCAAGCGCCTGTTAGAAGCCGAGTGCCTCTGCAGCTTGCATCCCAAAGTAATGTCTCTCTCTCCAATCACACAACACGGCCCGGACCGGCAAGCTGCTGAACTGTGCTGCAATCAGCACCTGACCTTTTGCAGAATAGGCAATAATGCCCAGTTGACTGAAGCGCTACTTAAAAGAGATGAACTCATCCTTCTCAGCTGAACCGACGCTCAGCAATTTCCCCCCCACCAACCACCACCTCCTTCTTTCACAGTTCCTGGACGGGTCGATGGGGCTCGGGAGGGGTGAGGGCGGAAGTAGAGGCGGATGTCTGGCACAGGTGGAGACAAACGAACCCTGGGTCAAGAACCAGGGGGTTTGTTCTGATGGCAGGGGCAGTTGCTGAACCACCGAAAGACAGGGTTGGAGGGGGGAGAGGTCTGCCAGGTTGAGCGTGGGAGGAGTGTGTGTGTGTGTGTGTGTGTGTGGGGGGGGGGGGGGTGCTGGCAGGTGATTGCTCATCTATGCCCCCCTCACCAGAGTCATATAATGAATGCGCCCTCGCTCGATACAGGGCTGATGGAGGCGTCATAAAAAGCAGCAGACAAAACAGCCGCGGCCTCCGGAGTCAGCAGAAAACGGGGAGGTACTTTACTGCCCGATTCATCAGCACGACCTGAGCCCCCCGCGGCTGGAGGGGTTTGGGGTGAGGGGCGGGGGCGGGGTCGGAGAGACTGGCAGTAGACAGCCACTTTAACACCAGTGAGACGAACCCTGCAGCTCTGCTGATATGAAAATGGGGATTTATGTCCCTTTCTTTGGAGGTCTTAAATAATATGGTCTGATGCTACCCATGGACAGCTGGAAATGAATTTCCAGGGGGATGGGATTGGTAAAAGGCATCTCATCAAAGTCACTCAGTCTGTCATCCTGTAACAGATCCTTCACTACCAATACCCCACATTTCCTAAGGCCCATGACAGGACGAGAACAGCGAGTTCCACACATTCCACACGCTCTCCACACAGACAAAAAACACAGCAGAAAGGCCTCACGACGGATCAAAACTGGAACTGGAAGTCTGTTGGGAAACTCACTGCCGTCGTAGCTGAGCGTGGCAAACTTGACCCTCTTCTCGGCGAAGCCCGCGCTGTTGTACACCTTCATCTGCAGCTCGTACCAGGTGGCCTCCTGCAGGTCGTACAGGATGTAGCTCTTGGTCAGCGATGTGCGCTGGGCCGTGGTCCACGCCGGCGACTCCACCGGGCGGTACTCCAAGGTGAAGGACGTGATGGGGCAGCCGCCGTTGTTCCAGCCGATCAGATTGAGCCTGACGCGCGTGGCGTTGATGCTGGTGAACAGCTCCTGGTCCTTGGAGTACTGAGGCTCTGGGGTGAGAGAGAGAGGAGGACACCGTGGATCAGAGTCGGGGGCAGCGGCACGGCGAGGACTCGTCGCGGATGTGAGGAGTCGGGATGAAATGGGAGCCCCTCGCGGAGGGACGTGTGCGTACCTTTCCCGTGGGTCTTGGCCTCGATGATCTCGCTGATCCGTCCCGGCCCCACTGCATTCTGGGCCGTCAGGGTGAACTTGTACCAGGTTCCACACTTGAGGTTCTCCAGCCGGTAGGAACGCTCGCTGGGGCTGATGGCGTAGTTCCCCCACTGCTCGCTGTTGTCCTCTGAGTACTGCAGGATGTAGCCTAGAGAGAGAGAGACAGAGAGAGAGAGAGAGAGAGAGGGGGGGAGAGAGAGAGAGAGAGAGAGAGAGAGAGAGAGAGAGAGAGAGAGAGAGAGAGAGAGAGAGAGAGAGAGAGAGAGAGAGAGAGAGAAACAGAGGGGGAGATAATGGAGTTGGTGTTATTGGAGATATGCAGACTTGGTAGAACAGGGTCCCCAGTGTGGGACGCCAACAGGGGGCTCTGAGTAGGTACCTCTGATGGAGCTGCCTCCGTTGTCCCCGGGTATCCAGGACAGGGTGATGGATGTGGTGGTTGTCTTGGTAACGGTTAGGCGTGGTTGGTCCGGGGGAACTGGAGAGTGGGTACAACACACAAGGATCTTAATGTCATTCAAACTCAAAGAGCCTAATCTAATTAGGCAAATTAGCTAATCAGAATAAAATGAGAGAGAAGGAGAGAGAGAGAGAGAGAAAGGAGAGAGAGAAAAGGGAGAGAGACACAGATAGAACGGAGAGGGAGAGAAGGGAGAGAGACAGAGAGAAAGACAGAGGGAGAGGTAGAGTGTTATTGGTGCTATCGATTCTATCCAGACATCCTTGAGGATATTAAGGAGTCTTAATCCCCTAATGATATATACGTATATATAAACAAAATATTATGGAGTTAAGAGATTGAAGATGGTTAGTATAGTGCAAAACAAAATACACTTTTTGATAATTAGTTTGAATTCATAGTGTAAACAGTATATATACTGTATATCCCCTGAATACTAATCTTAGACTCAGTACACCAAGTGCTCTACCCAGATATAGTGGTTATTCTACATGTTGTTTACCTTGAACCTGCAGGTTGAGGATGATCTTATCAGGGCCGAAGCTGTTACTGGCTACACAGGTGTAGTTCCCAGAGTCCTCGGCTTTCACTGTGCGGATCACCAGGCTACCGTTGCCATGGACACTGCGCCGGCTGTCAATCACAGCAGGGGCGGGGCTTCCGTTGCTGAATCACATGCATGTGGGATGGTTAGCACGAACACAAACAACAAGCGACAGACAAAGGATTCTTAGTTGTGGTTGTTTTGAAGAAATGGAACATTGGAGAATGTTCTTCCCTATATGTGATGTCACCAGGCTGTGCAGCAAGGTCACATCAACTTACGTTTCCTTCAGCCACTTGACCGTGGGGGCGGGGTCACCGACCGCCTTACAGGGCAACACAATGTCCCTCATCCAAGGGGTGGTGACGGTCCCGTTGAAGGTTAGGATCCTGGCAGGGGCTACAGAAACACACACAACACCTCACATGAGCAAGGCTACAGTATCACTGTAACAACCGCGCACGATAACCAATCAAGATACTATGTTGACCCGGGTTAAAATAGAATGGGGTTTCTATGGTAGTTCAAAGTTCCGCTCTAAAAAACTGCTGTCTGAGTTAATGCAGTTGAAATGACAAATCTCTGCGTCCACTCCTTCCACAAACTTTCACACCAAGAGGGGGGCTCTGACTTTAGCCGGGCCAGGTTAGGGCTCTGGGTCTGTGCGTGTGTGTGTGTGTGTGTGGAGGGCGGTGATTGGAGCAGCCAGAACATTCATCAGGCCTGCCTCAAACAGGATGGGAGCGTCCTGATAAGAGCTAGAGGTCCCGACTCAGAGAGACTTGGCTGCCTATCACTGGGAACCATCAGCTTATCAGCTCTCACCACAGGGCGTGAGTGCTGACAGGGCAAAACAGGAGCCCATTTGCATTCTGTTTGACGGGCCGGCCTGCGCTCTCGGGTTGAGATACGGTACAGTCCCTTAGGTCTCACCACAGAATCCACAAGTAAGGAAACACATGCTTTTCATCTGGCTGGCAGGCCTTGGAAAAGCTCAAACCATTTGGCTCGAGCTTCAATGAACTGTTTTCAAAATGGCCGACGTCAGAAGTGCTGCACGACGGTTCGCCCGGGACCGTGTCACCACTGTGTAGCAGAGAGAACATGCTCCTCCACCTACCCTCGGCCAGGGGTTTGATGGTGATGATGTCGCTGGCGTTGCCGCGCCCCGCGGCGGTCACGGCCACCACCCAGATGCTGTACTGACGGGTCCTGCTCAGGTTGGGGATCCGGTAGAAGAACACGTCCGGCGCTGCCTCAAACTCACTGCTCACCTGGAGACGCAGGGACACAACCACACAGCACACAGTCACACACAGTCACCTAACACTGGAATAGGACTCATGGCTTGGGATCATAAACATCTCAAACACTGCCCTACTGAATCTGGCTAAATCTTTACATACAGTAGATTTAGATAGAAATATAGAGAGATAGATGATAGATTGTTAGATAGACCTCCAACTCTTCGAGAACATCCCAGAACTTCCAAAACCCCCTTCCCTCATCCGTGTCCAGTGGCCTTACCGTAGGGTGTGGATTGGAGCAGAAGACCGTATACTTCCTAATGATGCCATTGAGTTTAAGAGGAGGGAGCCAGGACACAAACACCACCGAGTTAGACGCCGCTGCTGCCTTCACGCCGGCGGGAGGACCAGGGACTGATGGGAAATTAAGTAAAAAAGGGAAATTATTACATATCTTGTGTCAATCCTTACTGTGGTGTAACTCACTGTAGCATAAACTACACATCCAGTACTCTCTACCCCTGAGATTTGAGGTAGCCAGATACAGTCTACAATACAATATATCTCACATTTTATGACTGAAAAGAAACCTCTACCACAACAAAGTTTCTGAATGCCAGGGCTGCAGCTTTTCAGCTGCTGATTTTAAGGCATCCGGACCAGATGTCACCTTCTATCACTTCAACAAAAAACTGTAAAAGAGTCCTTCCTCAGTTCTTTCAAGCTAGCAAATTTCCAGAACATACAGCAAGCCCTGAGGACCAAAGGAAAGATGAAACGCAATACCTGACTTCAGACCCACAAAGGAACCTTAGTTAGACCCCTGGGGTATATCAACCAAATCTACAACATTGCAGATTTCTATTTTTATGTTTACAGTAGAGCAACTCTCACACGAGCACAGTGTACACACATACAACCCTTCTCTAACAACACACTCGAATCCCAGCACTGGAAAGTTGCATCATTTCGACCGTGGCCCTGGTGTGTCTGCATAGAGATGCACAGAGCTCCCTCTCAGGCCCCAGGTGAATGACCGTACCATCCTCCTTGGTGCGCGTGTAGATCTGCTCGCTGCGGACACCGTCCCCGGCCCGGGTGAAGGTCAACACCTGGATGCTGTAGTTGGTGTACTTCTCCAGACCATCCAGCTCCAGGGAAGGCTTGGAGGTGGTCACGTTCCGGATCTCCCCCAGCTCTGAGCCAGGGAACGGAGGGAGAGATGGGGAGGGGAGACGGGGCAAGGTGGATGCCAGGAGGTATGGAGGTGCGGTTGGAATCGAGGAGGGAGGTAAAGAGAAGGAGGGGGAGAGATAAGGAACACGTTGACAGAGACAGCCCAAACACCTGAGGCCCCGTCTAATAAAGACCCCAGCATGTTCAACCTCCTGAGATGAGTGGCTGACAGCGCTGCCCAGGTAACCAGAGCAAACACACCCTTTCACTGCAGTGCACAGTATATGACATGGGGTTGAAATAAGATTTTATTTCCAAGGATGTCATGGCACGACTGTGGACATAACTCCATGTTCAATCACACCATGGCCACAAAGGCTAGATTAGACATCCCAGACAAGGTCTGTTCTGGGCTCCATCTCTTTGCCTTGGCTGAGATGTTGAATTATTGATGTCTGTCTCTCCAGCTGTCTGTCTCGTCTTTCCCTTTCTCTCTCTTCTCTTTTCCTATCTGTCTCCATCTCTCCCCCTCCCTTCTCTCTCTCCCTTCCACCTCTCGGAGTCGCTCTGCAAGTCTCCTTCTCTCTCTCTCCCTCCTTCCGTTCGACTCTCTCCCCCTGTCTATCGCTGGTTGATGCCCAGCGCTTCATTAGCGCAGGTGTCATCCTCCACTGTGATGTTTTTAAGAAGTAATCAAAGCTTCTGCTCCCCCCGGGAAGCTGTGTGCTATGATGAGCTCAGTTGTGTCACCGTACTCTGGTTTCACTGGACTGGATTTTGTTCAACTCCCTAGACCAGGATTGAGTATTTATGGACTGTCCTCATGCCGTCTCTTCAACTGTTGCTCTGGGAGCTGTGAGTCGGGCCACTAACTAGCCAGTCCAGCACAGACAGCTGGTCTTTATATCGTCCAGTCCACCGCTCCTCTCTTGTAAAATTGTTTGAATGTATACTACCTCTTTCAGTTTATGATATCAATCAAATTGATTTAATTGATTAGCCTCTGGGAAAATGTGTAGCATTTACGTTCTGTTGGCATAGATAGAGGAAGACCTCTCAGTTTTACCACCACTACAATGTCATGTTAAAACATGGGCTTACTACACCCTCTGCTGGTTAATAACTGATACTGCTTTCCAAGAGGAATGTAGTATGTCTGTATCATATCGGGATTAACAGAACAGCAATGCCAAACACTACTGATATGATCGTTCTACTGATATGAGCTAATACAACAATTATGATTTTTTTCTCCAGAATTTGTGACAATTCAATATCAACACTAAAACAAAATTGTGGAACTCAAAACGCCTCAGAGTGTCACATTATGGATGTCCATACAGTATGTGTTCCATATGGGCATGCAGTCCAGCTTTAAACATGTCTTTCAGTGGCATTCACTGTTACCATGCAAACTAGGGTTGTCTGTCAGACTGGGAGCAGTCATGTTGTACGGGTGCACGCAGGGCCCGTCACAACAACAGGATGTGACAGACCAGAGGTCAAAGGTAGCCTCGCTGTCACAACCCATCACCATGACATGTCTCCACATCGAGACTGCATGGCACATTGTCCACGTTTGACTGCGACTCCTAATATCTGCTTCAAATCCTGTATTCTGCGAGCCATATGGAGCTATCTGAAATGTTAAGTACTAAAGTATCGTTGTCTTGCTGTCCATGAGGGTTTGGACTTTGGAATTGTTTACTCTATGTATGGCTGTTGTTTACTTAACAGTATGTATGTTTTTTTATTTATAAAATTGAGTTCTGAAGGCTTATTTTTTCACGGTGTGTCGCAAACAAATATGCTGTGTGACAGAGTGACAAATGAAAACTGATGGATGTACTTCTGACCCCAGTAAGTGGGTTATTGCATCAGTGTGTACCTTGTGTAGAATGCGTACCTTTGCGGTTGGGCCAGTAAGAGTGCCGTGCACGTGATGACGCCAATCCCATTCTAGTGTGTATGTGAGCGTGTAGCGTACAGTATGAAGCTGGGGTCATGTGCGTACGCTCCTGTGTGTGTGTGTGTACCTCCGTCTGGTAGGTTGGCCCAGTAGATGACCCTGAAGCCCAGCAGGTTGCCGTTGAGAGCCTCCTTGGGAGGGGTGAGCCAGGACAGGGAGATGATCTCTGGGGAGGAGGCCGTGGCCTGGACGTTCTCTGGAGGGCGGCTGGGTACTGGAGGAGGACATGACAACACAGGGTCATGTGACGCAATCGCCTCACCGGCAGTAACAAAACTTCCCAGCAGGTGGCGACGTATGCCTACTGTATTTTACAGGCTCCCCAATAAAGACACATATTCGTTGAGACACAGTATAAAGGATTGGCTGTCGATATATCTGGTTGTATATCTATTGATTGTGACATTTATTTAGTCTCTCTCACATACTTACACTGCTTTAACTATTCCCATGTGTTGTAATCTTAAACATATACTCTGTTTTTTACTCACAACTTTTCCTAAATAAACGATTTACGAGGACCAATCCTGCAACCTCACTAAGTTCCTCAAGATACAGCCACTGCCAGCCAACACACAACAGCTACATTGAACATAAATATAATGAACGGTAAAGTTTTGCTATTCAAGATTCTCACCGTCTTCCAGGGTGGTGGAGGACACCTCTGCGGAGGAGGGCCCGGTCCCGGCGCTGTTGCTAGCCTGGACCACCACGCCGTACTGGGTGAACTTCTTCAGGTTGTCCAGGATCAGGCTCTCGCTGTTGTCCCCTGTGGTCTCCATGCTGATCACGCTGAACTGGTAGTTCCCCCCGGAGCTGTACTCCCTGTAGCCCACCTGGTAGCCCCGGATCGCCCCATTCTGAAGGTGCTTCTTGGGGGCCTGATGGGAGGAGGTGACGGAGACGATGAGGAAGATGATGGAGAGGAGGAAGATAGCAGAGATGACAGAGAGAGAGAGAGATAGAGAGAGATAGGAGAGAGCCGAAAGAGAAAACGGGAGAGACAGGAAGATAAGCGAGGGTGTCGCGATGAACCTCACACACAGGTCCACACCTCAGGCCTCCACGCTCAGAGAAGATAGCGAATCATCTCACCCTCCATGACACCCGGATGCTTTGGGAAGAGAGAGCCTCCAGCTGCACTTCCTGTGGGGGGCCGTCAGGAGCTGGAGGGGGGGCACACAGCACGGCGGTCAGGGTGGGGGGGGGCGCACAGCACGTTGGTCAGGCAGGGGGGGGGCACACAGCACGTTGGTCAGGCAGGGGGGGGGGGCACGGTCAGGGCGGAGGACAGAAGGGGGCTTGAAGCCGGGTTGCGGCGGGCCTGAGTCGCCCCTCATCAACAAACATGGCCGCCATGTTTGCGGGGGATCAAATGAGAGAGTCGTGTCTCATAGAGGAATGGGGGGTAGGGAGGCAGGGTGGGCGGGGGGGCGTGGTAGAGAGGGCAATTTGGAAAGAAGCCGGCTAGCCCGTGGTCTATTGACCGCAGTGTGACATTTACAGTGGGGGCTGCTAATTGAAAAGTCTTGCTTTTAGTGCAGGGTCAGCGTGCGTTCAATAATGCAACAGAGCCAAAGCAGCTGATGTCACTGTGCTGTTAATGAATGGACTCACCCCGTCCCTCTCTCTACCCCCCTGGACCCTGGTCTGCCCACTCGGTTATCTCTCGCTCTTTGATTTGGTTACTGTGAAGTCGGGGACGCTCATTTCGGATGCACATTGTTTGCGCGCGTCCGTGTGTCCATGTACTGCACGTGTGTGTGTGTCCAATATGTGTGTGTGATGATCATGTTTTTTACCTGCTTCGTCCGTGGTGATGGTGAGCTCGTTGCTGGGCTCGCTCTTGCCGATGAGGTTCTTGGCGAACATACGTATGTTGTAGGTGGAGGAGGGGTGGAGGTCGATGATGGTGGCCTGGTTGAGCTGGGGGGAGACGTCTTTGGTCTTCTGGGCCGTATCCCAGGAGGCTGTGGGGGGGGGGGGGGAGGGCACAGCAGGGTAGAAGGGTAGAGGGGGGGTAGGGCAGGGTTTATTGGGGTTAGTGAGGTCACTGAGTAAGGGGAGGGAGGTCAACATTGGCTAAGTGCATTGAGACAACCAGATTGAATTATTGCAGTTCGACCAAGACAACGCATTAGGGATGATTCTCTCTCCCAAACAGAGGCTTGCTCAAGTACAAGGTGTTGCTAAATCATGACTTCCTACATTACAGTAACACGGTCCACGGTATTCAGCAGGGGGACATCATTTGCATCACATGCCGCACGCCCTTTGACCCCATCCCGGTCACCCGTACCTGATTTGTTCTTGCTCTCGATGTCGAACCCTGTTATTGGACTGTTGCCGTCAAAGCCCATGGTCCAACGAAGGGCAATAGTCCTGTCCTTCACCTCCCTGATCTCCACCTCTGGGGGGTCCGGGGGCTCTGGAGATGGCGATAGGAGGTCAGGGTACTGATGTTGGAGCACGCCCGCACACACGAGACGTAGAGAGACTATCTGCACAACACAGTGAGCTGTAGTGCGCCGCAGTGTGGGCCTGGCGGGGGGCTCTACCTTGCACAGTGAGCTGGATGATGCCTCGGTCCTCTCCGTAGGAGTTGATGGCGTGGCAGGAGAAGAAGCCCGAGTCCTCCCTCACGGTGGGCATGATCTGAGGGGAGGGAGAGGGGGGGTGAGCCTCTGAATGCAGCCGTAGGGAATCATCCAGGCCACAATTACATCCCCCTACTTATACAACATCAATCCCATCAACCTTCAGTTACTTCCGTTGAATACCAGCAGAGAAACAACCCCCCCCCCCCTCCAAGATGGCCGCCGTCTGCACCTGCAGCGTGGAGATGACCTCGTCGGCCACCTCCTTGACGGTGACCACGTAGCGGCTGGTCTCCGGGTTGATGATGCGCTCCTCCTTCTCCAGCGGACCATGATGGGCTTCTCGCCGTGAGCCGTGCAGCTCATCTTCTTCTCCTCGCCCTGCGTGGCCAGCGTGGTGTTGGGGTACGACGTGATCATGGCCGGGACTGGGGGCGAGAGGGGGAGAGGGAGGGAGGGAGAGAGGGAGAGAGGGAGAGAGGGAGGGAGGGAGAGAGGGAGAGAGAGAGAGACAGAAAGAGGGAGAAAGAGGGAGAAAGAGGGAGAAAGAGGGAGAAGGAGTCACAGCAACAACAAAAAAGGGAAACAGGAAACAGGAGTTACTTTCCCGGTGACGTAGGACAGACCCAACTCAAATCCTCCATCCATAATCCAATTCATCTGCAACATCCCACTGATACCTGTCACACGGAAGCTAAGAAGACCAGACATCACAGACAAGACAAGGAATCCAATTTCTTTGCTCCAATGACACTTAATTGAGTTAGATCATTGTGCATCTGACATCAGTTGATGCTTAGAGGGCTGGTTAACATTCTGCAGACAAGCTCATTCTAATGTCCCACATATTGGATGTTGGTAAAGCGCATCTGTGCAGTTCGGCTGCCAGACTCTGATGACAACAAGCAGCCTTGGCTTGTATCTAAGGGTCCCTATTGGTACAGTGTGCTCTGACAGGCCGTTAAAGACCGCGCACTAAACACACCCTAACGACAGGCACGCCTCATTACCCCCACAGCGGAGTGTGTAACAGCGCTGTACTCAGGAACACACACACACACACAAGCCCCACTGGCTCACACCCCCCCCCCCCCCACACACACACTGGAAACGCAGCCCCTGTGATTTGATGCAGAGTGACAAGCGAGGGGTTGCAAACGTTTAAGCCTCATCTCTTATTCACTCCCCAGCCATTTTGAGCCTTCGCCATGGAAAAGCACGCTGATTTATTTTGCATGGCAACTATGAATTTTTAGTGCGACACATTTGGAGTGGCGATGGGGAGGGGGGTGAGGGGGGGTTGGGTGGGAGAACTTCTAAGGCCTTTGGTAAATGTTATCGCTCGGAGGGAAGGTACTCTCGTTTTTTTTTGTCATGTAAGTGCCTCAGAGGAGAGGTGGTGGATGGGAATGTTTACACTGCTGGCAACTGATGCCGAGGCAGAGAGAGGATGAGTGGCAGAGAGCCGGGAATGTACAGCGTTTCTCATAAAAGATGGAGAGCCGTTTGCCAGAAGCTTCCGATGTCACACCTCCGCACGTTTACACTTGATATCGTCGGGCTGAAGCTCAACGCCGTCCCTGTGACCTTGTAAAGGAAACAAGACGTCCATGCGTGGTACTCAGGGTTTCCTAGTTGTGACATTGGCACTCCCGTAGATAGCAGCGTGTGCGTGTGTGTGTGTGTGCATGCGTAAGTGCATGTGCGTGTGTGTGCGTGTGCATGCGTAAGTGCATGTGCGTGTGTGTGTGTGTGTGTTGGGCACTGCGCCCTTAGGCAAAAGCCAGGTCCTTCCACTGAGTTTTAATTGCCCTTTTGATGTATTTCTTTAATATCCAGCAGACTTGTGGGTACAGGAACTGGGCTCTGGGGGTCAGGAGGGGGGGGGGGGGGGGGGGGGGGGGGCGAACAGAGGGGGGAGTAGGGGGGGGGGGGGCATGCTTCCACTGGGGAACATCGATGAGACACTCCCTGCAGTCTCAAAGACACACTGGAACAAACAGTATTGAACACTAGAATACATATAATCGACGTCTACTGCACGCAATAATAAACATACACCACACATATACACACACATAGTTAACGCAAGAATACACACACAGACAGTACGCACGCGGTGTCGCACACTAGAACGCACACACATGCACGCATTATGCAGTAACAACTCTCACACACACACACATGCACCAAAACCTGATCAGCAATGAGAGATTTGTCCGGTTTACTACAGTATAAAAACAGTGGTCCCTGTGTGCCACAGTACGACCCGGTGGAGATTAGGTTAGAGTTCATTAACCAGAGGCTTGGTAATCGTCCTCCAGCTATACCAGAGCTCGTTCGTGCAAATGTAAAGGATGTGCCTCGAAGGCATTAGATCTAGCACTAAGAGAAGTATTGACATGTTTAAATGAAGCATAGATGGATGGTTGAATTGGCTGCCTCTCACACAAACAATTGTCCACACACACACACACACACACACACACACACACACACACACACACACACATGCATATGCACCCATACACACTAATGACACCATATTTCCTTTCCAATCGGGCGAATAATTTGAGTAAAGCCTGTTGAAACTGTGAGACCAGGCAAAGACTCAGCTGCACTAACCACACTGTACATACTGAGGACCAGGACAGTACATTAGACAGCTAAAGTGAATTAGGAAGCCCAGACAATCCAGATATGCTCACATAACTCCTCAAGATAAGACTCAAGTG
Organism: Osmerus mordax; assembly: GCF_038355195.1. Lineage (NCBI taxonomy): Eukaryota > Metazoa > Chordata > Actinopteri > Osmeriformes > Osmeridae > Osmerus > Osmerus mordax. The sequence goes on from NC_090068.1 coordinate 8,297,565, forward strand.
AACATGGCATAGTAGAATACATGCAGTCAGAGCGGATAGAGGAGCAGGGATTTATGTTTTTAGGCTTGGTGCTGTTGTTATTGTTCCAGTGGCTGTATTGTGGTGGATGAGGATATGGTACAGTGTGTACTGTGTTTGCAGCCTGTAGTGGGAGGAGGTGAGGAGGTTCCTCTCTCCTCCTCTCCTCCTCTCTCTCTCTCCCTCTCTCTAACCCTCCCTCCCTCCCTCCCTCCCTCCCTCCCTCCCTCCCTCCCTCCCTCCCTCCCTCCCTCCCTCCCTCCCTCCCTCCCTCCCTCCCTCCCTCTCTCTCTCTCTCTCTCTCTCTCTCTCTCTCTCTCTCTCTCTCTCTCTCTCTCCCTCTCTCTCTCTCTCTCTCTCTCTCTAACCCTATCTCTCTCTCTCTCTCTCTCTCTCTCTCTCTCGCTTCCTGTCTCTCTAACCCCTATCGTTCTATCTCTCTTTCTACCACTTCTCCTTAGTCTCTCTCTAACCCACATCTCTCTGCCCCCCCCCACACACACACACACACTCCTCCTTTTTACTACAGGCCACGATCCACACACGCCTGCAGGGGATTCTGGGATAGGCTGCTGCTGATAGGCTGCTCCCGCGAGACAACCACCCCCCTCTCTTTCATCCCCCCTTCCCCCTTTCTCCAAGGCTCCCTTTCACCTGGCCAGGTTACCATGCCAACCAGCGTTGGACAGTCTCTCCTCTCGCCATCCCTGCTCTCAGAAAGGGCCATTTATAGTATCCAGGAATAGAACACGAGCCTGCCACTGATTTCCACAAGAGTGTGTTTACTGAACGGGGCCCTGAATGTCGCAATGCAGAACACGGGAGATACTAACAGGAAATGTAATGTTGGTCATGTTAACAGCAATGCCATCATTAAGGGATGCTGGGATCTGCCCAGAGGCAAAACCTTCCTAAACGTGTAGTCAGCTAATACAGGTGCATTGTGTTACAGTACAGTGTCTATGGTACAGGCACTATTGGTACTTTTGAATAAACACAGGATCCTGTATGTGACTTCACCCCACAATCTTCCACCATGGGTTGGAAACTGTACTGTACCCAATACTGTACTCCCCTGTCCAGCCACAATGAAACTATCATGACTGTTGGAGGTTCCAGCCTCTTTCACCCCCCCCATTCCCGCCAGCCCGCCCGCCCCACCCACCCACCCCCCCCACCCCCCCCCCCCGGCAGTGAGCCTGGCTGGCGGGCCAGAATGTAGGCCACAGGGTACATGGTCGACTCAATGGGGCATGGGCCAACCAGAGGAGATGGAGAGGGAGAGGAGCGGAGATGAAATGTCTCCCTAGGAGATCACCACCCCCCCCCCCCTTCACCCCTCACCCCTCCTCCTCCTCCTGCCCCCGGGGCACCGTGTGAGCGGGCGCTGAAGGAGAGACGGCCTGGCGTGCGGGTGGGGGTGGGAGGGGTATGGTGGAAGGAGGGAGGAGGGGCGACGGGGTGGGGGTTGGGGGCAGGATGGCACAGGCAGGACTGGTTGACCGGGCGCCTGGCGCTGGGGTGAAGTAATTCCCTTAGCTGGACAATTGGCTCGGACATGGAGCATGATGCCGGCTGCAGCACCCCAGACAGGGGCCGGCGAGTCTGGCTAGGAATTATACAAACGTAACTAAAAGAGAGGGAGGGAGAGAAGTGGGGGTTCTCTGTGATAGGGAGCTTGGCGGTCATGCGACAGCACAATTTTTCTCCAATTAAGTCTGATTACGAGGGCACTCTCGTCAGTGCGTTATGAGTTTAATGGACTTAATTGGTCTTAATTGGCACTGATAAACACTGAGAGGCCGTTGACCCACTCTGACAGAACCCACTCTGGGTGGGCGATGAATGAACACGACTGGGTTCTTGGAGGTGGAGATACTGAGGTAGAGGCAGAAGAAGAGGACTCTTGTTTACGCCGCATGCCGAAGCTAGTAAACACACATACAGAGTAACTGTGTGGTCATTAGGGCTGGATAGTGGTGTCTGTGTAGTGAGTCTACCTTTTACACACACACACACACACATGCATTTTCACATAATGGACTGCAGCGACACAAGGGCTTTCTGGAGCCTGACGGTGGCTGTGACAGTGTTCATACAGGGTGATACATGAGGAGTGCCAGGCAGGCATTAGCGTATGCACAGACACTAATAACAATAAAAGTGCCACGCCATGACATCACAATAGCTGCAATTCATTTCCCCGGGACTCGGGCACAATAGGCTCAGCCAATGGAATCTGTCTTAGACCCTGAACTACAGTGAGGGCCTGTGAGCCAGGGCTCCTTGTTCCTGTATGGCTCCAGTGTGTATGTGTACTGTCTGTGTGCAACTGCACCGTCTCTGTGAGTTCAGTATGTGCATGTTTTTCCATTGTTCTTTCTTTCAGTTGCTACCATTCAATATAGTGTCATCCACAACCCTTAACTCTGCCATTCTAACCCTAATTCTCCTTTTAACCGCCCTTAAACCCCATAGAAATAGCTTTTGTAATTGCTTAGCCAAATGAAATTGAGCGTTTTTTCTTTTTTACAGAGTACCGACGGTGCAGTTTCCTTCAACTGCCTTCCCCTACACCTAGGCAAACCTGCGCAGCCAATAGCAAGCCCTGCAGATCACACTATATGTCACATGACAACTCCACAGCGAGTCAGCTCCGGTGTTTCTCTAATTGGCTCCTAAAGCCTCTTAAGTGGCTGCCGAGGCCTCTCCGACGGTGTGGTGTGGCCTGGATAAACAAGCCGCACGCTCTGCACTGACGGCAGCATGCTTACTGGCTGTGGAGGTAGCGCACCACCTGGGACCGGTGTGCGCGGCGTAACATGACACCCCGCTAAGCGGAGGGACGAGCTCTGGGGGTTAACGCATCGGCCCGGGGAGCAGGCCTGATGGGAGGGCTGGAGGCTCGGGTTACAGGGAGCGTGGAGAGCCTCAGAAACAACACGGGATCCGGGCTACGTTCACAACAACAACCCCCTCCCCCTTCTGCCTTCCCTTACCTGCCCCCATCCCCCCCTCCCAGAGAGGAAACTCTCACCTGAGGGAGGGGTGTCACCACGAGACATACATTACACACACACACGCATGCAGATATTGTATACACACACACACATACATACACACACACACGCGCGCTGGACTAAGACGTCAGAAAGGGAAGATGATTGACAGGAGGATGGGCAGATTGCACAGGAGGCAATGATGTCTTGATAAACACAAACACACTGTCTGTGCATCGCTGTGGCCTGAAGATGTGTCTTTGTAAATGTGTACTGACTACGTGTAGAGCATTGTGTGTGGGTGTGTCTGCGCGTTTGTGATTGTGTGGGATGTGTGCGCGTAGTATTAGACCGGGGAGTATTGGAGGCAGTCAAGACAGAGTCATGAGGGAGCAGTATTTGTCTGAGGCAGACAGACAGGGCCGCTCTGCAGGGAGGGGTCTGCAGCAGCCAGATAAGAGCTGGGGGGGCGGGGGGCGGGGGGGGTGGGGGCTGGTGGGGTGTAAGCCCCTCTACCGTGTGACTGTGATCACATGAGCACCCAGCCCAGCCAATGGGGAGCTGCAGGGTGTCATGCGCACGCACGCGCACACACACCCAGAGCATCTTTGCATCAGAAGGCCCGGGATGAAGAGGCTGCACAGCAACTGTAACTAACACGGCTCATCATGGATTTTGTCGATTCAGGCAGTGTTGTGCCAGACAATGTTTTCCCCCCTATGTACTGTGAGAGGAAGTAGGCTTCATCCTCTCTCCTTCTCTCCGACTGGACCTAAACAATAGTTTCTGCTCTCTGTACGTCTCCATTGCCACCTGAAGAGGGCAGTGTTCCAAATGGAAATAAAAGAGGACGGTCGGAGTAATTATCTTCGTGGAAGCATCCAATTGAATTAAATGAAAATGAATTGAGGTGCCTTTCCGTTGATTTGCTGTCCAATAGCTCTGTTGTTAGGGGCTGTGGGGGGGTGGTTTATATGGAGCCGGCTGAAGGGAAGTGTAACCTAGCGCACAACCCCCCAATCATGTCAGCAGCCATCAGCCCCTGCGACTAGACAGAGACACACACACAGTGATGAGGGATGAGAAGAGAGGGTCTCGGACAGAGAGGGGAGGGAGGGGCTGTTCATACTGTTCTAGAAATCAAACTCCAAAATTACTGTTTCTCTCTTTCTCTCTCTCTCGCACACACACACACGCACAGGCACACACACACACACACACACACACACACACACACACATACACACAGAGGAGTAAGCCTAGACAGAGAGAACATGTTGGTCTGGAGGTTGAGGGAGAGACCACTGAGAGGAGGAGGCAGAGGAGGAGAGACGTCCAGTAGAGCAGGAGGGATGGGTTAGAAGGAGGGGGGGAGGAGGGGGGTGGGGGGTAAACGTGTATACTCTCCTGCCCCCCCTCCCCCCAGCCCTCCTTTCCACATGGCAGCCCTCGCCTGCATACAGACTTCAGGGCTTAATGGAGGGGAGCTAAGTCCTTGGCCACTCAGCGGATAAACGCCACAGTGTTTTTCGCTCCGAGATCTCTGCTGCTCGTTCCTGTGTGTGTCTGTGTCTGCGTGTGTGTGTCGGTCCGTGTGTGTCTGTCCGTGTGTGTGTGTATCTCAGAGAGCACAGGGCCAGGGGAGAGGTGACTAGCCAGTGGCCTCAGCGTCACAGAGCAGATATGACTCAGAACAGACCCGACTCGCGACACTTAACACCATATCACAATACTGAGCGCGCCCGGGACAGCCTACATGAACACAGGAACACCTGGTCATGTGGTCAGTAACAGGCCATTATGGATCAAAGCTAAACGGGAGTCTGGGTTGCATGGGCACAAATAAGAACACAACCAAAAGATGGGCATTACAAAGAGCAGCTTAACAAAACTGCTCATGGAAGCTTAGGAAGATTCCATGCCACAAAATCATTTTTGCTTGTGAATTCCAAGAATAAAACATATTTGAAACATATAATACGGTAACTAGCTGCTTCCTTGGGCTGTCTTGCAGTTGGAATAAACAAGAAGATGAAATTTGGCGTCCGTAATGACATTGAAACACAACCTTGGGAGAGAATGGCTACCGGACAATCACACAGTGGTGTAGGGGGGGAGGGGGGGGGGTCTCCTTTGGACTTACTTTTGACGTTGAGGTACATGGACTTGCTGACGTCGGCGCCGACGTCGTTGCTGACCTTGCACAGGTAGTAGCCGCTGTCTTCCTCCAGCACGTGCTTGATGAGCAGGGAGCCGTTGACCAGCACCTGGACTCTGAAGCCTGAGTTGAGGGCTATGGGCTGGAACTGAGGCACACCCGCACCTGGGAGACACGCACACACACACACACACACACACACACAAGCATTAACACACACACACAAGCATTAACACGCACACACACACACACACAAGCATTAACACACACACGCACACACAAGCATTAACACACACACGCACACACAAGCATTAACACACACGCAGATGCACGGAAATGCATACCCAGACACACACAAACGCACAAAAGTTTAACAGAGAGAAATCTCTTGTTTTATATAAGCATTCTAGTTTCCATTAGATGAATGTTATAAAAAGATCAGAAAAAAACTGCAATGCTATTGCTCACCGCTATGTCACTTGTCATAAAGTATATATAAAAAAGAGAAACCAAACTTAACATAGTCTATATTGAAGCAGGTGCTAGTAATTTCTTTGCAAGATGTCTGATTAGCAAAGCACAACAAAAGCTCGTATTAGAATCAAGAATCAGCCAGCTACATACTCAGCTGTCATGATTAGAATTTGATCTGTATTAGTTTTATTACACTGCTGTTGTTGGAGCTACTCAGCTATACCAGAGTTATTGGTACGTTGACTTGAACGGTTTCCATCAACCACATCTCCATCAAGACCCACTGTTGGAGGAACATACTGTATGGGTAATGCAGTTCAAACCACTCACGCTAGCACATTTGGGATCCCTAGTATTATGTCTTAAATAAACTACATCTCCCAGAAAACCTCTTTCTTCACAGTTGGCAGTTTTGCCTGGGCTTCTTGTTGTTGGTTATGAGTTGCAGCGCCATCCACCCCGAAGGCTGTGTTGACATTAGGTTTGCTGTGTTGGCTTTCATAAGTGGATGCTTTTTCATAAGAAAAACTTGCCGTCGGAGACGCGTAAGACACACAGTGTTGCAATTCAGCAAAACCATCTGGACTGGAGGGTAGACAAGATGTTGTGTACCTGTGTGTGTGTGTGTGTGTGTGTGTGGCTTTTCTGTGCGTGTGCTTGTGTGTGTGTTTATACCTTTGGAGTACTTCCACTGAATGGTAGGGACAGGGTAGCCCTCTGCAGAACAGTTGAGGATCACAGCCTTTCCATAGATGCCATCCTGGTCTTTAGGCTGCACCACAAACTTAGGGGGAACTGGATAGAAGGGCAAAAACAGGTCAACTGTCAAAAACCTGCTATGTCACAGTGGTTTAAGCGGATATGAAATAAATGGGATATTGAGATTATGAGAGTCATATGATACTCTTAATACCTCCCTCCCACCTCTTCCTTCCCCTCACCCGCTCAGTCGCTCCCCTTGCCCCTCCCTCCCTCCCTCCCTCTCTTTCTGTGTTCCTCCCTTCTACCCCTCCCTCCGTCCCCCCCTCCTCACCCCTCACGATGAGCTGGCTCTGGTGCTCCACGGCTGCCGCCTGGTTGCGGGCGATGCAGGTGTAGTTGCCGTTGTGGAGGAGGGACAGGTTGGAGATGCGCAGGGAGCTGGTGAAGTCGATGTTGTCGATGGTGACGCTCAGGCTGGCCGGGATAGGCCGGCCGTCCTTCTGCCAGGTGATGAAGACGGGCTGGTCGCCCGACATCACCACGCAGGGGATGAACACCCGCTGGCCGATAGAGAAGCGAGGGAACTCGAAGGGATGGATGGCAGGAGGGACTGGAGAGAGAGAGAGGGAGACATGTCAGGTGGTAGGAAAAAACGTAGGCTTCTACGGTTAAAACAGAGTTGCTTGAGTTGTGTTTGACCTACACTTAATTTGACCTACACAGGATTCATTCACACACACTAATGTTTTGGTTTGCATTGGTACCTGTCCAATCCAGTCATCAAACAGTATACCCTCCACAGTACAGGACTGTGCTGTACTGTACATATGTATACTGTACATGGAATAGCCATGTGTTTTTAAGCAAGGTAGACTGATGTTCAGCACTAGACAGAACCTCTCTCTGACAGTCCTCAGAAAACCTTTCACAGGCAAATCAACCATCATCCTTCTCCCTTTAGCACCTTATTAATACTAGGGATTTCCACAGTCGTAGCAGGTGTGGGAGAGGAATCCATTACATTTCCCATGCGGAGAGGCAGATTTCCCTCACAAAAATAACACTTATTTCCCTCCCAGTGTACAGTCCCTACTGTATGCACTCTCTCATCTCAATATTCCCCCCTCTCTCTCTCTCTCTCTCTCTCTCTCAATATTCCTCTCTCTGTTTCAAACGCAAGATTCCTCTCTCCCGCTCTCACTTCGTTTGCCCCTCTCGTTCTCCCTCCCTCTCTCTCTGGGGACACTGTAGCCATCGTGAGAAACAGATGCTTTGGAGAATTAATGATTTAAAATAACATTGGAATAAGCGGTACTTCAGCGCTTATTTAATTCACAACAAACTAGGCATAATGGGCTCCCGGGGACTCCCCTTGGCGGCGGAGGAATGCTAAGCAGCCTGCAGGCAAATTAGCCCCAGCCGAGTGGCGGGCTCGCCTTTGTCTGGGCGGCGTGATTTCCCCCTCGCGCACTCGTTAGCGAGTCGGCGTGAGTGTGTGCGTACGGGGGGGGCGGGGGGGGGGGGGGGGGGGGGGCTATCTGACACTCCTTCAAATTATGCAGCGTCATTGAGGAAGAGAGTCGTGCGAGGTTATTCCCCTCTGGTAGTGGCGGTGGAAGTGGCAGAGGAGAGGACAGGAGAGGAGGGAATGAAGATTAACAGTGTTTGGTGAGGAGGATGGAGTGGCTGGCTCTATGTAAACGTGTGTGTGTGAGTGTGTGTGTGTGTGTGTGTGTGTGTGGAGGGTGGGGGGGGGTCAATAGACAATGCACAACTACACCTCAGTACAGCTCCATAATCGTGCTGTGGTTGTGTCCCCGGGGGCAGAGTTCCCACTGGACTAATCGTGCTCCTCGGAGCTGAGGGCGGTGGGCGGAGCTACCCGGGGGTGACCTACCTTTCACGCTGACGTGGACGCTCTGGTGGGTGGAGAGCTGCGGCTGCACCAGGACGTGACACGTGTACTCGCCCTCGTCCACGTCCTTCTGCACGTCGTACAGCTTCAGCGTGCCGTTGTTCTCGAACGCGCGCTGCCGGTGGTTGTACGGCAGCAGGTTGGAGTCTTTGTACCACTTGATGGAGTAGTACGGGTAGCCAATGACGCGGCAGTGGATGTACATGTCTCGCCCGGCGATGGCTGTGAGGTTTTTCATTGGTCGTATACTGGCAGGCCCTTAAAGGTCACAACAGAGGAATACCTCTCTTAAAATGGTTTGGAGGTGGGGGGAGTTGGATATTTTGAAGTGTGAGATGTGTGTGTGTCGGACAACCATTAATACGGAAGTCTCCATTTATCCTTACGCTGTACATAAGAAAAACATTTAGCATTACATTGGTTAAAACGATCACAATTTTGGACTTGGAGCGTGCCTGACCAAGACATCAGAGCTGACCAGCTACATCCCCAAATAATTACGACCACATGCTTGAACCAAACGGACATTGATTCAAACTATAAAATCTATCACCAGCCCACCCAAATGAACCTATACTCTATTTCGTTCCGAATCCTCTCACCTATCCATACAAAATAACCATCTCACTTTGTGACTAGGATTTCTAATCCTAGACTGAAGCAGAGGGGAATAGCTTCCTGTTCTGGTCTCCCTGTGTGAATATTGCCCAGTTCTACCCTCTCCTAAACACCGGCCATGATTGCCATGATTGCCTTAGAAGAGCGTTAGAGCTCAGTGTTCCCAGTCCCCACTCAGGAATCTATTATCGAAATCATTACTTACACTTCGCGCTCTCATACACTCCTGCCACAGAAACCCACCAGGATAGGCTGGAAGGTTCCAGAGCACATAGCTTTTCTGGGAAACTTGACTATCAGGTCTTTTTCACAGCGAGTGGAAGACAGTTTAACTCCAAGTGCAGCAGTGTAGTTCTGGTGCTCAGGCATCCGGGTTGCTACTCTCTTTAGCGCGATTAAGGAGCCAATGATGCAAAAAAAAACAGTCATTACTCTGTCTCCGCCACGCCACCTGCCGAGATTTATCTTGGCCGCTCGGCTGCGTCCGACAGCCACTGATGCCAGGCTCATCTCCTCGCCAGCTACCCTACTGAACCAGAGCCTTTGGAATAGCCTTATTTAGCCTATACCACAACATGCTAGAGTGAGCATTCAATCTAAATGGGTTTAAGGCTACTCCGATGAGTCTTCACGTACCCCCTCTCTCTACCTCTCTCTACCTCTCTCTCAGTCTCTCCCTCTCTCTCCGTCTCTCTCCCTCTCTCTCCCTCTCTCTACCTCTCTCTACCTCTCTCTAGCTCTCTCTACCTCTCTCTCAGTCTCTCCCCCTCTCTCTCCGTCTCTCTCCGTCTCTCTCCCTCTCTCTCCCTCTCTCTCCCTCTCTCTCCCTCTCTCCGTCTCTCTCCCTCTCTCCCCCTCTCTCTCTCTCCGTCTCTCTCCCTCTCTCCCCCTCTCTCTCCCTCTCTCTCCCTCTCTCTCCCTCTCTCTCCCTCTCTCCGTCTCTCTCCCTCTCTCCCCCTCTCTCTCTCTCCGTCTCTCTCCCTCTCTCCCCCTCTCTCTCTCTGTCTCCCCCTCTCTCTCCCTCTCTCTCTCTCCCTCTCTCTCTCTCTCCCTCTCTCTCTCTCTCTCTCTCTCTCTCTCTCTCTCTCTCTCCCTCTAACATAACGACTCTGAGGCAGGAGGGGCTTCACCAGGCTCAGGAGGCGTGCAGGACGAGGCCGGCACCTGCACGCCGGGCCCAGAGCGCTGCTCAGCTCTAAGCTGGAGCTCGTGTAAATCAACGTAATGGCGCCCTAGTATAAAGCTATCAGCGGGAGTTAGGTAGGGAGCGGGGCATTAGAGAAGTCGGCGCTGACACGCGGTGACGGATGAGGGGAGCAGAGCGCAAGGCTGGAGGACGGGCCGGCCTCCAGCCTCGCGGGGGAGGAGGAGGACGCGGACGGGGGGAGAAAGACTGGAGGAAGTGACGAGACGGGCCTCGGATCAGCCCCGTCTGGGAGGAGAACCCCCCCCAGTCCCTCTTAAAGGGGGAGCGTCCGGGAAGATCCGAATGTCTAAACGCAAAGTCGCGTGCGTGTCCGCAAACCAGCAAAGGCGCGTGGACACACACGGCGACACGTGCGTGGACACACACGGCGACACGTGCGTGGACACACACGGCGACACGTGCGTGGACACACACGGCGACACGTGCGTGGAAGGGAAACAACCCGGCAGCTCACGGTGGTTCAGTCAGGCACGCGAGTCCAAGTCTTGTCCCTCTTTTAAACGCAAGCGAGACGGGCCAATCAAGAGAGAAAAACAACAATGCCTACGGTAAACAACAACAGCTACGGTTACTATAGCAACACAGCAGCAAACAGAGATGTGTGTATGTGTGTATGGGAGGAGCTGGTCTGACAAGCACCTCTTACGTTTATTCGCGCCTGGTAGGAGACTGCCCCGGCCGAATTGTTGCAGGTGCAGCGGTAGACGCCCCCGTCCGGCACGTGGGTGTGGCTGATGTTCAGGTGGCTGATGACGTGGCCCTCGGCGTTGGTGAAGTGGGACATGCGGTGCCGGCTGTCCCGGCTCACCGGCTCGTCGTCCAGCAGCCAGGCCACGCGCGGCTCCGGCGTGCCCTTCACGGTGCACGCCAGCGACACAAACTCGTTGATGTTGAAGACCTTCTCGCTGAAGGAGGAGAGGATCTTGGGAGTGCCGTCTGTGGGGAGGGGGAACGGGAGACACCTGGTGAGAGGCCGGTATCGCGAAACTGTCGCTATCGATATCGAGGCTGGTCTGTTGTTAGTGCATGGAGAAGACGAAAGCCTCTTTTGGGATTGCGGTTGCGGACAGTTTCTGCAGAGAGACAATAGTCGTGCAGCCATGCAAACGCCACAGACACTCTCGCATGCACCATGGGACCACTCTCGCTCGCACAAACTAGGCCCTGTTCATGTAGAGGGATCCTATGAATACAGAGCAGGTCCCTACACTATGAGAAGAAAAATGGAGAGACGCGTTGGAGTGGTTTCTCCTTCCTGTTCCTGCCCATCCCCATCCTCCTCCACATCATTATAGATTATCAATACCCTCTTTATACTGGTCCATGGACACGGGAGGCAGTTGCCGCAGCAACCGAGCTCCGGCTATGCCAGCTTATGCAAGCCTTGTTCAGATAATCTAATAATAGGGGCTGGGCCAAGGCTTTACTGCAAGTCTCATTAGCACGCACACACAAAACACTGATCAATGGGTGTACGGTCAGAAACACAGGAATGCAACATAGACTGTTTGTTTGCAAGTCAGCTCAAGCAACATTGAGAACACAGTAAAGCAAACACACTACAAAGCCGGCCATGTCCTACGTCCAGGCACGGTGTGCTCTGAACGAGCCTATTCTCAATCTCCGACACCTTATTCGTTCCCCCTCGCGGATGGACGACTGACCTTCCAGGATGACCTGGACGAAGTCCTGGGCGGACATCTTGCCGTTCCTGGCGAAGCATTGGTAGGCCCCGCCGTCGCTCTTGGCCATGCCCGCCATCACCAGATTCTCCCGGTTGTCCCCCGTCATGCGGACGCTGTTCCCAGGGTAGATGAGCTCTCCGTTGCGGTACCAGGACAGCTCGTACTCCTCGGAGCCAGTCACGCTGCAGGACAAGGACACCTGGCTACCCACGCTGCCTTTCACCTTCCTGGGGCTCACCACCGCCTTCAAGGGCTCTGGGGGTTGGATACATCACGCAAAGATGTTACACTGGTTCCCTATTGACATAATATCTTGTGATAACCAGGTTTCATAACAGAATTGAATCATTTGTTTACCTACATCATGTACTGCGGTATTCATTTAGCAGACACTTGTAACGCCAATCACTCCACACACGCCTTCATGAAAACCCACTCTAAACTCCAACTCCCATGGTTCCCCCGGGATACTGACCTTTGACCAGCAGCCGGCCCACCACCTCAGCGTTGCCGTAGCTGTTCCACACCTCGCACACGTAGCCCCCTGTGTCGCTGGACTGGGCTCGCTCGATAAGCAGGCCTGTGACGCTCTGCCGGAAGCGCGTGTCGGGCTCCAGGGGGCGGTTGTCCTTCAGCCAGCGGTACTTTGGCGCCGGGTGACCGGACGCCTTGCACGGGAGCTCCACCCGGTGAGACGCCATGACCTCGCGACGCTCAAAGCCGTCCAGGATGTTGGGCGCCGAGTTCGTGGGGTCTGGGAGACAGAAAAGAGAGAGAGGGGGAGGTGAGAGGCATTGCAGGACGATGCTCGTTCACCAGGAGCCGATTCGCGTTCAAACACGACGGTCCTGTCGCTCCGCCACACGGCCAGGCGTGTACGCGGTCCTCACCGGAGACAAAGAGCCGAGCGCTGTTGCTCTGCCGCGTCTCCCCGGTGTAGCGGTGGCGCGTCATGCACCGGTAGTTGTACAGGCCGTCCTCAATCTGCACGTCCAGGATGTACAGCGCCCCCGTGGATGTGATGAGAAACCGCGACACTGAAACACACAAGCGGGAAGAAAACACGGCCCCCGTCAGTCAACCGGCTCTTTTGTGCTCCCGCGCCAACTTACGATGACGTGTAGGCCCCATGATGCAGTTTAGGTGTCATTATCATGTGTAGGATTATTGTATTCATCCCAGAACCTGTGGATTCTCAGGCCTGTGTAGGCATTGTGTGGTTGTTCCAACAGATGTACGTCTGCACACAGCAGAGTGTTTTTGTGACATGAAAGCGGTCTTGGAAGTGTTCGCAACTGTGAGACTCCGAGCCCCACCTTGGAGACCGAACATCTGCTCAGGGTAGCTCTGAGGAACAGAGACAAGGCTTGATGTTGTCGGAGTTGTGGCAACATAGCACATTATTGTCCATCTCATTGCTCTCTCTCTCTCTCTCTCTCTCTCTCTCTCTCTCTCTCGCTCTCTCTCTCTCTCTCTCTCTCTCTCTCTCGCTCTCTCTCTCTCGCTCTCCGTCGCTCTCTCTCTCTCACTATCTATGCCGCTCGCCCGCTCGTCTCAGGGGAAACACTTTCAGCCCTCTCTTATTCTCTCTATCTCCCCCCCGTCTCAATGCTTTGATCCAGCTCCGCGGCGCGGGTCGTCCGTGCTAATATCATGCTAATGTCATGCTAATTTCCTGGGAGCACGGGGAGAGTGGAGAGACGCCGTCCACGTTTAGAAGGAGGGATGTCTGCTGCGACTGTGGCCAAGAGGGTATTCCTGTGTCACAGATGATGGAGGAGGCTAGTTGGTGGAAAAGGCCCTGGAATTTTCTCGAATTGGTGCTATGGATGGAAGAGGTTTTCTGGGAGCAGCTCTAATACATTGTGACACACACCGTTGCTGGGGTGTGTGACGTCTCTGTGTGAGCTCCTGTTGATGGTGTCCATCCCATTTAGGACATGACCTTCCTGCGTGTCGGTGCGGTCAAAATCATTGTCTTTGCCATCGTGTTTGTATGTCATATTGAGGGTTAGACTGTAAGAAACACTGGGTGGATCTGTGTGCTGTGTGCTTCAGTAATCAGTCTAACCACGTCAAATCAGCCAAGTCCAAGTCCTTGATGTTTTATTAAAACAATATTGATTTAACCTTGTGGTGTTTTACACTGGATTGAAGGAAGGGATGAAATAAAGAGGGTGAGAAAGAGAGAGAGAAGGAGGGAGAGAGTGGGGGTGGAGGGGTGGAGGGGGGGGGGGGGGGCGAGGATGCAGCTATTGTGAGCGAGCGTTGACCTAGTTAGAAATGAGAGACCGTGGATTTGATATCCTGAAGGGGTTTCTGCTTGTGGTCTACATGCAGTTGTGTGTGACAGGCAACCACTGGTAAAAGAAGGGAGAATAGAGAGAGTGGGTATGTATGTGGTCTGTACTGTGCTGTACTCTACTGTGCTGTACTGTACTGTACTGTTTGTCTACGAGTTCAATCTCAACAACGTAATAAAACAGCCTAGCCCATCCACCTGATTGATTTGAGCTCTCCACCCAAATGAAATCATCAAAAGAATTTCCCAAGCTATTTCATCTTTTAACCCCTTCCGTTTGTTACCTTAAAGACAGCGTGTCACTGTCTAAGCGAGACAGGCATGCAGGGTCAAACTATTCCTTTTCACGAGAATACACAGGTGCCACAACAAAAACATATCAAAGGGGGAAGAAAGCCGTCACGTTGTCTTGTCTCTCTCTTCTCCTCTTCCCTCTCCATGCTTCTCCCTGAACCCTGCCCAGCCCCCTATGAGGCTTCAAGAGTTGACAAGATTTGGTTCCCCAGCCTTATGAATGAGAGGAGCCTTCATTAAAACAGACTGCCTGTCAGCCGTGACAAAAGGGGAGAGATGGAGGCAGTGTGCGCTTGCGCTTCAAAAGCATGTTAAAATGGCACCGGGGTTAGGAGATGGCTAGACACACACACACACACACACACACAGCCACACACGCACGCAGTATAGGCAGACACACACACACATGTAGTACAGACAGACAAACACACACACGCAAAGACAGGATCTCTTACACCGTCATTCACACAGTCCATTACACATACATAGAGCCAGTAGATTGATGTTTATTGAATCAGTCTCCTATGCAGCACTGGAAGCACATTCCTCGAACTTGGCTGGATTGAGCCTCCTGGTGAGGAACATGTCCTTCCAGCACTTTCTATATGTATTCCGTATATATCCTGCCACATAGCCTACAGCAACAGACACAACACTGCAATTCAATACATGTCTTTACTGTAAATTATATATGAAATCCGGTGTGAAAACCTTTCTCTCCATCCCCGCCCCCCTTTCTCTCAACGCATCAATCCTTGAATACCCCTCCCTCTGTCCCTCTGTCCCTCCATCACACTCTTATTAATAACACAGTCCCTTCAGGTTTCTGCATCTGCGGCCTCCTCAGATTGTCTATCCCATCATGCACAGGAGCACTGCACCGGCTCTGCTGAACGACGCCACGCCTTCGACGCTCCCGTCACCCTCCCTCTCCACCCCTCCCCTCCCCCCTGTCCCTCCGCCTCTCTCCGTCCCCCCGGCTCCAGGCTCTGGCGTTTAGTGTATAGCATGCCGCAGATATCGGGTCACATGATGTGGTGTGTGTGCATTCATTGTAGAGCATGCATTTGTATGTCATTACATACGTGCACGCGTGTGTGTGTCTGCGTGTGTGTCTCGGCGTGTGTGTGTGTGTGTGCGCGCGTGCGAGAGTGTGAATGTGTGTCTGTAGAAGACTGGTCAATAATAACGATTTCAGCTGCTCCAGGACACTTTCCCCTGCTCTCCTCCACTCCCCCGCTGCATACTAACACAGAGGAGGCCTGAGAGAGAGAGAGATCTCTGTCAGATCTCTGTGAGAGCCCACGGAGCTGTGTGTGTGTGTGCGTGTCCTGCATGTATACATCTGTGTATGTAGGTATTTACGTCTGTTCACGTTTGAGTGTATGTGTGTACGAGTGTGTGTGAGTGTGTGTGTGTCTGCGGGATTCGGAGGAGAGTGGCATCACTTCACCCCAGGTGGCGTGCCTGCCCACCCTCCCCCTCCCTTCCTCTGCCCAGGTGCTTGGCATGGGCCTGTCCTGCAGGCACAAGCCTCTCTCTGTGACTGTCCACTGAATAGATCCAATTAATCCTCCTACAAGCCGCACCGCGCTCCCAAATAGACCCTCTATTCACTTGAATATTGAGGTTCACCTTCTATTCTGCTGAAACTTCAATTCTTGCCGAATCATGAATGGCAGCAATAACAAAGACCTAATTTCAGCCATATTCTTACATAGCTAAGCTATTGTCGCTGTGTGCCTGGCTTGGCTAGCTGGGCTCGGGTACATTCTGTCCTGGTGGAGGGGCTTGCGTCAATAAACCCGCAAAGATCCGAACAAAAGGAAAGAGTAACCATCTTTTGAAAAATCTTGGTGACGTGAAAGGACCCTGCAGTGACAGGAGCCCCTAGCCTTATCACCTGGATGACCTGTGCTTGCTGATTGGCCATCTGCCCACATTGTGTCCCCGCCCCTCCCCCTGACTGAGGAGTAAAGGTGCCGTTCTCCATAGGAGTCTTCTACTGATTCCACTCTGATAGTCATGCATAGAGAGACGAGAAAAGAGAGAGAGAGAGAGAGAGAGAGAGAGAGAGAGAGAGAGAGAGAGAGAGAGAGAGAGAGAGAGAGAAAATGAGAAAGAGAGAGAATGAGAGAGACAGAGCGAGCACCTCAGGGATACAAGCACTCTCTGTCATCTGAAATGACTTACAAATTAGCATACACCCCTATACCCAGTGATAGAAGGAAGACAGAACTTTCATATGCTAATTCAGATCATGGCTGGGCAGAGCAATTATCAAAAAAAATGTCAGCCGTGTCTGTTTGACAGATCCCAACAGGCGCCTGAAGACTCTGA
Source organism: Osmerus mordax (assembly GCF_038355195.1). NCBI lineage: Eukaryota > Metazoa > Chordata > Actinopteri > Osmeriformes > Osmeridae > Osmerus > Osmerus mordax. The sequence continues at coordinate 8,314,277 of NC_090068.1, forward strand.
CCTCCCAGCCCTCCTCTCTCTTCCCCCCTCCCCCTCTTACTCTCTTTTCCCCTCTCTCTCTCTCTCTCTCTCTCCCTCTCTCTGAGTACGTATCAACGCATGACCATACCCCAGACCATGTACTATCAACCGTTCAAAGACTTGATGAACTCTTTGTTTCTGCACAGTGCCAAAGTTCCACAATACAGCTAAAGAGAATCTCTTTATCCTCATTACGGATCTCCTCGCAGGCCACATACCGTGTCCTGAAAGGGTTGCCTGCTCTTCTGTGTGTGTGTGTGGGTTAGTGTGTGTACTGTGTGTGTGTGTGTGTGTGTGTGTGTGTGTGTGTGTGTGTGTGTAGGAGTCAGGCCCCTAGAGACAAAGGTTATTACTGTCACTGTAACCTTGGCCACTCCCACGTCACCCTCCCTGACACCAGCAGTAGCGCACAGGCCCACCTGCAGCTATCTGCATCTATAATTAATACTGCCTCTTCACTGTGAGTGTGTGTGTGTGTGTGTGTGCGAGGGGGGTGTCTGTGCGGGCATGTGTGTGTGTATGCATGTGTGTGTTTGTGTGCTTATCCCCTGCTGTGCAGAGCCTAGGTATGATGTCGAAAAGACATGAACTGCATAATTATCGTGTTTTCCCTCCACTTTTGAAAGACTTCCTTTATTTTGTATTTATTCTCCACTGTGTGAAAAGTACACATCAAGGTCTCGGTCTTCCCACAGAAGGAGTGGCGAGGGCCCACAGTCAGCTGAGAGGACGTGACCTCGCAGACGGAAAAGGAAGGAAGATCCGAGTGGAGGATGAGATTACGCCCACCATGTAAAACCACACTAGAACAACCACTTCTAAATCTCCCCATGCCACGCGGATGAAGAGCCTCATCGACGGCAGGCTTCTGGTGGCCCTCCTGTGTGTGTACAGTACTGCAGGAGCTGTAGCCAGGGTGAATGAGGAGCGTGTGCAGTAGGAGTCTTTCGTCTTCTCCCCCCCCCCCCCATGTGACCATCCTAAGATGAGGATCTGCATGGCAGACCAGGGGGGTCCCACTAAATGACTCACCCGCTCTAATAAGACCCATTTGTCACCATTACAGGAAGCTGCTGACAGCTGCTGTTGTTGTCAAGGCAACAACCCCCCCCACCCCCACCAATCACCCACCCACCCCCAACTGTCCTCCCACCTTAGCAAGCAATATTCTGCATACTGTTCAACTAGGTGATAATGCACACACACACACACACACACAAGTAGAAGCCCCTCATCACAGACCCACCTTGGCCAGACTGTAGGTAGCATAATGTGCTATCATGTGCCCGATGGTTCCAACAGCGCTCATAAAGACACGCGTGGCTAACAGCTTTGATTCATTAAGCTAATCGGAGGCAGCGTCCCTCTGCTCATTAAGCAGTAGCACACTAGCCCGGGGCTAACGCTCTCCTGCGCCGGCAGGGGATGAAGATGTCCTCCTCGGCCCGAGCGAACACGCCGCCCGCTCTCCGCCGCGTCGACGCGCCGTGCCCTCAGCTCCAGCATGCTTTCCATGAGAGGACGACGGGGTCACTAACGAAGCCCCGAGGCTCCCGACTGGAGTCCTGCTTTCTCCTGTCACAGCCAAGCACGTTTTATTAAAATTGCTTTTTTTGAAGAACCATGTTTGCTGATTTGAAGGACTCACGTATGGTGCAGAGGTAGGAGTGGGTATAGAGGGGCCAGTAATATAAAAAATAAAAAACAGATCATTAGCATGAGCAGTGTTGACACAGATGTGCCTAAAACTATATTTTCGCACACTAATCACGCCCTGGGAGTGTGTGTGTGTGTGTGTGTGTGCGTGTGTGACCCTTTTTCTGCAGGCAGAATGCTCAGAGCCATCCTCATTGATGAAGGTATCATGAAGTTCTGGCTTCATGCTCTTCTTCTACAGAACGTATGCAGTCTGTGGATACGAAGACATCCTTAATGGGTTCACATGACAAGCATTACCGCGTAGTGTTTCCGACTGGAACACGACTTTGTGTCAAATCAAATCTCTGACCCTCTGTGCCTCGTACACAAAGACACAGAGATAACGGTCAGCCTACTGTTTCAACCAAGCAAAGCGCCCTTTGCTCATTTAACACTTGGACAAAGACACGCACACACACACACACCACCACGTCTAAACCGACCGGACACAGCCTCGTTTCAACCTCTATTTCCTCCCCAATGAATGAGAGGCCGTCGGGGGCCGTGGCGAGTGTGTGTTTGCGTGCGAGCTTGTGTGTGTCTTAATTGGCCACTGTTCGACTCAAGTCGTTAAGCCCCTGATGGCTCTGAGTTTACAATGCTATCATTGGCTCTCCCTGGCCGACGCTAAATGGCCCAGTGTTGAGTCTCAGCTGTACCCTCATGAATATTCAGCGGGCGTCGTCCTTCAGCTGGCTCCGTCACTGGGCCCTCTGTGGCACGGCGCGAGCACGCGGCCAGCTCGCTGGGTCACCGTCACTATCGGTTACCATCGGTAACAGCTTGTGCGTCGCTCCTGACAGCTAAAGGGCAGGCGACGCGGCCACGTTCTTTACCCAACGTGAACACAGAGAGAGAGAGAGATGGAGAGGGAGAGTGAGAGAGAAAGGGAGAGGGAGAGAGAGAGAGAGAGAGAGAGAGAGAGAGAGAGAGAGAGAGAGAGAGAGAGAGAGAGAGAGAGAGAGAGAGAGAGAGAGAAAGGGAGAGGGAGAGAGAGAGAGAGAGAGAGAGAGAGAGAGAGAGAGAGAGAGAGAGAGAGAGAGAGAGAGAGAGAGAGAGGGAGAGAGAGAGAGAGAAGGAGCTCTTTTTTTGCCTTGCTTTCCCTGCGGACTGATTTCATCTCTTCTCTTTGATTCCCTCCTTCCATCTTGCTAGCTCCCCCCTCTCCATCTCCCTTACTCAGAGAGGGTTTCGATGAAACGAGCCCCATACACCGGGTTCACCTCTGGACGTGAGTAGAGTAGTCATCAAAGAGGAAACGATGGAGGAAAAGAGAGAGAAACGGAGACAGAGGGAAAGAGAGAGGAGAGGGGCAGAGGGGCAGAGAGAACAAGGGAATGCGCAAGAATGAGAATGTGTCCAGAGAGTGGAGAGCGGGAGAGAGAGAGAGAGAGAGAGAGAGAGAGAGAGAGAGAGAGAGAGAGAGAGAGAGGGAGAAACCGGCTCTCTCTCTTCAACAGCAGCAGAGCGAGTCTTATCATCGAAATCTGAGGGGAGGAATGAAGAAGAAAAAAAGAACTAAAGTGCTAAGTTGAGACCCTGGATATCTCACCCCTAGCCCCCACCACACCCTCGTTACTCGCCCACCCACCCCCCCTCCTCCTGCCGTGGTACAGACGGCTCTTAAATGGAATGTTCATTGGTATTTCATGGTAATTTACAGAGCAAAGCCGAGCAGGCAGTCTGGCTCGGTAAGTAAAACAGAAGGGGCAAGGGGAGGATTAGATAATCAAACAGTGTGCCACTTTAAATAATCTCTGCCTCCTCTGGGAGAGGTGAGACTCAAAGCCAGAGCCCTTCTGCTTTAATTGTCTGATTTTCCCTTCATTACGGTTGAGGGCCTCTGTAATTCAGCAACATTAAATATTCAGGAGGCCGACCTGAGAGATGACAGAGAGAGAGAGAGAGAGAGAGTGAGAGAGAGAGATAGTGAGAGAGAGAGGGGGTGGGGGTTGGAGATGAAGGGAGAAATAGAGGGGGGGACAGAAGTTGTGGTATTGGGGAGAGAGAGAGGGCGAAAGAAAAGGAGGGAAAGAGAGAGGGTGATGTAGAGAAAAACTAAGAGAAAGAGATCGAAGAAGTGAGAGGAAGGGAAAAACAGGAGAGTAAGGGAGAGAGATAGAGAGTTGGAGAACACATAAGTACATGTCATCATTCTCTCCCTCCCTCGATGACGTGGCTCATAACAGTAGATTATCTGTCTTATTAAACCTAGAGATATTTGATATAAACAGCTGCCTCTGCCCACATAGTTAGACAAGACAAAGATTTTATGAGAGAGGCTTGTGACCTCTAAGTGTCTCTGCCTCAGTTTGCTCGTGTTTACCAGTGTGTGTGTGTGTGTGTGTGTGTGTGTGTGTGTTCATTTGTGTGCGTGTGTGTTGGTGCTTGTGAAGCCGCCATGTCATGTGCCTGAACACCCCTCCATAAAACATGGTTGAGATCAACAACAATACCCAGTCCCTGCAGTCCAGGGTGGGCCACCCCACAGCGCCTGCAGGGGCGGAACGGCTGGGCAACTCTCCGGGAAAAGGTGGCCCCTGTGTTGCCATGGGAACAGTTAGGACGCAAGGTCAGGGCGCATGTTCACCGAGGCCTAGGCTCATTCATTAGTCCGGCCTCAGATTGATGTCCCCCCACGACGGAGGTCACACACACGCACAGAGCCTGCAGGGGGTGACCCACATGAATCCCATCCTCACCTGCGGTGTGTGTCTACGCACAACATGGACGGCCCCCACCTCCCTCTCTCGATTCCTTCCGACACCTTGCATTTCTCCCGATCCCCACCCCTCTTTCCCCGCCCCCCAGCGGAGGGATGTTAGCCTATGGTGGCCAGGCTGGCTAGCCGCTTCACACTTGAGGAATATCAATCAAAATTACGGCCGAGACAGACCTCCGCTGCAACTCTCAGGGTGTTTATTTGTATTTTTTGGATTCCGTTTTTTTCCCCTCAGTCTCCCTGCTAATGCTCCCTGCCACTTCACCTGCAGTCATACAGCCACACCGACATCCCCGCCAAAAACAATGAAGACACCAGGGTAGAGCCGTCGGTACAGTGAGCTCAGAGAGCAGAGAGTGTGGACAGCGGTGTGGTAGCAGCCTGTGTGACAGGGCTGGTCTGCACCATTCACACCATCAGACCAGATATCATTACTGGCGTTGATTAATGCCGTCCAACGCTTAGTTTGGACTGGATAAACCCCCAGCCATATTCTCAGGGCCAGTCCTCTTGACAGTGAAGACGAGAGCGAATCAGAAGGACGAACGGGGGGAGCGGATCTCTGACTGCCGACACCTCCTGGAGCTAATGACTCGGAGGTGTGAATAATTAGGCGGCGGGTGCAAAGACCCTGAGATGTGTCTCCAATCTCCAGGCTGGGGGAGAGGAGCAGACAGCCATTCAGTTCAGATGGAGACGTCTGTCAAAGCTGACACCCAGATTCAGCAGGCTTGGCTGAGTCCTCTGCCCACTTACGACTCCCAAAATAACAGCTGAATCCTAAACCCCCGAAGTAGCTCCTCAAGATCCGGCCAATCGCTGGAATAACCAGGCAGATATCTGGCGGCGCGGTGTGTGTGTGGTGATGGCCCTAGCCCAGCTGCCCTTTCCCTCCACCCAGGGAAGCCTCTCTTCTGCGGGGCCCGGAGCCTGGCACTGCCCTGTGCTGGGTCCCAGTCCAACGAATCCCCGAAAGGCCCACTGAGGGGTTAGGTAAATATTGGTGGAAGCAGCTGCTCTCTCAGTCATTGTGTCTGCCTGTGTTCCTCCTCTGTCCCTGGCTGCTATAAATCACACACGGCAATTAGTGATGGGCTGCCCCCCTGCCTGCCTTTCTCTGCCTGCCTGCCTGCCTGCCTCTTTCTGCCTGCCTGCCTGCCTGCCTCTCTCTGCCTGCCTGCCTGCCTGCCTCTCTCTGCCTGCCTGCCTGCCTGCCTGCCTCTCTCTGCCTGCCTGCCCCCCTGCCTGCCTCTCTCTGTCTGCCTGCCTGCCTGCCTCTCCCGCCTGCCTCTCCTCTCTCCCCTACCTGCCTGTCTCCCCCTGCCTCACCTCCTGCTGCCTCCCTGCTTCCGCTGCCTTCCTCCTCCACTCTGTCTGCCTCCTCCAGCCTGTTTCTCGGTAAGCAAATTCATTACAGTCCAGAACTGAACATGTTTAGATTTACGACGTTACTATGTTACAATGATGGTAATTATTTTATTAATCATGATTTATTTATTGTGTTTGTTGATTGCATCCTATAATCAAACGATCCAGAAACAAGCATCATCTAGATCTCTACCCAGACACTACACAGAGAAACAGCCATCCACACCCCAATTACCATATTGCTCTAAATTACCACAATCATCAGGGGAGCATTTGGCATGGCCCTTACCCCAGCCCTCCCTTGTACATAGCGAGAGAAAAAAAAAAGAACTCGCAATAACGTCAAAATGAATGTTATTGATTTATATTGCGTTTTATTTCTGATTGGCCTACCAGTGGCTATTGTGTCCGGGGTAATTAGGAGGTAAGGAGGGTGTGATTGGCGTGGGGCGAGTGTGGTAGAGGGCCCTGCGCAGAGAGGAGGGGAGAAAGAACACAGGTGCCACCCCTTTGCCTTTTGCTGTGGAGAAGACAGCCTGCAGCAACGCTTCTGCAGTCGCACAGAGCGGGCAAATAGCCACCCCCTCCCTTTTCACACACACGCACACACACACACACACACACACACACACACACACACACACACACACACACACACACACAGGGGACAGGGTTGGATACAGAGAGTGGGGAGGGAGGAAGAAAGAGAGGAAGGGAGGGGGAGGTAGGTGGAGCAGGTGGAGAGTGGTGGGGATTGGACAGGGGGGGGGGTGATTGGAAGAGAATGTGACTGTCTTGTGAGGCTTGCAGAATTCGAAAAAAGCAAGGTTGTCACACGTCAGGGAGCCCCCCACCCTCCTCCTCCCCCCAACACACACACACGTACATCTCCTTTTCATATCTCACATGCAACTCACCATGTCTGTCTCATCCTCGCCACTGTAATATACTGCCTTCTCTTCCTCCACCTGACTTTGTTTCTATCTCTGTTTTGACTTCTCTCTCTCTCCATCTGTTTCTCTCACTATATTTCTCTCTCGTCTATCCTTTTCTTTCCCTGCTCTGTTTCTCTGTTTCTCTCTCTCTCTCTGTCTTTCTCTGTGTGTGTCTCACACACCTGCTGACAGCTGTGGCTGTTCTGAGGGAATTCGGAGAGGTACTGGAGAAAAACAGAAGACAGAATTGTGAAACAGCATTTTGCCATTTCGGAAACATGTCTCTCTCTCTCTGTTTTTTTGTGGAGGGATTGGGGGGTTGTCTGCTTGTCGTTCTCCACCTCTCTACCCCCCCTCCCTCTCTACTCCCCCCTTCCCTTTCTACCTCCCCCACCTCCCTCTCCTCGCCAGCAGACATATTCTTCTCTTTAGGTGCACTATGACTGGAGAGAGAAAGAGAGAGGTGAGCTGGTTACTGTGGCAACCAGGAGAGTGACTCTCAGGCGATGACATGAGCATGGGGAGAGAGCGAGGGTGTAGGAGAGGGGGAGGAGGGGAGAGAGAGGATGGAGAAAGAGGAGAGGAAGGGGGGGGGACTTAGTAGGAACCAGGAGGCAGATCAGAGGGAGGTGTCAGTGGGTTACTGCACGGAGAGATGCACCCTCTCTTTTCCTCTGCAGAAGAAAGGGAGGGGAAAAAACCCAAAACAAAAGAGCCTGTCTTTAGAGTGTGTGTGTGCTGGATTGGACTGTCAGAGCTCAGTGCTAACAACCTCAGCTAGCTGTTTTTGCCAGACACTGGCTTATTCACACCGACACACACACTCATACACTCACATACTACACTACAACTGAACTACAGGGTATCAATGGTAGACCCCCCCCCCCCCCCCAAAAAAAAAAAGACTGTTCTCTATCAGATAGAATGAAAGCAATTAAATCTATGTATGTGAAACCAGATAGCCACATCAACCAGGATAATCCTATTTAACACGCAAACTAAATACATCACAGGAGTTGTATGAACAGAACCTTGTTGTTCTTCCTTGTCCAGGGTTGGTAACAGGCCAGGCTTGGTGACAGGCCTGGCTGAGTGTCACCCACTGAGGAGTCCCCTGTGACCTTTAAACAGAAGCCCGCAGAGAAACAGACTGCATGGGAGAAACAGACCCAATGGGGTGGCTGTAATGAATATGCTGCCCCCTGTGGTGGGGATGACCTTATGAAAGCAACGGCAATAACAACAAACCATGAATCCAGCCATGCCTGCTGGGCGATGCCCTCCAGCCAAGGACAAACTGTCCTAAAGACAGGATGGACACTTGGTAATGACCGGTCGGTCACACGGATCCAGCGCTATGGTTCCGGAGCACCGTGTTGTGGAGATTTGGACCTCTACAGAAATAGGGGAACAGCCAATGAGATGAGGCCACACAAGCTCCGGTCCATCTACTCCAGTGGAGGGGAATTCCCGCTCTATCATACGGCATCAAACGGTATCAAACGGTATCAAACGGTATCAAAGTTTAATCAGAAGCACGTTACATGACACGGCGCAGGATGACAGAACTCTGGCGCCGTCAGACATGACAGCGTTCACCGTGCCGGGTATCAAAAGTCAGTTTGGCTCCCGCCCACCCGCCCCTCCCCGACGGCGTGGCGTTCTGCAGCGCTAACACACTCCCGTCTTTATGCAAGCAGAGCGAGGCGTGGGGGGCGTGTGATCTCAGCGACGCGTCGTTTCAAACGGCAGCCGTCGGAAGAGATAGACGGGGAGAGACAGTGAGGGAGTGATAGATGGAGAGGGGGGCTGGGGGGGAGTGTGGGGGGATGGGAGAGGGGGGGGGGATTCCTTATGTTTCAAAGACGGAAGGGACTTTTATGTCACTGTGAAGGAGACGGCGGGGGGGGTTACGGGTGCGGTGACGGGGGTCAGAGAGGGGAGGCATATGGCACCTTGAATTTTTTGCTACGACAAGTGACAGGTTAACTGCACAGTCGGCGGAGTGGGGTGGGGTGGGGGGGAAATGGGGATGTGGAAGTGTGTATGTGGAAGTGGGGTGGGGGGTGGGGGGTAGATCAGTAAGGTTGCTAAACGTTCCCATCTGTTCGTATCCCGAGGCGCCTAGCTAGCTGCTACTGTCTTATGGAGATGAAGCCCAGCACAGGAGAGGGGGGGGGGGGGGGGGGGGGAGGGGGTTCTCCACTTAGAGCGGATATATAAATATATTTGAATAATAAGAGCAGTCGAATGTGAAAACGAGCTGCGCCAGGGTCAAACTGTTGCCCGCGAGCGCTTCTTTCCGTTCTCTTCCTGATGATCACATATTTTGCAGACGAACGTCGGAACGTTTTGCGGCGCTGCTCCGCTCATTAAGGCCTGGCTTCCTCTGGGCCCAGCCCTGTCCCCAGGGAGGATTGCAGCTTAATAGGGGTATGATACAACATGAGCTCTAGCTGTTTATCTGGGCTACCGCACTATACCATTAAAAAAAGTAATGTGTATCTTACCGTCACTTTTTTGACAGAAACTGGAGTGAAACAGCAGCCTCTCATGTTCACCCAATGAGACAAACGCTGCACTCTGGTCTATACTATCTTCAGTGACTTCCAGGTTCATTGCGAGAAACATAATTAAGTGTCAAATGAAGTACAAGCATAGTGTTTTCACATGGACCCCTCCTTAACACTACCCTTCACCCTCTGCATCTATTTGAGGGTCAGCTTGTTTCTGTTCTCGGGTTGTGGCGCCGGGCATCTTCCTCTCCTCCCGGACCCCTCCCCTGGCATGGCCCGGACAATAGACAGCGTTCCCCCATCTAGGTCTCAGATCTGAATCTCAGACAGATGAATACCACAGATTACTTGCATCATCCGTCGCCGTGCCACCAGATATAGTCAATATGCTGCGCTGTGCTTCTCCTGCTAAACCGTGGCATATTCAAATGAGGATAAGGAGCTTCTGATGGAGTGAGGGGATAGGAGGGAGGTGGGGGAGGTGAATCCTGGGCCTCGTCTGAATCTGGTAAACTGTCACATTGAGGGATTAACCGGCAAATCCCCTGGCAAAAATAGAGTTCCCTGCTTATTTACTAGCCTTACAACCAGCTGCAAACCATCTGTACTTAATTGTAAGACACAAACTTTATGAAGATCAACAGGGGATTTGGCCATAAAGCCTCTTACCCTTTTGAATTGGTGTCCCTGCTCCTGGACAGAAAGGGAGGGCGCTTTGGACACGACGTCACAACGTGCCTGGAAAGTAGTCGAACCATAACCCCCCCCCCACACACACACAAGCGCACGCACACAGTCACAGACACACACATTACTAGGATTCATATCGTGGCGCACACATACACACACACGCACACACACATGCACGCACACACACGCGGCATCAAAGCAGCTAATTGTCTTGAGGCTGAGTGGTCTTCAGTGAGATCACTCATTACATCCCAATTAGGCATGAGACGCCCTGCTAACCCACACTTAGACAGGCCAATCAGCATGGAGGGGCTAGCTGGAGCCTCCACACGCCCATAGCCAGTGATGCAGGACAGACACAGCACCTAGCATGAGTCGAGCATGGTTGGGTGCGTGTCGCCATAACAGGTCTGTACTACGTGTTCTTGCTGAAGCCACTGGGCGCAAGGGGATAAGAGGACCTGTCCAAGCCCAGCCAGGGAGTGGCAGGTAGCCACGGTAATCCTATTAAGTCAGGATCTAGGCCGGGGTGGGGTGAGGGTTGGGGTGGGAGGGGTCACTGCCCTGGCAGGAGGGTCGTGGCAGGCTACCCCTCACGTGTTGTCCCCTGCACATGCGCCGCGATCACCTCAATAAGAGCAGGCGGAGACAGAGCGGGAAGGACTGACGGAGAGAGAAAGAGACAGACACTGGGCCCGTCTGGGTGGGGGGGGTGTAGTTAAGGGTCGGGGGGGGGGGGGGGGGGCGGCTAGCTGATCAAAGTTGTCTGTCCAAACGAACTCACAGACATAAACCTAAGACTGACCAAATATTGTTGGCCCCTAAGCTGCCGGCTGCTTTAACTCCTTTATTTTCTTCCTCTGCGCTAATTCCACCCATCTCCATATGTTGAGGGGTTGGGGAGCGTTGGGGTAAAGGAGGGAGAGGGGGGGGGGGGAGATTAGGGCCTACTGTCTGGAGCAGGCCTCTGTGTAATCACAGTGGAAGGCTGGCCATTGTGCACCCCGTGTGGGTCTAATCCTAGAAGCGTGTTCCTCCACTGCACAGAGAAAAGCCCCCTGGGCAGAGAAAGGCCCGGCCAGCATTGGCACACTGACTCCCTGACCCCCCGGCCCTGACCCCCCGGCCCTGACCCCCCGGCCCTGACCCCCCGGCCCTGGTCCCCCGGCCCTGGTCCCCCGGCCCTGGCCCCCCGGCCCTGGTCCCCCGGCCCTGGTCCCCCGGCCCTGGTCCCCCGGCCTTGGTCCCCCGGCCCTGGTCCCCCGGCCCTGGTCCCCCGGCCCTGGTCCCCCGGCCCTGGTCCCCCGGCCCTGGCCCCCCAGGTCTGCCTTCCAATCAGAGTGCAGGGCTCAGGCACCAGCTCCAGTAACGTGGCTAATGTAGGTAAACAGACTCCTGAATGAGTTGGGTCCATCACTGAATAACTGTTGAATCTACTGTTGAACAGTCACAAGCATCAAAGCTCCCAATCATTTGTTGACAGGACAGATATAGTAGGAGAGATATAGTAGATCACTATGACAACAAGCTGCACAGAAGACAACACGTTATTTGTCAAAGGTATCCTCAACCCTGTAATGACACTCCCTACCCTCTCTTTCAACACTCACACACGCACATATTACACACATACACACACAAACATTAGACACACCATCTCTATACTCGTTAGCAGGTATAATCCCTATAGGCCCATCTGCCAGACACACACACACAGACACACATCAACACACACACACACAGGGCGCAGGCCATTAGAGGAGCCATTATGGGTGCGTTTGAATGGGCTGCCTGATCACTTACCTAGCCTGTGTGTGTGCTCTGTCTAAACAGAGGCAGACAATGGCGCTATTAAATCTCCCATCTTCCTCTCTTTCACACAGATAAGGATCTGTTTGAGTTGAAGCGAAATGATGGTGAGTGACAAACAGAACACCTGTCGCTGGGTTCTCTGTTCAGTCACATGGCGTGCATCTGTCCCTCAACAATGCACTGGACTGAAGAAGCAACTGGCTTTAGGAGGACCCAATGAAAAGACGCCACAAAAAACACAGATGACTTTAAAGCCAATAAAAATGACAGAAAATAGTTACAATGGTTGAAATGGTTTAGTAGAGACGTAATTAATGACGTGAGGTTTTATGGATGGCTGGATGAATTTGTGTTTGTTTTTTCATTTGCAGAACAATGTTTCATTCTCGCCATGCAGGTTGAAATTCAATGAATAGAGAATGATTATTCAGCCTTGATAAACAGGTTGGGCAGTGCCGTTAGTAGAATGAACTCATTACAGGACAGTGTCCTTCTGAAAGAAAGCAATCATAGACTAATTCGGATCAGTAAACAGTCTCCCAAACAAGCAGTCATTCAAATCAAGTGGACAGACTGTTGACTTGAGTTAAACAGCCCTTTATTTGCAACCATAGAGCTAAGCGTGAATCACTTCAATGCTATATGCATACAAATTCTCATTATCCTGCCATTTGACTTGTTTCATTTAATAAAAACCTGTTCCACCGTGGCAATAATTCTGCTGATAGCCTTGTTAGGTGTGTTGAAGAGCTTTTATCTACAATGGTTAATTCATTCGTTCAACCACTTCTTGAATACAAAATTTCAAGTAATTTTCATCAACAAACACCAGCACACAAAATGGCTGCTTTCAGTCCCCACACCGTTTGGCTCCAAACGCAGCCTCCTAGAAAGAACAACATTCAACGTGGCCCCCCTCTCCCTCTCGCCTCTGATTGGGAACAGATTAAGAACTCTGTTGTGTAACACAGTTGATTGCTTTTCCTTCAAGAGTGCCACAGTGTTGTAGACGTGCCAAGAGATGCAGGGTTGGGGCGACCTGAGCTTTGCCAGCAGTAATCCTGGTTTGGGGGCTAAACTGGGATCAATACACCAGAAGACACCGTGTAATCAGGGCCACTGCACCCCAAGAACCCAGACACAACATAGAGCCCTCAGCAGATGTGTGTCCACAATGTCAAGTACAACATATGTCCAGGCACAGTAATTGAAGACGCTAAGGAGCATTAAACACGGGCGTCTGCCGCATTGTAGAGGGAGACTGAAACCGAAAGCAACCATCTCGAATTCAATCCTCTTGACGTCTTGTAAATATTTCACTCACATATTTAAAATGATGCCCATGGTAAGTCAATGTAGCGTTGAAGAGACACAGGAGAAGTCCAAAGACAAGATATCATTTGCTGACAAGAAGAGAGCTGGATTCCGCTCAGAGGAGACTTCTCCCCTTCCAATTCTTGGGCTGTGAGAGACCCCTCAGTGATCATTCTGTGTGTGTGTGTGTGTGAGTGTGTGTGTGTGTGTCTGTGTGTGTGCGCGCCTCTCAGGAAGACAGAGAGAAAATGGCTGCACAAGGTCACATGGTCTGGCCTCCATTTTGGAGTTTGCATAATGTTTCTGCAGGTTCAACGGCTGCCTGTCATGTGCAAATACACACACGCACGAGGAAATCTGCGCCACAGTAACGCTGAGTGCACAGTAGCAAAAGCTTTTAAAAACCAAGCAGAATTTTAAAAGAGGAATAAACTCGCTAACATACAGTCAGCTTAATAGCTGATGAGAGAGAGAAGCTTATCTTCCCAACACAGCTAATATGAGCTTCTCAATTAGATGAAAGGCACTCTCTCTTTCTCTAATTTTTTGTTCAATTTCTCCAGGCAATTTATTTGGGGGGGTGGGGGGTAGAAGAGCAGCAAATGCCATTGGCTGAGCCTTACACGAGTCATACAATGTTTGCACCAATCAGGTGCCCCAGAATACATCAACTTAAAACCTCAGCAACAACATGGCTATTTACTGTACTAAAGGCTGATGCCGTTTTAAATACTTGTACCTTGTCAGTTGTGTAAAAATAAACTTTTGTATGTAATGGGAATGAATGCAGAAACTTGGTAAAAAAATCTGGGTTTTCTCATTCTGGGTTCCTGGTTTCTGAATCTAGGTTGTCATAAAAATCTTTAAATTAATTGTTAACTGACAGGACTACAATATTTGTTGAATCAAAATATTTAGATCAAAAAGAGTAACAACACTGGACATGACAATTAAATATGTATCCTCTATATTGAAACTAGTACAGTTATAGGAAACACAGTTCATTCTATATTCAGAATTTCAGATTATGTGGATTAGGAAAAAAATACCACACCAAAAAAACATTATGCATAATGCTTATCAGTTAAACATTTTCGTCCCAAGAATTATTTTTACTCTGACTCTACACATTGTATCTCTCTCCACAGCTGCCAAGTGTAACTAAAGGATTAGCAAGCAGCTTCTGATTTTTATTTATTTAACTACCTCTGACAAAATTCGGTTGTGTTCTGTACCCTTGTCCATTGCTTATACTATCAACAAGAGTTCCATGTAGATGCTATTCATGTCAGGGTCTTAGCGTCAATGGTGAAATTAGCCTTGTTATTTAGAAATTACATATTGTTGCAGATTATTGTATGTATTTATCATGTAGATTATTGTATATCTTTATCATGAAAGAATAACCTATGATGATACAGCACACATTCAATTAGATAACATAATACATGTTAATCATATCCAATTGTTTTTACATGTTAAAGACAAAAATAATTGAAAATTGTATCTGGCTTTTAATATATATTTCTGTGTATTTAATAATAAATAATAAACCTAATAATAATAGAAAATTATTTTGAAGTTATTAATTTTGAATGATTAAGAACTGTATGAAATTAATGCAGTGCAGTGTATAAATTATACAGTGCTAATCAAACAAATGTTAACCAAAGTTAACATGTACTTATTGTATTTATGTTTTAATCAAAATTGATATAATAATATTATTCCACAGAAATTATTCACTAAAGATACATTTTAAAACTATAATGTTCAACAAAGAAATATATATTCCAGTGTCTTCATTATAAATATGCTCGTTATAATTCCTTATTCAATATGAGATATGTTAATATGCAAAAATGCTGAAATAATGCAATGTCATACAGTAAACACTTCGTAAGGGCACTCTGTAGAGAAAATGTTGTTTGACCAAGCTGCATGGACTCCCTAATATTATTCTTAATCATCAGTTCACCATCTGCTCAAGAACACTTTTATGAGATTCAAGGTTACTTATCACAGTGTGGAAAACAGGTCTCTGGAAGCATACATGACAGGGCACCTGGTCTTGGGGGGGAGGGGGGGGGGGGGTGTTGGCTAAAAATTCCCAGAATCCTCTCTGTATGCAGTGCACGGTGCCTAGGGATGTCATTTTCCCAGCTGCCCAAGATGTCTATCTATCAAGGTGATTTCCCATGGTGGGTCGCCTTGGAAACACCTTTCGGCAGGTCACCTTTATCCTGGCACTGTCGCTCCCACATGAATTAATTTACTTCATTATTTCCTGTTATGATTAGCATCTGAACCTTGGGGAGGACTCATCCTCACTCTTATCTCCTTCTCTGACTTGTGAGAGAGCAGGAGAGAGGGGAGACATGGTCTGCAGTGGCCCCACGACTGAGCTCTTCCTTCAGTCGTTTACAGCACAGTTCAGTCTGACTTCAGCATCTTCATATTGTCACAAGTCTAACACAAACAGTGGTTCTTGGAAAGGCAATACTTTTTTCGGAAGCATGTAGTTAGGGCCATGGGAGTTGTAACCAAGGTTATTTCATTTTCTGAGTCTAAAGTAAATATCCCCTGACTCCACAATCCAATAGAAGCTGTTCCAAATGATCTGGTCATGTTAGTCTAAACGTAATACAAACATGCACACCTGCATAGTCTGGTATCAATCTAGTAGACATATATTTAATGGCCTACATTGAACGTATCTGTGTATGGCCCCGTTTAATCTGTGAGTGTAGGGAAGTTGATCACCCGTAAAAGGACGGTGATTTACTCAAATGCAAAACCCTCATTCAAACACACACATCAAGCAGCTATTTACTGAAGTCAGCTGATGTACCACTCCTCGTCTGTCCCTTGATGTAAACATCTCAAAATGCTAAAACACAGAGCGGCTTGTCGTGAGTCTGCACTAAAGCCATGTTTTTTCTCATTGCTTTCTCTCCTCTCTAATAGAGTATGCAATGCAGAGGGAGACAGGGAGACAGAGAGAGAGAGAGACAGAAGGAGAAATAGAGAGAGGGAGAGAGAAGGAGATAGACAGAGACAAGGAGAGAGAGACAGAAGGAGAGGGAGGGAGTGAAGAGAGAGAGAGAGAGAAGCAGGGTGTGTGTGTCTTTCCACTGTAAAGGCAGAGTGAGTGGCATGCACGGACAGCCCCTCTGTCTCTCAAAGAAACTGCAGCAGCTGCACACATGCGATAAGAGCAGCCATTCACAGGCAACATTCCCCCTCCTCCACAAACACACACAAACACATCCATACACACACACAGCCATCAAGCCCTCCGCCGTCTCTCGCGCTGATGAGGAGATAGCCGGTCGCCATTGTCACCAGTCAAAGGTCCCTTCCGTATGGATCACCCAAGGCTGACGTCACAATCGTCGACAACAAGGTTAAACACGTGCAAGATGCAGCGATGGAGGGGAGGACTGGAAGGAGGGAGGAAATATGCCTTCCCTTCCTTTATCTGTGACAGAGAGTAATCACATGCTGCTAAGGAGACAGCAGTATAGTCACTCAGGCTGTAGCTGGAAAGTGTGTGTGGGTGTGTGGGTGTGTGTGCGTGTGGTACTGTGTTTGCTCTCGTGTGACACATTGTAAACAACTGATGCCATTCCACCAGTGCTACCCCTAACGTAGAAGTTAGAGTTGCTAGGAGGTGCATACAGATTTGCAGCCTTTCGAGTTTGACAAAATGGCAGCCAGAAGCTGAATGGCAGCACTTCTAAGTTCCCATCTCTACTGCTAAGCTGCTGAGGACTGTCATTAGTTTGGATGACCTTCCTTCATCCTTCGGTGAAGTTATCCTGCTTGGTTACACCTTAGTGGCCTCAGCTGTTTCTCCAGATAGGTGGAGGATCTGCTCTGGTGCTCTGCTCTTCCTTGGCAGGAACATCTAGAAGCAGGACCATATGAAGAACCAGGACTATCTATAGAAGTATCCATCACAGCCTCGCAGACCCCATCCTCTCTCCTCCTCTTCTGTAGTGAACAATTACTTTTTTTCTGCTTAAATAGTGTAAAACTAACATAAATGTGTCCTGAAGTCCCGCAATTTATTAAGGGAATACTGAATTGGATAAATGATGTAATTCTAAAACACAAATGTATTTGAATTCCTGATTACCTAGAAAATAAATATATGCATTTTCTCTGAACCGTCGGTTGCAGGCACACAGGCTGTCGTTTTATTCCTGCTTTCCGTTCCAGCAAACAAACACCCCACCCACCACTGGCAGCAAAGCCAAGTCTTTTGATCCACTGATAAAAACTGGAACCCAAAAACATAGAGTCCACAGAATCTCTAAGTGCTAATTAATTGGTGGCTCCTTGCGCGATTAGCTCATGTTGCGCTTATAGCTAATCTGCATCTTGGCAGGGGGCCACGTGTGACCTGGCACCAGTCCAGATCTGATCAGACAGGGGTCTAGCAGGCAGCTGGGAGCCCCGGACCAGTGCAGAACGTTCTGGCTCACATCAGCCCCATCTCATCCCGGCACCGGCCCAGTTTAACCAAGCCGAACCCATTTCAGCCCCGCGTGGCTGTATCCAGCACTAGTACGACGTGTCAAAGCGGCTACCGTAGATGTGTCGAGCCCCTCACTGTTTATAAAAGATGAGCTGCACTGCACTGCCCTCCCCTCTTCCTGTTCCCTCCTTCCCCTCCCTCCGCTCATCTCCCACACACTCAGACCTACACTCTAATCACTCCCAGCCCCTAGAGTTTAATAAGGGACAAATTGCGGTTATTGGTGAGCAAACAGCACGGTGCGGAGGTGGAACTAGGAAGACGGCAGTGCGTTGCAGCGAGTGAAGAGAAAGCATTAGTTCATTCAATTAATATCTCTGTCAGCTGAGTCTGGAGCATCTGGGAGGTATAACAAAGATCATGGAGAGTACACAGAAGATAATCTATAAACTAATATGGATCTCCGTCATATTAAATTCATTCCAGGCTGATTCTCCGTCATCTAAGAGTATATAGGCTTCAGGTTATGTAATTCACCAGTGGACGCATTTTTCAAAACAAGCGGACGGACCCGCAGCACCCGAGCGACCACAAGATAAACACAGAGGCCATTTTGGTTCTGCATTGCTCTGCCGGTGCCTACTTTCCTCGCCGTCATGGTTATCATGCTGCCTGCACACAAATGCATCTCCCCCCTTCATGTTCCCATAATGCTTTGTGGCAGCCGCAACCTGATTCATGCGCACAGGTATTGATTTTCCTCTCTCGTTTTTTTTTCTTCCTTTTATTTATCCCGCTAAGCCCCCTGCCACGGGGCGCGGGGTGAGAAGCAGTCAGGAGCCGGCGAGAGCGGCGAGATGAACCCTCCAGGGAAAACTCGCTCGCTGTATGATGTGGACGTTTGTTTTAATTTAGCTGCTTTTCTTTTCGCAGCGAGTGCTCGGCGGCAGAGTATATTATCTCCTGTTTCAAACCCTAATGGGTGTGTTTGTGTGTGTACACAAGATGCGTGTAGGTGTTGTGTGTGTGTGTGTGTGTATCTGAATGCCTGTCCGTCTGTACCAACACTCGATCCTCTGCAGGCCGCCTGACCCATTTTCGAAGTGAATAACAATACTCCAGCCAATCACTGGAAGAAGGAATGACGAATGCTCGAAAAAGACTCTCCATCCAGCCTGTCACACGTCAGAGTCTCAACCCTGCCTGTCGACAGAGGGAGGGAAGGAGGGAGGGAGGGAGGGATAAAACCTCTCACCTCACCCCGCCCTCCTCTTCAGCATGGCGACTGCTCAGAGAAACACGGCCATGTTTGTCATCCTCTCCTCCTTCTTTTCTCCCTCTCTCCTTTCCCTCCCCTCCCTTCCCTTCTCTCTCTCTCTCTCTCTCTCTCTCTCTCTCTCTCTCTCTCTCTCACAATCCCTTTCTCTGCCACCCAGGGACCAGTAAAACCAATATCCACCCTCCCCAGCCCCCTTCTCAAGGCTGCGCTGCATTCACCGACGTCTTGGCTCACTCTCTATCGTTGTAGAAAGGCGTAGAAACCGGCAGCGAGCGGGGCTGCAAAGCCTTTAGTCCCTCCAACACGCCGCCACTGTGCCATGTTAGCCGTGCGCCACAGAGGCTGTCGTACGGACACGCATCGTGTCGCGTCGCATGGACACACGACCGGCGGCCTTTGATGCAAAAAGCGACGTCTTCTCTGTGGCCGTGACACTGAGGACAAATCATAAACAGCACATTGATCTGTCTGAGGCTCTGAACATCACAAACATAATCCCTCTCCGTCCTTCCTCTCCTCATGGTCACGTGACATCTACTCGGTAACACGATAAGGGCCAGCCTTTTGATAGCAACTCTTGATATTTACTTCAAAGGAGCATTAAATACAGTCAATGAAGCCGCCATGGCGCGCTCGGCCGTCCTCTCTCGCAGCCACAGCCGGGAGACAGAGACAACTGGACGCTGAGTGGCTTGAAAACGCCTCGAAAATGTCATCAAACGCGCGAGGGAAACTGTTAAATGCACAGGCGGGTCACAGCGTTGAAACCATTAGGTGTCTGAATTACAGGGGAATCAGAGTGAATAGGAAGTGGAACCAGAGAAACCCAAGTGAAAATGAAATAAGTAATGTCATTTGTGTGCCCACATGCAATATCTGAACGAGCATTTTTATCTGCATGCGAACATTTATCCAAACACAAACAGAATAGTAGGCGCAAACAGAGAAAGAAAGAATGAGGTGAAGCAGAGCTGGGGCTGTATATTGGACGATGCCCCTGGTCTCCGCTTCGTGTGTAGAATGAAAATGTTTGCGTGTGTGTGTGGGTGTGTGTGTGTGTGTGTGTGTGCGCGCGCATGACTCTCTGCAGTGCTGCTGGGGGCCCTCTCAGCCCTGCTGGTGCTGAATGCAGAGCAGGACGTGGCAAACGACTACAAGGCCCTCCTCAGTGACTGCAGCACAGTCGGCACCGGGGGGACGGCACAGCCACGCCGGCTCTGCATTACAGCAGCCACAGACAGAACAGCAACTCGGCCCGTACACAAACCCTCCTTTAAACAACGTGGAGGGGGTGGACACACAGACCGTTGTGGAGATACATCCTATAGATCTGATCTGTGTTTATGTTGTCATGGTGAAGGTAAAGGGTAAACCGGCACTATTCTCCACAGCTGGAATGAGAGGGATTCATCACCGTTTTTTTTTTTTTCAGTAGCAGCGTTCAGGTCCAGCCAGCAGCAGAAATAAGATAAATGTGTGTGTGTCATTGTCTCATCCCCACTCATATCTCGGTGACAATCAGCTTCTTATCGGACGAAAGGAGCATGTGCAGCAAGACACAAACGACTGGGCAACGGAACGTCGTGGCTTTTCAAATCTTCTCCTTAATACCTGCCATAGATTCAGTCATTTTTTCCCCTTGTAACTAACATACTGACGTATGCAATGCGGGGGAAGTTCCCCCGGAACACTTCAGCGCTGCCTTGCAGCATTCGCCTCTATAACCATTCTGTCTCACCCAGACCAGAGCGAGTGACCCATGAAGAAAAACAATACACTGCACTGCGCATTGACCTCCTTGGGGGGTCTCTGGATTGTATGTATTTTTCATGGTCATTTGTCCATTTGATGCGGGCAAACACCGGCGCTCTTTGAGTGATGCTTTGCTGCCCTTTGCTCTGTGGCTCGTCAAAGTGCCTCGAACCCCGGTGAGACTCGGGGAAGGCCGCTGCTCTTCGTGGTGCACCTCTCCAGAGCGAAACGCTCGCATCCATTATTCAGACAGGAGACAGGAAAGCTTTATTTCGCAAAAAGTTTCTTCCAAGTCTAAGTGTTGATATTCTCTTTTCAAACTCATTAAACATTGAAACGGAGGGCTTTGGAGGCTTTCGAAAAACAAGGGGGGCGGGGTCGGTTGGTAAACCAGCCTGGAGACACCAGCCCACGTGCAGGCATACACACACACACACACACACACACACTGGCTCTTCAAATTGCACTTGATATGCGTGTGCCATGGAAAAAGAGGAGAATGGACGCCGCGTGCAGCGAAACGTGAATAAAGACCATTTGCTCATGGATTCATGGGCCTCCGTCATCCATTATTTAGCATGGAGACGAGGTCTGGATTGGTGAGAGGCTGATTTTTCTGACAGCGTTTACATGGCTGACAGGCAGTCATGTAAGGATTTTAATGGCGCAAGATAAACACTTAGTTTTGACTGTAAAGTATTCTTTGGAAGGGTAAAGTGACAGTCCATCCATTGGATATTTCTCTATTGCATTCAAAATAATAAGGCTTGGTCACATCTAGAAATAGTACTAAGAGATTATAGAAAAATAAGTCTGTCCTTCAGAAAAGATTTCATTCTGAAAAAAAAAAGAATCCTACAGTATGCATTTCATAGAACCATGTCCTCCCAGCTCCAAAACAACCTTGTGGCAAATCCATTTACGGACAATTAAGAGATTGACATAGATTTTAACATGGTCCCGTTCGCCTCAGCAGACAAATGTGAAACGTCAACAAAAAAAAGAAAAAAAACGAAAAAAAAAAGCAATCAGCGCGTTTGCCCTCCGTCCGAACTAAAACGACATTAGGTTTTGTCTATTGAGTTTGTTAAATGCCCCACATAAAGTGAATTTGCCCCCCCGGGGGCGGGGAAACAATCGAGTAGCCCCAACGTTTCCATTTAAGCGATTTGAATGATCGGAGTGTGGCACGCCGCAGTAGCTCCGATCAGAAGTCGGTCAATACAGTCAAGCTAAGTGACACGGCGGGCAAACCAGGGCTCTCGAAGACCTGTCGCCCTCATCACTGGCTCAGACAGTCAAGGACATGCATATAGAACAACAATGCTGGTCGACTGGCTGGCTGTCTGGCACAAGGACACTGCTCTAGCATGGTGGTCAAGAGGTCGACAGACAGATCATAACACACACATCCCTGTGGGCAACACACACCACTCAAACCTTCCACGCCTAGCACATTTGTTTACATGTGTGTTTTCTGTCTGTGTGTGTGTGTGTGTGTTCCTGTGGACCTGATAGAAAATAACAACTGAGCCTTTAGACAGTTCAGAATGTTAGTGCAGTGTTAGAAAAACCAGAGAAGACACTTACTCTCAGCGTTGATTGACATTGTGTCTTTCTCCCAGGACACAACAGTGATGTAGGCCTCCACAGAGGGGGGGATAATGCACTTGAAGACCGCCACATTGCCCCTCATTGCTTTCTGGTCCTCCACTCGGACCGTGTAGGGCTCTCGTAGGACTGGAGGGAGAGACCACGGAGCAACAAGGAAAGAAACAGAGCAACGTCAAACTGTTATAAAAACTGAAAACTTATCAGGTGTGTAATGTACTGGACTGTGAGTGATCATAGTCTTCACAGTATAAGGTCACCTGTGGTCTTTCCCTGGATATAACTCTAATTTCTATACATCACTACATAGTAACCATAGCAACAACGTGGTGATGTGTTCACGGTAACCAAACTATCCCATAACCCCAAACGAAAAAAAAGAACTGACCAGCCTTAATATGGACATCTTGGCTCCTGATTTTCCCTGAGGGATTCTCGGCTGTGCAGTAGTAGGTGTTGTCATGGATAAGGTTGCTGAAGCTGGAAGGGGGGAAGTGGAAGATCTGGAGGGTGCCATTGGGGTGCACGTGCCGTATCCCGGGCACATCGTAGATCTCCTCGCCCGTGGCCAGGTACCAGCGCAGCGAGGCGGGGGCCGCGCCCGCGGCGGGACAGGGCACCGAGGTCCCTGTGGTGCTGGCGAACACTACCTCTTGCACAGATGCATTGACAAAATATAAGCTGGAACGTAGGTCTTCACTGAAAACTGCGAAGGAAGAGGAGACAGAGGGAGGGAGGGAGAGAGGTTAGAGAGAGAAACAGGGGGGATGCATCCCCTTTATTCATTCCAAATGGCGGACTCTTCTATCGCACAAAAGCAAATGTGCATTCAGCATTATGGACTGGCCCATCTTAATTTGGACAGTAGTCTTTTCTCTCACTGTACACTGCCTAAATCATAGCCAAGCAGTTACATTTACATTTAGTCATTTAGCAGACGCTCTTATCCAGAGCGACTTACGGTAAGTACAGGGACATTCTCCCCGAGGCAAGTAGGGTGAAGTGCCTTGCCCAAGGACACAACGTCATTTGGCACAGCCGGGGAATCGAACTGGCAACCTTCAGATTACTTGCCCGCTTCCCTAACCGCTCAGCCACCTGACTCCCCAGTTAAGGCTACTATCAATGTGTGTCAATAAAGCACTGCGCGAAAGGAAATAAACAATAAACAAACATTCTCTAAATGCAATACGTGGTAACACACAGAGCAGGGCTCCATTTTAACAATGGAGGCCATTTTGCTCCATTTCGACACCAAATCCTCTGTTCCGCTTGCTGTTTTAGAACAAGCTGCTGCATCGGAACAGACAGTTCCACTCTGCATTCATCGCCAAGGTTATTGCTGCCGCGTTCAGACCGGGAGTCTGTGCTGCCGGGATTGTGTGTTTCTGTGGGGCCATGGTGCTGGCCGCCACTGCAGTGAAAGGAAACAGAGCAGGGTGGAGACGAGAGCGCGTGTTTACGTTGCAGTGAGGAGCCCGGAGAGAACAGCGCTAAAGATTAACTGGGAGGACCAGCACATCACCAGACCTGATTACAAACGCACGGCATGATGGGAAACTGCGACTGGAGGGCTGCTCGCGCAGCGCCGAGTGACCCCCCTCAGAAACATGCGTGTGGATGCTGCACCCCTACCCCCCCCCCCTCCCCCACACACCCCAATCCAGCACTGCACCAATCCTTTCTGAAACAGCGTAGTGTGTGCTGCATAGGCAGGCAGTTGGGGCTTCTGGGAAATCAAAGATACTAGCCAAGCACTCCATTTAGTCTGGCTGCCTTATTGTCAATATGGGTCTTTGGGGCGACTTCTCCAACACTAGTGTTTTATTTTGCCTTAATTTGGTGGGTGGAATTCACATCCCAAAAGACTGCTTGGAATTTGACCAAAAATCTAATGTCTTCTCTGCAGGACTGCTAAAGATTGTACTGTAGAATATGGAAAGTACATTAGGGAATGTATAGAAATGGGCATCATCTCAACTTTCAACAACTAATTTCAGCTCATACCCATGGCCTCCTGGTGTCTGGTGGCCCAGAGTAGTGCCAGGCTAGTGTGTACCCTCCCACCCCATCCATAACCAGCCACCCTGCCTGTGA